>NC_091305.1:39283594-39546094 GCF_038502225.1 Cherax quadricarinatus
ACGCCCTAATCCACTAGACTATACGATCCTTAAGAGCAGCACATCCAGCGGATTGTATGGTCCAGTGGATTAGGGTGTCATGTGTTTTTGCCCACCATGAGGCAGGCCAAAGCAGCATGGGTTCGAGTCCTTGGCTAGTGCAGTGTTGTTATTGAGATTATATATATATATAACACGTGGGACGTTTCCCACCGAGGGAGGGTGACCCAAACAGAAAGAAACCCAAAAATAAACAAAAAAATTTTATTATCATTCAACACTTTCACTAAACGACAGTTTAGTTACCCCAAACTGCCAATATCCCAAACCCCTTTTTTAAAGTGCAGGCATTGTACTTCCCATTTCCAGGACTCAAGTCCGGCTATATAAAAATAACTGGTTTCCCTGTATCCCTTTACTAAATATTGCCCTGCTCACACTCCAACAGCTCGTCAGGTCCCAAAAACCATTCGTCTCCATTCACTCCTATCTAACACGGTCACACACGCCTGCTGGAAGTCCAACCCCCTTTTCCATGAAACCTCCTTTACCCCCTCCCTCCACCCTTTTCGAGGATGACTCCTCCCCCCCCCTCCCCTCCAATACAGAATTATACACCTGCCAAGTAAATTTTGCTCCATTCTCTCTAAATGACCAAACCACCTCAACAACCCCTCTTCAGCCCTCTGACTAGTACTTTTATTAACTCCACACCTTCTAATTTCCACACTCCGAATTCTCCGCATAATATTTGCACCACACATTGCCCTTAAACACGACATCACCACCTCCAGCCTCCTCGCTGCAACATTTACAACCCAAGCTTCACACCCATGTAAGAGTGTTGGTACCACTATACTCTGATACATACCCTTCTATATATAAGTGCATCCATGTAAACAAGCGGTTTTAAAGAAATACCATACTGCGACTGGCCGGGTATTGGACCCAAGTCATACTGTAAAATATGGAACAGTCTTCCTTACTAAATTTTTGCATGGATAAAGCGTCTGGTTCAAATATCCGAAGAAGTCGTCGATATGTTGAATGGGTTGCACGTTGCAGTTGTTGACAGCTGCTTGCGCCCACTTCTCAACATCAGCTGCAACATTAACGTTGTCTCTTAGTCTTGTCAAACGTCAGATGTTGAACCTCAGACAAGTCAACCATTATATTAATGCAAAAAATTCTATATTGGCTACATTGTACTGACAATAAAGATGAATATAGTTGTATACATAACTCAAAGATATGTTGTAAGTCTCAAGTATACCTGGAGTATACCTGGAGAGGGTATACTCCAGGTATACTCCAGGTATAGCCTGGTCACCGCCCGCTTCCCGGTGTGTGACCAAGCTAATGTATATTATATACATTATACATAATGTTAACGAATCATTGAATGAATGAATTGAGAAGTATGGTAATGAGCTGACACTACCATGAACTGGGAACTATGGTAGTGAGCTGACACTACCATGAACTGGGAACTATGGTAATGAGCTGACACTACCATGAACTGGGAACTATGGTAGTGAGCTGACACTACCATGAACTGGGAACTATGGTATGGTAGTGAGCTGACACTACCATGAACTGGGAACTATGGTAGTGAGCTGACACTACCATGAACTGGGAACTATGGTAGTGAGCTGACACTACCATGAACTGGGAACTATGGTAGTGAGCTGAGCTGACATGGTAGTGAGCTACCTACCATGAACTGGGAACTATGGTAGTGAGCTGACACTACCATGAACTGGGAACTATGGTAGTGAGCTGACACTACCATGAACTGGGAACTATGGTAGTGAGCTGACACTACCATGAACTGGGAACTATGGTAGTGAGCTGACACTACCATGAACTGGGAACTATGGTAATGAGCTGACACTACCATGAACTGGGAACTATGGTAGTGAGCTGACACTACCATGAACTGGGAACTATGGTAGTGAGCTGACACTACCATGAACTGGGAACTATGGTAGTGAGCTGACACTATCATGAACTGGGAACTATGGTAGTGAGCTGACACTACCATGAACTGGGAACTATGGTAGTGAGCTGACACTACCATGAACTGGGAACTATGGTAGTGAGCTGACACTACCATGAACTGGGAACTATGGTAGTGAGCTGACACTACCATGAACTGGGAACTATGGTAGTGAGCTGACGCTATCATGAACTGAGAACTATGGTAATGAGCTGACACTACCATGAACTGGGAACTATGGTAGTGAGCTGACACTACCATGAACTGGGAACTATGGTAGTGAGCTGACACTACCATGAACTGGGAACTATGGTAGTGAGCTGACACTACCATGAACTGGGAACTATGGTAGTGAGCTGACACTACCATGAACTGGGAACTATGGTAGTGAGCTGACACTACCATGAACTGGGAACTATGGTAGTGAGCTGACGCTACCATGGTAGTGAGCTGACACTACCATGAACTGGGAACTATGTAGTGAGCTGACACTACCATGAACTGGGAACTATGGTAGTGAGCTGACACTACCATGAACTGGGAACTATGGTAGTGAGCTGACACTACCATGAACTGGGAACTATGGTAGTGAGCTGACACTACCATGAACTGGGAACTATGGTAGTGAGCTGACACTACCATGAACTGGGAACTATGGTAGTGAGCTGACACTACCATGAACTGGGAACTATGGTAGTGAGCTGACACTACCATGAACTGGGAACTATGGTAGTGAGCTGACACTACCATGAACTGGGAACTATGGTAGTGAGCTGACACTACCATGAACTGGGAACTATGGTAGTGAGCTGACACTACCATGAACTGGGAACTATGGTAGTGAGCTGACACTACCATGAACTGGCAACTATGGTCGTCATCCTGGTCGTGTTGCCTGGTCTTGTTCCACCTATCATACCTTTTCCTGAAGCTGTGTATGTAGTCTGCCTGGACCACCTGTCCATGCACTAGTGCTGAATAAGTATATTTAGCCACACGTATACAGACGTACAGTTATCATACCGGGATAACCCCAAATAAAAGTCAGAGTAACTTATATCCATTGTTTACCTCTGCTAGACGTAGCTGTCAGCCGCTGTGGTACAAACACTGTCAACACGTCATCCATAAGCCTGTCGAAAATATTTGAGTTAGTAAAGTAGGTTTGTGATTACAATTCTAGCTTCACACGGTGAGTGTCCGGGTTCGATTCTCGGCAAGGGTAGAAACATTGGGCGTGTTTCCTTTCACCGGTTGTCTATGTTCACCTAGCAGTAATATAAGTACCTGGGTGTAAGTGGACTGGTGTGGGTCGCATCCTGGGTGTTAGTGGACTGGTGTGGGTCGCATCCTGGGACAAAACTGACCTAATTTGCGGGAAATGCTCAGCATAACAAGCGGCTTTCTATATAGTAGTATGTCACTGATGTCAACTATGGTCTGTATACCTTGTACATGTACTGGTAGTAAATAAAGATATTATTTTTGTTATTATAACTTGTGTTACGTTGATATACGGTTTACCTGGAGTTTACCTGGGGAGAGTTCTGGGAGTCAACGCCCCCGCGGCCCGGTCTGTGACCAGGCCTCCTGGTGGATCAGAGCCTGATCAACCAGGCTGTTGCTGCTGGCTGCACGCAAACCAACGTACGAGTCACAGCCCGGCTGATCAGGAACTGACTTTAGGTGCTTGTCCAGTGCCAGCTTGAAGACTGCCAGGGGTCTGTTGGTAATCCCCCTTATGTGTGCTGGGAGGCAGTTGAACAGTCTCGGGCCCCTGACACTTATTGTATGGTCTCTTAACGTGCTAGTGACACCCCTGCTTTTCATTGGGGGGATGGTGCATCGTCTGCCAAGTCTTTTGCTTTCGTAGTGAGTGATTTTCGTGTGCAAGTTCGGTACTAGTCCCTCTAGGATTTTCCAGGTGTATATAATCATGTATCTCTCCCTCCTGCGTTCCAGGGAATACAGGTTTAGGAACCTCAAGCGCTCCCAGTAATTGAGGTGTTTTATCTCCGTTATGCGCGCCGTGAAGGTTCTCTGTACATTTTCTAGGTCGGCAATTTCACCTGCCTTGAAAGGTGCTGTTAGTGTGCAACAATATTCCAGCCTAGATAGAACAAGAGACCTGAAGAGTGTCATCATGGGCTTGGCATCCCTAGTTTTGAAGGTTCTCTTTATCCATCCTGTCATTTTTCTAGGAGCTGCGATTGATACAGTGTTATGGTCCTTGAAGGTGAGATCCTCCGACATGATCACTCCCAGGTCTTTGACGTTGGTGTTTCGCACTATTTTGTGGCCAGAATTTGTTTTGTACTCTGATAAAGATTTAATTTCCTCGTGTTCACCATATCTGAGTAATTGAGATTTCTCATCGTTGAACTTCATATTGTTTTCTGCAGACCACTGAAAGATTTGGTTGATGTCCGCCTGGAGCCTTGCAGTGTCTGCAATGGAAGACAGTCATGCAGATTCGGGTGTCATCTGCAAAGGAAGACACGGTGCTGTGGCTGACATCCTTGTCTATGTCAGATATGAGGATGAGGAACAAGATGGGAGCGAGTACTGTGCCTTGTGGAACAGAGCTTTTCACCGTAGCTGCCTCGGACTTTACTCTGTTGACTACTACTCTTTGTGTTCTGTTTGTGAGAAAATTATAGATCCATCTACCAACTTTTCCTGTTATTCCTTTAGCACGCATTTTGTGCGCTATTACGCCATGGTCACACTTGTCCGAAGGCTTTTGCAAAGTCTGTATATATTACATCTGCATTCTTTTTGTCTTCTAGTGCATCTAGGACCTTGTAGTGATCCAATAGTTGAGACAGACAGGAGCGACCTGTTCTAAACCCATGTTGCCCTTGGGTTGTGTAATTGATGGGTTTCTAGATGGGTGGCGATCTTGCTTCTTAGGACCCTTTCAAAGATTTTTATGATATGGGATGTTAGTGCTATCGGTCTGTAGTTCTTTGCTATTGCTTTACTGCCTCCTTTGTATAGTGGGGCTATGTCTGTTGTTTTTAATAACTGTGGGACGACCCCCGTGTCCATGCTTCCTCTCCATAGGATGGTAAAAGCTCGTGATTGGGGCTTCTTGCAGTTCTTGATGAACACAGAGTTCCATGAGTCTGGCCCTGGGGCAGAGTGCATGGGCATGTCATTTATCGCCTGTTCGAAGTCATTTGGCGTCAGGATAACATCAGATAGGCTTGTGTTAACCAAACTTTGTGGCTCTCTCATAAAAAATCATTTTGATCTTCGACTCTCAGTCTGGTTAGCGGCTTGCTGAAAACTGAGTCATATTGGGACTTGAGTAGCTCATTCATTTCCTTGCTGTCATCTGTGTAGGACCCATCTTGTTTAAGTAGGGGCCCAATACCGGACGTTGTTCTTGACTTTGATTTGGCATAGGAAAAGAAATATTTTGGGTTTCTTTCGATTTCATTTATGGCTTTTAGTTCTTCCCGCGATTCCTGACTCCTATAAGATTTCTTTAGCCTAAGTTCGATGCTTGCTATTTCTCTGACCAGTGACTCCCTACGCATTTCAGATACATTGGCCTCTTTTAGCCGCTCTGTTATTCTTTTCCGTCGCTTGTAAAGAGAGCGCCTGTCTCTTTCTATTTTACGGTAATGTTAAACTGAAGACAAGTAATGGAGACAGAATGCCACATTCTGTAGAGCTCAAATAAACGCAAGGGAGGACAGTAGAGCGCCGGACTTTCAGTGTGTCAACCAAGGTGCTATCAGTGTCTGGGTAAATGTGTGGAAGAAGCTGTGGTTGCTTGACGCTGACGTCTCGTCTCCCTCCTGACACAGCTCGAGGTTCCTGACACAACCCAGGCTCCTGCCACAGCCCCAGGTTCCTGACACAACCCGAGGTTCCTGACACAACCCGAGGTTCCTGACACAACCCAGGCTCCTGCCACAGCCCCAGGTTCCTGACACAGCCCCAGGCTCCTGACACAGCTCCAGGCTTCTGACACAACCCCAGGCTCCTGACACAACCCTAGGGTTCTGACACAGCCTCAGGCTTCTGACACAGCCTCAGGTTCCTGAAACAGTTCCAGGCTCCTGACACAGCCCCATGCTCCTGAGACAGTCTCAGGCTCCTGACACAACCTCAGGCTTCTGACAAAGCCCCAGGCTTCTGGCACAGCTCCAGGTTCCTGAAACAGTTTCAGGCTCCTGACACATCCCCAGGCTCCTGACACAGTCCCAGGCTCCTGACACAGTCCCTGGCTCCTGACACAATCCCTGGCTCCTGACACAGTCCCTGGCTCCTGACACAGTCCCTGGCTCCTGACACAGTTCCTGGCTCCTGACACAGTCCCAGGCTCCTGACACAGCCACAGGCTCCTGAAAGAGCCTCAGGCTCCGAATACAACCCCAGGCTTCTCACACAGCCCCAGGCTCCTGACACAACCCCAGGTTTCTGACAAAATCCCAGGATCCTGACACAGTCCCAGGCTCCTGACACAGTCCCTGGCTCTTGACACAGTCCCAGGCTCCTGACACAACCCCAGGTCTTTGACACACCCGAGGTTCCTGACACAACCCAGGCTCCTGCCACAGCCCCAGGTTCCTGACACAACCCGAGGTTCCTGACACAACCCGAGGTTCCTGACACAACCCAGGCTCCTGCCACAGCCCCAGGTTCCTGACACAGCCCCAGGCTCCAGACACAGCTCCAGGCTTCTGACACGGCCCCAGGCTCCTGACACAGCCCTAGGGTTCTGACACAGCCTCAGGCTTCTGATACAGCCTCAGGTTCCTGAAACAGTTCCAGGCTCTTGACACATCCCCAGGCTCCTGACACAACCCTAGGCTCCTGACACAGCCCCATGCTCCTGACACAGTCTCAGGCTCCTGACACAACCCCAGGCTCCTGACAAAGCCCAAGGCTTCTGGCACAGCTCCAGGTTCCTGAAACAGTTTCAGGCTCCTGACACATCCCCAGGCTCTTGACACAGTCCCAGGCTCCTGACACAGTCCCTGGCTCCTGACACAATCCCTGGCTCCTGACACAGTCCCTGGCTCCTGACACAGTCCCAGGCTCCTGACACAGCCACAGGCTCCTGAAAGAGCCTCAGCCTCCTAATACAACCCCAGGCTTCTCACACAGACCCAGGCTCCTGACACAACCCCAGGTTCCTGACACAATCCCAGGATCCTGACACAGTCCCAGGCTCCTGACACAGTCCCTGGCTCCTGACACAGTCCCAGGCTCCTGACACAACCCCAGGTCTTTGACACACCCTAGGTTCCTGACACAGTCCAAGGCTCCTGACACAGCCCCAGGCTCCTGACACAGCCCCAGGCTTCTGACACTTCCCCAGGCTTCTGACACAGCCCCAGGCTCCTAACACAACTCCAGGCTCCTGACACAGCCCCAGGATCCTGACACAGCCCCAGGCTCCTAACACAACCCCAGGCTCCTGACACAGCCCCAGGCTTCTGACACAGCCCCAGGCTCCTGACACAGTCCCAGGCTCTTGACAACCCCAGGCTCTTGACACAACCCCAGGTTCCTGACACAACCCCAGGCTCCTGACACAACCGCAGGCTCCTGACACAACCCCAGGCTCTTGACACAACCCCAGGTTCCTGACACAGCCCCAGGCTCCTGATACAACCCCAGGTTCCTGACACAGCCCCAAGTTTCTGACACAACACCAGGTTCCTGACACAACATCAGGCTCCTGACACAACCCCAGGCTCCCAGGCTCCTGACACATTCAGTTGCATGATGGGTCTCTTCTAGAATATGTAAGCAGATACAGGTATCTAGGCTTTGAGGTTCCACTACTTGGACCTGTTGTAACGAGACTTTGTCGCCAATACAAAGAACGACTAAGAGCACTTAGAGTTGTGGCAGGTTTCACCCCAGGTATGGTGCTAATGTTAAAATTGTGAAAATGATGTATCTTGCTTATATTAGATCATTGGTTGATTATGCTGCGCCACTACTTGCACTCGTGTCTGACTGGAAGCTTGGAGGGCTGGAAAAACTGCAGAACTAAGCACTGAGGATTATTTTAGGATGACCTCGTACTGCCAAACTCTTAAATATGCGGAAAGAACTTGATATTCCAAGCATCAGAGATCGTGTTACTGAAAGAAATATCATAATTGGGGTTAATATGCTCAGACAAGCCCACTCAAACCCCTGCACAGAAGCCCTCCAAACTTTCCTCAGCACTGGTGAACATCCTTCCAGATGGATCGAAAAACTGGTACCGACCTCCGCATGAACCAGATACATGGTCTATGTCAAGAAAGGCAACAGTGGTACTTCTGTGCTCCATGGGATATTACTCCATTTCAAACAACCATAAAGCTATACTCACATAACACTCAGTACATAAAGCTATACTCACATAACACTCAGTACATAAAGCTATACTCACATAACACTCAGTACATAAAGTTATACTCACATAACAGCACTTAAGATAATCATCACCAGAATTACACTCTTCCAGGGTGCCTTTAACGTGCTACTCCGAGTCGCCCAGTATATTCCTCCATTCATTCTGCTGCTGGTATTGCTGTTGTTGCTACTGCTGCTGATGGTACTGCTGTTGTTGCTACTGCTGCTGCTATTGTTGTCTGCGTACTACTGAGACTACAATTCCCTGTCTCAATGGTCCGCTATTCCTCACGTGCCGTTCACAGGTTGTAGAAAAATGATCTCCAACCGGATGTGGGCAGTTTACTGAAGCAGCTGTCATAAGAACATAAAGGAGAAACACTGCAGCAGGCCTGTTGGCCCATACTAGGCAGGTCCTTCACAATCCATCCACTAACAGAGTATTTGCCCAACCCATTCTCAAAACTACTCAAGCAAAAAGCTTTAATAAATCTATTTACTCCCGTGCAAGTCCCACTCAAATCCAACCCCTCTCACTCATGTATTTATCAAACCTAAATTTGAAACTACCCAAGGTTTTAGCAACAATAACCCTACTAGGTAGACTGTTCCACTCATCAACTACCCTATTTCCAAACTAATACTTTCCTATATCCTTTCTAAATCTAAACTTGTCTAATTTGAATCCATTATTGCGGGTTGCCTCTTGGAGAGATATCCTCAAGACCTTATTTATATCCCCTTTGTTACTACCCATCTTCCACTTATTCACTTCCATCATGTCTCTCACCATTCTTCGTCTTACAAGTGAATGTAATTTAAGGAACTTCAATCTTTCTTCATACGGAAGATTTCTATGTATTTATTTTGTCATTCTTCTCTGAACGTTTACTAACGAATTTATGTCCATTCTGTAATATGGAGACCAGAACTGAGCTGCATAATCTAGGTGAGGCCTTACTAATGATGTATAAAGCTGCAGTATAACCTGGAGTATACCTGGAGAGAGTTTCGTGGGTCAACGCCCCCGCCTCGTGGTGGATCAGGGTCTGATCAACCTGGCTGTTACTGCTGGCCGTACGCAAACTGACGTACGAACCACAGCTCAGCTGGTCAGGTGCTGACTTTAGGTGCCTGTCCAGTGCCTTCTTGCAGACAGTCAGGAGTCTATTGGTAATCTGCTTTATGTATGCTGGGAGGCAGTTGAACAGTCTTGGGCCCCTGACACTTATTGTGTTGTCTCTCAGTGTACTCGTGGCGCCGCTGCTTTTCAATGGGGAAATGTTGCATTTCCTGTCGAGTCTTTTTGCTTCCATAGGGAGTGATTTTCCTGTGCAAGTTGATACTAATTCCTCTAGGATTTTCCAAGTGTATATTATCCTGTATCTTTCTCGCCTGCTTTCCAGGGAATACAAATCAAGGGCCTTCAACTGTTCCCAGTAATTTAGGTGCTTTATTGTACTTATGTGTGACATGAAAGTTCTTTGTACACTCTCCAGGTCAGCAATTTCACCTGCCTTGAAGGGGTCAGTTAGTGTACAGCAGCATTCCAGCCTAGAGAACACAAGCGATTTGAAGAGAATCATCATGGGCTTGGCGTCCCTAGTTTTGAAGGTTCTCATTATCCATCCTATCATTTTCCTAGCAGATGCGGTAGATACATTGTTGTGGTCTTTGATGGCGACCACCCTAGAAAATGCCATGCCCATATGACAACAGGAAAATGCAAACTCCCTTCCTGTAAGCTTTTTCACCCTGAACTGTGTACCTCTTCAGTACAGGAAAGCCTGTGCTATAACTTAAATTGCCAGGCATACTATTACAACCTAGGATTTCAAATGGCCTGTTATCCCAGGTGTAATGGGAGCAAATAAACACAGTAGAAAAAGTTTAGACTTATATTATCCTTCACCAATTATAACAGCAATATGTACACTATGTACAGTGATAAATATAGTGCACTCCACGGTAAGCAAGGCAGAAATAGAAGCCACAAGATAGCAGACCGTGCTTCAACCAGCTCTAGAGTGGGAATGACAAGGGCAGACAGGAGAGCGGTATCCACATAACCTCTGCGAT
The DNA here is from genome assembly GCF_038502225.1 of Cherax quadricarinatus. Taxonomy (NCBI): domain Eukaryota; kingdom Metazoa; phylum Arthropoda; class Malacostraca; order Decapoda; family Parastacidae; genus Cherax; species Cherax quadricarinatus. The sequence goes on from NC_091305.1 coordinate 39,294,024, forward strand.
TGTCAATCCCACCTTCTTATTGGCTAGAACCTGGTCACTAGTTGAACGATGGGGCCCCATCATCAACTCTTAGCAACCTGGTTCGCTGGTTGGGGGAGATAGCCTGTAAATGAGGGTGTGTCCATGCGCCGAATAAAGGTTACGTACTCTTTGCATGCCACACCCCCACCCCCGAGAAGGCTCAGGATTAGGCTGCCACCTCCCAGTGGTAACCGTGCCGCCATGGCACAAAATAATGGGACCGCCTATCCTCTCCACCATCCAACTCTTAGATAGAGCTCAGCTTTCCTAGTGACCAAAAGCCAAACCCTAAACTTAGAGTGAGACAGCAGTCAGACAGGCTAGCATAGGTCCAAGATACAGGCGGACGGTAGCCCGCATCCCCTCACTAAAAAAAAAAAACCCCCCACATCAGGGGATAAAAAAAAGAGCTTGAAAGGGGTTACCACAAATACATCCTAACCTAAATAAAATAATAAACTAGACTCTTGACAAAGAGTCTGCCAACACATTTTCTTTGCCGGCAATATAATGAATTTTGATATTGTAGGGCTGCAGCCTGAGCGTCCAACGCATAAGCCTTGTGTTGTGATTCTTCATGGCTTGGAGATAGACTAACGGGTTGTGATCACTGTAGACTGTGACCACCTGCGATGTCTGGCCCACATAAACATCGAAATGCTCCAAAGCCATTACCAGCGCGAGGGCTTCTTTTTCAATGGTAGAGTAAGCTCTCTGATGTGGCTGGAACTTAGCTGAAAAGTATGCGATTGGCTGCAGCTCCTTGTTCCCGATTTGTAATAGTACCGCCCCAACCCCAGACTCACAAGCATCAACCTGTAATGAAAAAGGTTTGGAGAAGTCTGGAGACAGGAGAATGGGTGCAGAGCACAATAATCTTTTTGCTTTATTAAAAGCACTGTTACAATCTGACGTCCAATTAAAGGGAACTTTATGACTGGTAAGAGAGGTAAGAGGGGCTACAATATCTGAGAAATTCTTACAGAATCTTCTGTAAAATCCTATCATGCCTAGGAAACGTTGAAGAGATTTCCTATCATGAGGAACTGGATAATCTTTAATCGAAAGAACTTTAGCAAGTTTAGGTGCAACATTACCACTACCTACTTCATGGCCTAGAAAAGTGATAGTGGCCTGGCCAAAGGAAGATTTAGATAAATTAACTGTTAATTGGGAATTCTTAAAGGTCTCAAACAGAGCTTTAAGTCTAAGTAGGTGTTGATCCCAAGTATCAGACACCACAACAATATCATCTAGGTATGCTGCCGTGCCTTCAAGTCCTTTAATAGCCTGATGGACGAGTTTCTGGAATGAAGAGGGGGAATTTTTCATTCCGAAGGGGGTAACTGTATACTGATAATGACCTCCTGGAATTACGAAGGCAGAGATTTCCTTCGCCTTATCTGTCAAAGGTACCTGATAGTAACCTTTAAGGAGATCTAATTTGGACACAAAAGTAGCCTTACCCACAAAGTCAATTACGTCATCCAGACGAGGAAGAGGGTAAGCATCTGTGATTGTGACCTCGTTCACTTTACGGTAGTCTGTGCACATACGAAACCCTCCATCAGCCTTTTTTACTAGGATGCACGGTGAAGCCCATGGACTAGATGACTCCTCCACTAAACCATGTTCTAACAAGAAGTCTACTTCCTGCTGAAGTAGCCTTTGCTTTTCAGGATTAGCTCTGTAGGGGGAGAGTTTAATTGGTTTAGATTTTCCCACATCTACATCATGGTAACCTAACGTACATTTTTTCGGCACATCCGAAAAAATATTAGGATATGACTGTAGAAGCTCAGTTAAATTTGTTGCTTGTATTTCAGATAATCCATCCATTAACGGGCTAGGATCCTTGAGGAGGACAGAATTTGAAAGTTTAGTATTAATTTCAGAGATAGAGTGCAAAGAGTCAGAGTCGTCCTCAGAGGTAGAGGACAGAGTCATTACTGGGACTTTATCTGGTGTATGAAAGGCCTTGATTTGATTAATGTGGTAAGTTTTTGTTTTTGAGGTCTTATCAATGGGAGCTACCACATAATTTAAATCAGATAATCTACTTACTATCTGCATAGGTCCCGTAAATCTAGCTTTCAAGGTGTGGCCAGGTATAGGTTCCTGCACCAACACCTTGTCTCCTGGATGGAAGGAGCGGAATTGTGCACTTTTGTCATACCTCTGTTTCATCTTACTTTGAGCTATCTTTAGGTTAGCCGTGGCTAACTCACGTGCCACCTGCAACCTTGAAGACGGGTTGTAGAGTGCTGAGCTTACGTCTTCTCCCATCCATCCTTCTTTGAGCACCCGAAGAGGACCTCGTACATTGTGCCCAAAGATCAGCTCAAACGGACTATACCCTGTAGACTCTTGCACCGTCTCTCGTACTGAGAACAGCAACAAAGGTAGAGATTCATCCCAATCTGTCGGAAAGTGCATGCAAAAACTTCTCATCATTGTTTTTAATGTTTGGTGGAATCTTTCCAAGGCGCCTTGGGACTGAGGGTGATAGGCAGTGGATAAGTTGTGAATTATCCCTAACCTAGTTAATACTTCCCTAAATGCTTTGGCAGTGAAGTTAGTACCTTGATCACTTTGTATAGTTTTAGGAATGCCAAAACAAGAAATGAATTTTGTTAAAGCTTTGAGAATAGCTTTAGTATTGATACTACGCATTGGGATCGCTTCAGGATATCTGGTTACTTTATCCATAATTGTAAATAAATACTGATTTCCAGACTTTGACTTAGGTAGTGGACCTACACAATCTATAATTAAATCTGCAAAAGGTTCTCCATCAGCAGGTATGGGTTGGAGAGGTGCAGGTTTAATGGAATGTCCAGGTTTTCCAACTTGCTGACATTCTCGGCAACACCTAATATGATTCTTCACATCTTTCTTTAATTTTGGCCAATAAAATTCTTTTGTGATTCTATACAAGGTTTTTGTAATTCCTAAGTGACCTCCTGATGACGTATTATGAGCTATATTTAATATCTGAGGTCTATACTTGGTTGGAACCACTAACCTGTCGTATAATTGCCGGCCCTCTATCTCCTTACCAGTCTCAGTGCAAACCAAATAATCATTTTTAACTTCATACTTGACTGGATGACCCAAAGAGGATTTACCCATGGCTGCCTCAAAAGCGAATTTTAAAGAAGGGTCCTTTCGTTGTTCCTCCCGGAAGGACAGTCCCTCGGGCATGGAAACAGAGACATCTGGCAATCCTGCAACCTGGGAATAGGAAGGCTTGATCGGGGTCTGTTCACTTGATTTACGAGACTCCGGCCGGTGTGTCTCATAAAACAACGTGGCTATTCCGAGATCGGAGTCGTCCAAGGATAGGTCAACATTCTCCCCAGACAACCCTTGGGATGTTGCCCGAGTTATGGCCAACACTGGAGAAGCATTAATCATTATAGGTTCAGGACACGAAGTAACAGTAGTAATGTTATTACCCAGTAATAACATGGCATTTTTCATGGGAAATCCTTTTGAGACCCCTACAGTCAAGTACCCAGTGTAATATTTGCACTGTACATAAATTTTATGCAAAGGAACGGAAAAGATAGCTCCTCCAAATGCTTCCAATAAAACTGAGGAATTCAAAGAAGTATTCTCTGAAAGGGGTAATATTCCTTCTCTGACAAGTGAGCAATATGCTCCAGTATCTCTAAAGGTATTTACTTTAGTTGGTTCTGAGTTTTCCTGAAGGGAAATAAGACTTTCGCAATAATAAGGGGCCATACCTTTTTCTACTTCTCTAGGGGACATGTTACTAGGGATATTAGAGATTTTCCCGATGGGTTGAGGTTTTTGGGGGCAGTTGGAACTGATGTGACCTACTTTATTGCACCTGAAGCAGACGACAGGCTTGCCCTTTACTCCCTGATGACGTTGCAAGTGGTGTCGTTCTGGCTGGTGCCTCTCTGGATATTGTTGTCGAGATGCTCCATAAGTAGTTTGCCTCTCCGCAGGGGGACCATATGTTGAGAAGCGTGGCTCACCAGGTGACTTGTTTGGATGACGTAGACGCTCTCCCTCCGGCTGGCACTTCATTCTCCAATGTTGTCGATCTCTGCTCACGCCAGACTGTTGAAAAGAGAGACGGGACCGCTCGGACAAGGAGCGGTTCGTTTCGAAGGTATCAGCCAACCTGGCCGCCTCCAATGCAGTGGTTAAGTCACGATCCTGCAGAAAGACACGAACCTCTGGTCCCACAGACTCCAGCAGGTTATCAATCAGAATAAGCTGCACCAGCTCCTCAAAGTTAGAGACACCACTCGCTTTATACCAGCTGGTAAAAGCTTTGGTTTGCTGTCTCACAAAGTCCACCAGGGATTGACCAAGCTGCCGCCTGTTCAATTTGAAGGTCTTACGATATTTAGCTGGGATACATGTATATGCTCCCAACACTGTGGTCTTCACTACTTGATAATCAGAGAATTCAGCGTCAGTTAATACCGACGTAAATTCCTGTGCCTTACCCAATAATGCTGTATGAACCAACGCTGCCCAGTGCTGTTCCGGCCACCTCAAGGCTCGAGCCTGATTTTCGAAGCTTTCGAAAAATTGCTCTGGTTCGGCCTCATTGAAGCGGGGAACAAGCTGTACTGCTTTTTGTAAACTGAAATCGTTTACAGAATGCGAAAACTGCCTCCTCTCTCTTTCCCTATCAAATTCTTCCCTTGCGAATGCTCTCTGTTCCCTAGTTTGCTCAAGATTGATTTTTGCCAGCTCAAGTGCCAACGACGCTGATTCACCCTGAGACAACCCAGCTGCACTATACTGACCATTTTGCTCCGTAGGTGTATCATCTTCCTCCTGCGAGAACATAGTAGTTTTTTCCCTAGCTCCCGTAAAGGGAGGAGTTTGATGTGCCATCTCTTCTTCAATAAGTATGTCAGCAATAAGTGAACGCAGTTGCGCAGCTGTGAGAGTGCGTTTATAGGGAATGCCAATGGAACGAGCAATTTGCCAACAACGCTGTAGGGACAATTTAGGTAGGTTATGCAAAGTATATGCCGACACCAGGCGTCTGACTCGTCTAGGTGGCATAAGTTATTCGCTATGCACAGTACGAATACCCCAACGTAACACGTTAATTTGCAGAACACGCTTAGCTATGCACAGTACGATTGCAGAATACGCATACAAGCAAAGCCGACTGCACACAAGATTGACCGTAGCGAAGCGAGCACACTGAACAAGCTAGTAGCGAGCTGTTGAACGATCACACAATAGCAAGGCTGATCATAAGCAACTGACACGCAAAATTTGTAAAGCGAAGCGAAACAGCAAGCTACACAATGTTCCTGCTACAAGCTTCACCCTAAGCTCAACCGTTTCTCTAAGTCCAGCTCTCGGACAGGCTACCCATATTACAACCTAGGATTTCAAATGGCCTGTTATCCCAGGTGTAATGGGAGCAAAAAAACACAGTAGAAAAAGTTTAGACTTATATTATCCTTCACCAATTATAACAGCAATATGTACACTATGTACAGTGATAAATATAGTGCACTCCACGGTAAGCAAAGCAGAAATAGAAGCCACAAGATAGCAGACCGTGCTTCAACCAGCTCTAGAGTGGGAATGACAAGGGCAGACAGGAGAGCGGTATCCACATAACCTCTGCGATTGTCAATCCCACCTTCTTATTGGCTAGAACCTGGTCACTAGTTGAACGATGGGGCCCCATCATCAACTCTTAGCAACCTGGTTCGCTGGTTGGGGGAGATAGCCTGTAAATGAGGGTGTGTCCATGCGCCGAATAAAGGTTACGTACTCTTTGCATGCCACACATACCATCTAAAGGGGACAAAAAGATACAAAACATCCAGGCCATGGGAAAACCTGGGTAGCCACAGCCACTCAAGAGGGAGAGGTTTTTTAGTGCCAGGAAGGAAAAAAAACTGGCAGGAAATGGCAGAAATCGTACACCAAATCCAGTCATTCCTGGAGTGGAACCACAGTCGATGGCCTCCACTCCAAACCAACAGATACAGATACTAATGCCGGAAAAAAATTCCCCCCCCAGTACCAACAATACCACCAGTCCGATAACATTCTTCTTTGCAAATATACAGGGTCTAAAGCCAGCAACAAACAACAAAATACCTTTCATCCGTGGACTGCTTGGAGAGGCAAAGGCAATGTTCGCGGCTTTCACTGAGACCCACATAAAGGATCACTTGGACAACGAAATATGGATCTCAGGTTACAACCTATACAGATGTGACAGAGTGAACAGGCAAAAGGGGGGGGGGTGGGGTTGGCCTGTACATTGCAGAGTCACTTGTTTGCACAGAACTGCTTAATGCCTCAAATGATGTAGTGGAAGTTTTAGCAGTGAAGGTCGAGAACCAAAACCTAGTCATTGTGGTAGTCTACAAGCCTCCGGATGCAACATCCCAGCAATTCCAGGAACAGCTGTTAAAAATTGACCACTGTCTGGAAAATCTTCCAGCTCCTGCACCCAACATCTTGCTCCTGGGGGATTTCAACTTAAGGCACCTAAAATGGAGGAATATAGCAAATAATATTGTTGCAGTAATAACACCAGGAGGCAGCTCTGATGAAAACTCACACTCACACGAGCTTTTAAATCTCTGCACAAAATTAAATTTAAACCAGCAAATAATAGAGCCTACTAGACTGGAGAATACACTAGACCTCATCTTCACTAACAATGATGATCTGATAAGAAATGTCACCGTATCAAAAACAATATACTCAGATCACAACATAATTGAGGTTCAGACATGTATGCGTGGAGCCCCAGACCGACATAATGAGACTAGTCACGAGGGAGCATTCACCAAATTCAACTTCAATAACAAAAACATAAAGTGGGACCAAGTAAACCAAGTCCTAACCGATATAAGCTGGGAAGATATACTAAGCAACACAGACCCCAACTTATGCCTAGAACAGATTAACTCGGTGGCACTCGATGTATGCACAAGGCTTATTCCTCTAAGAAAAAGGAGGAGTAGATGTAAAATAGAAAGAGACAGGCGTTCCCTTTACAGGCGACGGAAAAGAATAACAGAGCGGCTAAAAGAGGTCAATATATCTGAAATGCGTAGGGAGACACTGGTCAGAGAATTAGCAAGCATCGAACTTAAGCTAAAAGAATCCTTTAGGAGTCAGGAATCGCGGGAAGAACTAAAAGCCATAAATGAAATCGAAAGAAACCCAAAGTATTTCTTCTCCTATGCCAAATCAAAATCGAGAACAACGTCCAGTATTGGGCCCCTACTTAAACAAGATGGGTCCTACACAGATGACAGCAAGGAAATGAGTGAGCTACTCAAGTCCCAATATGACTCAGTTTTTAGCAAGCCGCTAACCAGACTGAGAGTCGAAGATCAAAATGAATTTTTTATGAGAGAGCCACAAAATTTGATTAACACAAGCCTATCCGATGTTATCCTGACGCCAAATGACTTCGAACAGGCGATAAATGACATGCCCATGCACTCTGCCCCAGGGCCAGACTCATGGAACTCTGTGTTCATCAAGAACTGCAAGAAGCCCCTATCACGAGCCTTTTCCATCCTATGGAGAGGGAGCATGGACACGGGGGTCGTCCCACAGTTACTAAAAACAACAGACATAGCCCCACTCCACAAAGGGGGCAATAAAGCAACAGCAAAGAACTACAGACCGATAGCACTAACATCCCATATCATAAAAATCTTTGAAAGGGTCCTAAGAAGCAAGATCACCACCCATCTAGAAACCCATCAGTTACACAACCAAGGGCAACATGGGTTTAGAACAGGTCGCTCCTGTCTGTCTCAACTATTGGATCACTACGACAAGGTCCTAAATGCACTAGAAGATAAAAAGAATGCAGATGTAATATATACAGACTTTGCAAAAGCCTTCGACAAGTGTGACCATGGCGTAATAGCGCACAAAATGCGTGCTAAAGGAATAACAGGAAAAGTCGGTCGATGGATCTATAATTTCCTCACTAACAGAACACAGAGAGTAGTCGTCAACAGAGTAAAGTCCGAGGCAGCTACGGTGAAAAGCTCTGTTCCACAAGGCACAGTACTCGCTCCCATCTTGTTCCTCATCCTCATATCCGACATAGACAAGGATGTCAGCCACAGCACCGTGTCTTCCTTTGCAGATGACACCCGAATCTGCATGACAGTGTCTTCCATTGCAGACACTGCAAGGCTCCAGGCGGACATCAACCAAATCTTTCAGTGGGCTGCAGAAAACAATATGAAGTTCAACGATGAGAAATTTCAATTACTCAGATATGGTAAACATGAGGAAATTAAATCTTCATCAGAGTACAAAACAAATTCTGGCCACAAAATAGAGCGAAACACCAACGTCAAAGACCTGGGAGTGATCATGTCGGAGGATCTCACCTTCAAGGACAATAACATTGTATCAATCGCATCTGCTAGAAAAATGACAGGATGGATAATGAGAACCTTCAAAACTAGGGAGGCCAAGCCCATGATGACACTCTTCAGGTCACTTGTTCTATCTAGGCTGGAATATTGCTGCACACTAACAGCACCTTTCAAGGCAGGTGAAATTGCCGACCTAGAAAATGTACAGAGAACTTTCACGGCGCGCATAACGGAGATAAAACACCTCAATTACTGGGAGCGCTTGAGGTTCCTAAACCTGTATTCCCTGGAACGCAGGAGGGAGAGATACATGATTATATACACCTGGAAAATCCTAGAGGGACTAGTACCGAACTTGCACACGAAAATCACTCACTACGAAAGCAAAAGACTTGGCAGACGATGCAACATCCCCCCAATGAAAAGCAGGGGTGTCACTAGCACGTTAAGAGACCATACAATAAGTGTCAGGGGCCCGAGACTGTTCAACTGCCTCCCAGCATACATAACGGGGATTACCAACAGACCCCTGGCAGTCTTCAAGCTGGCACTGGACAAGCACCTAAAGTCAGTTCCTGATCAGCCGGGCTGTGGCTCGTACGTTGGTTTGCGTGCAGCCAGCATCAACAGCCTGGTTGATCAGGCTCTGATCCACCAGGAGGCCTGGTCACAGACCGGGCCGCGGGGGCGTTGACCCCCGGAACTCTCTCCAGGTAAACTCCAGGTATCACTCCCAGGTCCTTCACGTTACTTTCTCGCTCTATTATATGATTAAAATTTGTGGTATACCCTGATACATTTTTAAGTTCCTCAAGTTTTCCATATCTGAGTAGTTGAAATTTCTCTTCATTGAATTTCATATTGTTTTGAGTGGTCCATTTGAAGATTTGGTTGATGTCCGCTTGGAGTCTCGCAGTGTCTTCGATGGAGGTCACTGCCATGGTGATCCGGGTGTCGTCCACAAAGGAAGACACGGAACTTTGACTTACATCTCTGTCTATGTCAGATATGAGGATGAGGAAGAGAATGGGAGCTAGTACTGTGCCTTGTGGAACAGAACTTTTCACCGTAGCTGCCTCAGACTTTACTCTGTTTACTATTACTCTTTGTGTTCTATTTGTTAGGAAGTTATAGATCCATCTACCAACTTTTCCTGTTATTCCTTTATCACACATTTTGTGTGCTATTATACCATGGTCACACTTGCCAAAAACTTTTGTAAAGTCTATGTATACTACATCTATGTTTTGTTTATCCTCTACAGCATCCAGGACCTTGTCATAGTGGTCCAGTAGCTGGGACAGGCAGGAGAGACCACTGGATTTCTGTTGCTTACACTTTTTGATATAAATCCCAGTAATCTGTTTGCTTTGTTACGTACGCTTAGGCACTGCTCACCATAACCCCCAAGTCCTTTTCGCATTCTGTACTGCTAAGTTCTGCATTATTTAGCTGATAAGTGCTAGGGTTATGAACATTCCCGAGCTTCAGAACTTTGTATTTATCTACACTGAACTGCGTCTGCCACTTTTTTTGACCACAAAATGAGTTTGTCTAAATCCTCCTGAAGTTCCGTGACATCTACATATGAATCAATTATCTTGTATATCTTCGTGTCATCAGCGAATTTGCTGATATCACTAGTAATTCTCTCGTCAAGATCATTAATAAATATATCATAAACAACAATGGGCCTAAAACTGATCCCTGTGGAACGCCACTGGTTGCAGATTGCCATTCAGATTTTACCCCATTTATGGACACTCTTTGCTTCCTGTTGGTGAGCCATGACTCAATCCATAACAGCACTTTTCCCCCAGTGCCATGAGCTGCCACTTTCTTTAACAGCTCTGGTGCGGTCCTCTATCAAAAGCCTTACTAAAATCCAAATAAACAATATCAAATTCTTTATTGTGATCAACAGCCTCAAAAGCCTTACTGAAGAAAGTTAGTAAATTAGTTACGGGCAGGAACGGCCCCTCGTAAATCTATGCTGAGTATCATTAATCAAATTATACTTATCAAGATGACTTCTTATAATATCAGCTATAATTGACTAGTAATTTGCCTACAATTAAGGTCATGCTTATTGGCCGGTAATTTGACGGTAAAAACTTGTCCCCTGATTTAAAAATAGGCATTACATTGGCCATCTTGCACGTATCCGACGCTACATCTTTTTAAAGAGATATATTATAAATGTTAGTTAATGGTACACAAAGTTCAATTTTGCACTCCTTAAGAACCCTTAAAAAATATTGGAATATTGTTAGTGTCTCCCTGTGTGGAAACCAAGAGAAAATAATTAAAAATAGACTACATTTCATTCTAATTGTCAGTAAGATGCCCAGAGTTATTATTAAGGGGACCTATCTTATTTATTTATTTATTTATTTTATGTCTTTGCAAACAGTACATTGAGATTTTATATTTACAATAATGGGTTGCAATACAAAGACAGCCTCTATTATGCCTAGACATTATGTACCAGCTTAACATTATTGGCTTACAGTCTACTTAACACTAAGGAGTATATCATAGTTGTACAGTAGGAAAGTAATTATTTCATAGTTGTACAGTAGATTATTAATTATAAGTGAATTAAATTTGCATAAGAAAAAAAAATATATTCATATAGTCTAAAATGCTTTTTGTGAAAACAATGATTCAATTATATTCCTGTCAACAATGGATAAAAGGTTCAATGTGATTGTTGAAGTTATGATGTGGGAGTACATAGGTGAGTATGTGTGTACTGATTGGTCAAAAAAGAGGCATATATAGGCAAATCAAAAGAGGAGAGGGGCAATTGAGAAATCGATATATTCAGTTAAAGAGAGAAATAAAAAAGGGAATTAGAAAAGCAAAAAGAGATTATGAGGTTAAAGTTGCAAGAGAATCGAAGACTAACCCAAAAGGATTCTTTCAGGTATACAGAAGTAAGATCAGGGACAAGATAGGCCCACTCAAAAGTTCCTCGGGTCAGCTCACTGACAGTGATAAGGAAATGTGTAGAATTTTTAACACATACTTCCTCTCAGTTTTTACACAGGAGGATACCAGCGATATTCCAGTAATGATAAATTATGTAGAACAGGACGATAATAAACTGTGTACTATTAGGGTCACAAGTGACATGGTCCTTAGGCAAATAGATAAATTAAAACCTAACAAATCCCCAGGCCCTGATGAACTGTATGCAAGGGTTCTAAAGGAATGTAAAGAGGAGCTTAGCACACCTTTGGCTAATCTTTTCAACATAACACTACAAACTGGCATGGTGCCAGATAAGTGGAAAATGGCAAATGTGATACCTATTTTCAAAACAGGTGACAGGTCCTTAGCTTCGAACTATAGACCAATAAGCCTAACCTCCATAGTGGGAAAATTTATGGAATCAATAATTGCCGAGGCAGTTCGTAGCCACCTTGAAAAGCATAAATTAATCAACGAATCTCAGCATGGTTTTACAAAGGGGCGTTCCTGCCTTACGAATTTATTAACTTTTTTCACTAAGGTATCTGAGGAGGTAGATCATGGTAATGAATATGATATTGTGTATATGGACTTCAGTAAGGCTTTTGACAGGGTCCCACATCAGAGACTATTGAGGAAAATTAAAGCACATGGAATAGGAGGAGAAATTTTTTCCTGGATAGAGGCATGGTTGACAAATAGGCAGCAGAGAGTTTGCATAAATGGGGAGAAATCAGAGTGGGGAAGTGTCACGAGCGGTGTTCCACAGGGGTCAGTGTTGGGCCCCCTGCTGTTCACAATCTACATAAACGACATAGATGAGGGCATAAAGAGCGACATCGGCAAGTTTGCCGATGACACCAAAATAGGCCGTCGAATTCATTCTGACGAGGACATTCGAGCACTCCAGGAAGATTTGAATAGACTGATGCAGTGGTCGGAGAAGTGGCAGATGCAGTTTAATATAGACAAATGCAAAGTTCTAAATGTTGGACAGGACAATAACCATGCCACATATAAACTAAATAATGTAGATCTTAATATTACGGATTGCGAAAAAGATTTAGGAGTTCTGGTTAGCAGTAATCTGAAACCAAGACAACAGTGCATAAGTGTTCGCAATAAAGCTAATAGAATCCTTGGCTTCTATTACAACCTAGGATTTCAAATGGCCTGTTATCCCAGGTGTAATGGGAGCAAATAAACACAGTAGAAAAAGTTTAGACTTATATTATCCTTCACCAATTTATAACAGCAATATGTACACTATGTACAGTGATAAATATAGTGCACTCCACGGTAAGCAAGGCAGAAATAGAAGCCACAAGATAGCAGACCGTGCTTCAACCAGCTCTAGAATGGGAATGACAAGGGCAGACAGGAGAGCGGTATCCACATAACCTCTGCGATTGTCAATCCCACCTTCTTATTGGCTAGAACCTGGTCACTAGTTGAACGATGGGGCCCCATCATCAACTCTTAGCAACCTGGTTCGCTGGTTGGGGGAGATAGCCTGTAAATGAGGGTGTGTCCATGCGCCGAATAAAGGTTACGTACTCTTTGCATGCCACACCCCCACCCCCGAGAAGGCTCAGGATTAGGCTGCCACCTCCCAGTGGTAACCGTGCCGCCATGGCACCAAATAATGGGACCGCCTATCCTCTCCACCATCCAACTCTTAGATAGAGCTCGGCTTTCCTAGTGACCAAAAGCCAAACCCTAAACTCAGAGTGAGACAGCAGTCAGATAGGCCAACATAGGTCCAAGATACAAGCGGACGGTAGCCCGTATCCCCTCACTAAAAAAAAACCCCACATCAGGGGATAAAAAAAAAGAGCTTGAAAGGGGGGTTACCACAAATACATCCTAACCTAAATAAAATATTAAACTAGACTCTTGACAAAGAGTCTGCCAACACATTTTCTTTGCCGGCAATATAATTTATTTTTAGGTTGTAGGGCTGCAGCCTGAGCGTCCAACGCATAAGCCTTGTGTTGTGATTCTTCATGGCTTGGAGATAGACTAACGGGTTGTGATCACTGTAGACTGTGACCACCTGCGATGTCTGGCCCACATAAACATCGAAATGTTCCAAAGCCATTACCAGCGCGAGGGCTTCTTTTTCAATGGTAGAGTAAGCTCTCTGATGTGGCTGGAACTTAGCTGAAAAGTATGCGATTGGCTGCAGCTCCTTGTTCCCGATTTGTAATAGTACCGCCCCAACCCCAGACTCACAAGCATCAACCTGTAATGAAAAAGGTTTGGAGAAGTCTGGAGACAGGAGAATGGGTGCGGAGCACAATAATCTTTTTGCTTTATTAAAAGCAGTGTTACAATCTGACGTCCAATTAAAGGGAACTTTATGACTGGTAAGAGAAGTAAGAGGGGCTACAATATCTGAGAAATTCTTACAGAATCTTCTGTAAAATCCTATCATGCCTAGGAAACGTTGAAGAGATTTCCTATCATGAGGAACTGGATAATCTTTAATCGAAAGAACTTTAGCAAGTTTAGGTGCAACATTACCACTACCTACTTCATGGCCTAGAAAAGTGATAGTGGCCTGGCCAAAGGAAGATTTAGATAAATTAACTGTTAATTGGGAATTCTTAAAGGTCTCAAACAGAGCTTTAAGTCTAAGTAGGTGTTGATCCCAAGTATCAGACACCACAACAATATCATCTAGGTATGCTGCCGTGCCTTCAAGTCCTTTAATAGCCTGATGGATGAGTTTCTGGAATGAAGAGGGGGAATTTTTCATTCCGAAGGGGGTAACTGTATACTGATAATGACCTCCTGGAATCACGAAGGCAGAGATTTCCTTCGCCTTATCTGTCAAAGGTACCTGATAGTAACCTTTAAGGAGATCTAATTTGGACACAAAAGTAGCCTTACCCACAAAGTCAATTACGTCATCCAGACGAGGAAGAGGGTAAGCATCTGTGATTGTGACCTCGTTCACTTTACGGTAGTCTGTGCACATACGAAACCCTCCATCAGCCTTTTTTACTAGGATGCACGGTGAAGCCCATGGACTAGATGACTCCTCCACTAAACCATGTTCTAACAAGAAGTCTACTTCCTGCTGAAGTAGCCTTTGCTTTTCAGGATTAGCTCTGTAGGGGGAGAGTTTAATTGGTTTAGATTTTCCCACATCTACATCATGGTAACCTAACGTACATTTTTTCGGCACATCCGAAAAAATATTAGGATATGACTGTAGAAGCTCAGTTAAATTGGTTGCTTGTATTTCAGATAATCCATCCATTAACGGGCTAGGATCCTTGAGGAGGACAGAATTTGAAAGTTTAGTATTAATTTCAGAGATAGAGTGCAAAGAGTCAGAGTCGTCCTCAGAGGTAGAGGACAGAGTCATTACTGGGACTTTATCTGGTGTATGAAAGGCCTTGATTTGATTAATGTGGTAAGTTTTTGTTTTTGAGGTCTTATCAATGGGAGCTACCACATAATTTAAATCAGATAATCTACTTACAATCTGCATAGGTCCCGTATATCTAGCTTTCAAGGTGTGGCCAGGTATAGGTTCCTGCACCAACACCTTGTCTCCTGGATGGAAGGAGCGGAATTGTGCACTTTTGTCATACCTCTGTTTCATCTTACTTTGAGCTATCTTTAGGTTAGCCGTGGCTAACTCACGTGCCACCTGCAACCTTGAAGACGGATTGTAGAGTGCTGAGCTTATGTCTTCTCCCATCCATCCTTCTTTGAGCACCCGAAGAGGACCTCGTACATTGTGCCCAAAGATCAGCTCAAACGGACTATACCCTGTAGACTCTTGCACCGTCTCTCGTACTGAGAACAGCAACAAAGGTAGAGATTCATCCCAGTCTGTAGGAAAGTGCATGCAAAAACTTCTCATCATTGTTTTTAATGTTTGGTGGAATCTTTCCAAGGCGCCTTGGGACTGAGGATAATAGGCAGTGGATAAGTTGTGAATTATCCCTAACCTAGTTAATACTTCCCTAAATGCTTTGGCAGTGAAGTTAGTACCTTGATCACTTTGTATAGTTTTAGGAATGCCAAAACAAGAAATGAATTTTGTTAAAGCTTTGAGAATAGCTTTAGTATTGATACTACGCATTGGGATCGCTTCAGGATATCTGGTTACTTTATCCATAATTGTAAATAAATACTGATTTCCAGACTTTGACTTAGGTAGTGGACCTACACAATCTATAATTAAATCTGCAAAAGGTTCTCCATCAGCAGGTATGGGTTGGAGAGGTGCAGGTTTAATGGAATGTCCAGGTTTTCCAACTTGCTGACATTCTCGGCAACACCTAATATGATTCTTCACATTTTTCTTTAATTTTGGCCAATAAAATTCTTTTGTGATTCTATACAAGGTTTTTGTAATTCCTAAGTGACCTCCTGATGACGTATTATGAGCTATATTTAATATCTGAGGTCTATACTTGGTTGGAACCACTAACCTGTCGTATAATTGCCGGCCCTCTTTCTCCTTACCAGTCTCAGTGCAAACCAAATAATCATTTTTAACTTCATACTTGACTGGATGACCCCAAGAGGATTTACCCATGGCTGCCTGAAAAGCGAATTTTAAAGAAGGGTCCTTTCGTTGTTCCTCCCGGAAGGACAGTCCCTCGGGCATGGAAACAGAGACATCTGGCAATCCTGCAACCTGGGAATAGGAAGGCTTGATCGGGGTCTGTTCACTTGATTTACGAGACTCCGGCCGGTGTGTCTCATAAAACAACGTGGCTATTCCGAGATCGGAGTCGTCCAAGGATAGGTCAACATTCTCCCCAGACAACCCTTGGGATGTTGCCCGAGTTATGGCCAACACTGGAGAAGCATTAATAATTATAGGTTCAGGACACGAAGTAACAGTAGTAATGTTATTACCCAGTAATAACATGGCATTTTTCATGGGAAATCCTTTTGAGATACCTACAGTCAAGTACCCAGTGTAATATTTGCACTGTACATAAATTTTATGCAAAGGAACTGAATATATAGCTCCTCCATAGGCTTCCAATAAAACTGAGGAATTCAAGGAAGTATTCTCTGAAAGGGGTAATATTCCTTCTCTGACAAGTGAGCAATATGCTCCAGTATCTCTAAAGGTATTTACTTTAGTTGGTTCTGAGTTTTCCTGAAGGGAAATAAGACTTTCGCAATAATAAGGGGCCATACCTTTTTCTACTTCTCTAGGGGACATGTTACTAGGGATATTAGAGATTTTCCCGATGGGTTGAGGTTTTTGGGGGCAGTTGGAACTGATGTGACCTACTTTATTGCACCTGAAGCAGACGACAGGCTTGCCCTTTACTCCCTGATGACGTTGCAAGTGGTGTCGTTCTGGCTGGTGCCTCTCTGGATATTGTTGTCGAGATGCTCCATAAGTAGTTTGCCTCTCCGCAGGGGGACCATATGTTGAGAAGCGTGGCTCACCAGGTGACTTGGTTGGATGACGTAGACGCTCTCCCTCCGGCTGGCACTTCATTCTCCAATGTTGTCGATCTCTGCTCACGCCAGACTGTTGAAAAGAGAGACGGGACCGCTCGGACAAGGAGCGGTTCGTTTCGAAGGTATCAGCCAACCTGGCCGCCTCCAATGCAGTGGTTAAGTCACGATCCTGCAGAAAGACACGAACCTCGGGTCCCACAGACTCCAGCAGGTTATCAATCAGAATAAGCTGCACCAGCTCCTCAAAGTTAGAGACACCACTCGCTTTATACCAGCTGGTAAAAGCTTTGGTTTGCTGTCTCACAAAGTCCACCAGGGATTGACCAAGCTGCCGCCTGTTCAATTTGAAGGTCTTACGATATTTAGCTGGGATACATGTATATGCTCCCAACACTGTGGTCTTCACTACTTGATAATCAGAGAATTCAGCGTCAGTTAATACCGACGTAAATTCCTGTGCCTTACCCAATAATGCTGTATGAACCAACGCTGCCCAGTGCTGTTCCGGCCACCTCAAGGCTCGAGCCTGATTTTCGAAGCTTTCGAAAAATTGCTCTGGTTCGGCCTCATTGAAGCGGGGAACAAGCTGTACTGCTTTTTGTAAACTGAAATCGTTTACAGAATGCGAAAACTGCCTCCTTTCTCTTTCCCTATCAAATTCTTCCCTTGCGAATGCTCTCTGTTCCCTAGTTTGCTCCAGCGTGATTTTTGCCAGCTCAAGTGCCAACGACGCTGATTCATCTCTAGACAACCCAGCTGCACCATACTGACCATTTTGCTCCGTAGGTGTATCATCTTCCTCATGCGAGAACATAAGAGTTTTTTCCCTAGCTCCCGTAGAGGGAGGAGTTTGATGTGCCATCTCTTCTTCAATAAGTATGTCAGCAATAAGTGAACGCAGTTGCGCAGCTGTGAGAGTGCGTTTATAGGGAATGCCAATGGAACGAGCAATTTGCCAACAACGCTGTAGGGACAATTTAGGTAGGTTATGCAAAGTATATGCCGACACCAGGCGTCTGACTCGTCTAGGTGGCATAAGTTATTCGCTATGCACAGTACGAATACCCCAACGTAACACGTTAATTTGCAGAACACGCTTAGCTATGCACAGTACGATTGCAGAATACGCATACAAGCAAAGCCGACTGCACACAAGATTGACCGTAGCGAAGCGAGCACACTGAACAAGCTAGTAGCGAGCTGTTGAACGATCACCCAATAGCAAGGCTGATCATAAGCAACTGACACGCAAAATTTGTAAAGCGAAGCGAAACAGCAAGCTACACAATGTTCCTGCTACAAGCTTCACCCTAAGCTCAACCGTTTCTCTAAGTCCAGCTCTCGGACAGGCTACCCATATTACAACCTAGGATTTCAAATGGCCTGTTATCCCAGGTGTAATGGGAGCAAATAAACACAGTAGAAAAAGTTTAGACTTATATTATCCTTCACCAATTTATAACAGCAATATGTACACTATGTACAGTGATAAATATAGTGCACTCCACGGTAAGCAAGGCAGAAATAGAAGCCACAAGATAGCAGACCGTGCTTCAACCAGCTCTAGAATGGGAATGACAAGGGCAGACAGGAGAGCGGTATCCACATAACCTCTGCGATTGTCAATCCCACCTTCTTATTGGCTAGAACCTGGTCACTAGTTGAACGATGGGGCCCCATCATCAACTCTTAGCAACCTGGTTCGCTGGTTGGGGGAGATAGCCTGTAAATGAGGGTGTGTCCATGCGCCGAATAAAGGTTACGTACTCTTTGCATGCCACAGCTTCATATCAAGAAGCATAAATAATAGGAGTCCTCAGGTTGTTCTTCAACTCTATACATCCTTGGTTAGGCCTCATTTAGATTATGCTGCACAGTTTTGGTCACCTTATTACAGAATGGATATAAATTCTCTGGAAAATGTACAAAGGAGGATGACAAAGTTGATCCCATGTATCAGAAACCTTCCCTATGAGGATAGACTAAGGGCCCTGAATCTGCACTCTCTAGAAAGACGTAGAATTAGGGGGGATATGATTGAGGTGTATAAATGGAAGACAGGAATAAATAAAGGGGATGTAAATAGTGTGCTGAAAATATCTAGCCTAGACAGGACTCGCAGCAATGGTTTTAAGTTGGAAAAATTCAGATTCAGGAAGGATATAGGAAAGTACTGGTTTGGTAATAGAGTTGTGGATGAGTGGAACAAACTCCCAAGTACCGTTATAGAGGCCAGAACGTTGTGTAGCTTTAAAAATAGGTTGGATAAATACATGAGTGGATGTGGGTGGGTGTGAGTTAGACCTGATAGCTTGTGCTACCAGGTCGGTTGCCGTGTTCCTCCCTTAAGTCAATGTGACCTGACCTGACTAGGTTGGGTGCATTGGCTTAAGCCGGTAGGAGACTTGGACCTTCCTCGCATGGGCCAATAGGCCTTCTGCAGTGTTCCTTCGTTCTTATGTTCTTATGTTCTTAATATACTATTCTGGTAATGAATTCCATATTTTGGGGCCCTTTTTACACAGTGTGATATGGACACGAGGTATATCAAAAAGAGATCTGTGTCTTGTGTTGTGGTCATGTGTCCTGTTTAGGTTGGTGAGGAAAAGTTTGAGTGGGGGGTTTATATTTGCGTGTATTGTTCTGTGTATGTAGTAGGCACATGAATAAGTATGGATGTTCTTAATGGTAAGCGGATTCAGACTTTTGAAAATTGGTGGAGTATGCTGGCGGGAGTGGGAATTTGTTAACCTTCTTACTGCTGCCTTTTGCTGGGTTATTAGGGGTTTTAGGTGATTGGATGTTGTTGATCCCCATGTACAAATTCCACATGTAAGATAAGGGTATATGAGTGAATAGTACAGTGCCAGGAGAGTTGATTGTATAAGGTAGTACCTTATCTTTGACAGCATGCCTACAGTCTTGGAGATTTTCTTGGTGATTTGTTGTATGTGTGTCCGGTACTATGTAGTGAAAGTGACTGGTACTGTGTAGTGAAAGTGACTGGTACTGTGTAGTGAAGGTGACTGGTACTATGTAGTGAAGGTGACTGGTACTGTGTAGTGAAAGTGACTGGTACTGTGTAGTGAAGATGTCTGGTACTGTGTAGTGAAAGTGACTTACTGTGTAGTGAAGGTGACTGGTACTTCGTAGTGAAGGTGACTTACTGTGTAGTGAAGGTGACTGGTACTGTGTAGCGAAGATAGCCGGTACTGTGTAGTGAAGGTGTCTGGTACTATGTGGTGAAGGTGACTGGTACTGTGTAGTGAAGGTGGCTGGTACTGTGTAGTGAATGTGACTGGTACTGTGTGGTGAAGGTGGCTGGTACTGTGTAGTGAAGGTGTCTGGTACTGTGTAGTGAAGGTGACTGGTACTGTGTAGTGAAGGTGACTGTTACTGTGTAGTGAAGGTGACTGTTACTGTGTAGTGAAGGTGACTGGTACTGTGTAGTGAAGGTGACTGGTACAGTGTAGTGAAGGTGACTGGTACTGTGTAGTGAAGGTGAATGTTACTGTGTAGTGAAGGTGACTGGTACTGTGTAGCGAAGATAGCCGGTATTGTGTAGTGAAGGTGTCTGATACTATGTGGCGAAGGTGACTGGTACTGTGTAGTGAAGGTGGCTGGTACTGTGTAGTGAATGTGACTGGTACTGTGTGGTGAAGGTGGCTGGTACTGTGTAGTGAAGGTGTCTGGGACTGTGTTGTGAAGGTGACTGGTACTGTGTAGTGAAGGTGACTGTTACTGTGTAGTGAAGTTGACTGGTACTGTGTAGTGAAGGTGACTGGTACAGTGTAGTGAAGGTGACTGGTACTGTGTAGTGAAGGTGACTGTTACTGTGTAGTGAAGGTGACTGGTACTGTGTAGCGAAGGTGACTGGTACTGTGTAGTGAAGGTGACTGGTACTGTGTAGTGAAGGTGACTGGTACTGTGTAGTGAAGGTGGCTGGTACTGTGTAGTGAAGGTGACTGGTACTGTGTTGTGAGGGTGACCGGTACTGTGTAGTGAAGGTGACTGGAGTTTACCTGGAGAGAGTTCCGGGGGTCAACGCCCCCGCGGCCCGGTCTGTGACCAGGCCTCCTGGTGGATCAGAGCCTGATCAACCAGGCTGTTACTGCTGGCTGCAAGCAAACCAACGTACGAGCCACAGCCCGGCTGGTCAGGTACCGACTTTAGGTGCTTGTCCAGTGCCAGCTTGAAGACTGCCAGGGGTCTATTGGTAATCCCCCTTATGTATGCTGGGAGGCAGTTGAACAGTTTCGGGCCCCTGACACTTATTGTATGGTCTCTTAACGTGGTAGTGACACCCCTGCTTTTCATTGGGGGGATGTTGCATCGTCTGCCAAGTCTTTTGCTTTTGTTGTGAGTGATTTTCGTGTGCAAGTTCGGTACTAGTCCCTCTAGGATTTTCCAGGTGTATATAATCATGTATCTCTCCCGCCTGCGTTCCAGGGAATACAGGTTCAGGAACCTCAGCGCTCCCAGTAATTGAGGTGTTTTATCTCCGTTATGCGCGCCGTGAAGGTTCTCTGTACATTTTCTAGGTCAGCAATTTCACCTGCCTTGAAAGGTGCTGTTAGTGTGCAGCAATATTCCAGCCTAGATAGAACAAGTGACATGAAGAGTGTCATCATGGGCTTGGCCTCCCTAGTTTTGAAGGTTCTCATTATCCATCCTGTCATTTTTCTAGCAGCAGCAATTGATACAATGTTATGGTCCTTGAAGGTGAGATCCTCTGACATGATCACTCCCAGGTCTTTAACGTTGGTGTTTCGCTCTGTTTTGTGGCCAGAATTTGTTTTGTACTCTGATGAAGTTTTAATTTCCTCGTGTTTACCATATCTGAGTAATTGAAATTTCTCATCGTTGAACTTCATATTGTTTTCTGCAGCCCACTGAAAGATTTGGTTGATGTCCGCCTGGACACGGCTGTTGGCATGGCCGACGCGGCAGGTAGTGTAGCGGGCTAGCTGCGGGATTTTCAAGGATAGCTCCTGGTCAAAGAGGCTGACCAGGTCCCTACTTAACAGAACTCAGTGTGAATGCTTTGAGAAGATACCAGAGCAGCGAACGGACATCCCAGTGCATCGTTTCAGCGTAAATTGATGAAGTGTTGTGCACTTTCAGAGGGTTTGGTGTCGTAGAGTCAGGACCAGTCAGCGCCTCCCCCCTCTCCGCTTGGGGGCAGGGGGAAGGGCGTGTGTAGTAAACAGTGACCATCTCATAACTCCTCACACCTGCCCGACTCCCCCGCCTCACCCACCCAACTCCCAGCGCCACCCCATCTGTAGAGGGTACTTCTCCCCTAACCCACGATGTCAGCGATGGCACTGCAGGGAGTGCCGGGCTCACAGGAACTTCCACTACAGGGACAGCATCGTGGAGTTCGACCACGAGGCAGCTGCCAGGTGTGCCACAGGCAGTGTGTACTCAGTTCCTCAAGCTTCAACATCCGTGCACACGAGGGCCTGGGATCTTCAATCAACTTGGCGTCCACCAGGACGCTGACATGTCCCTAGGACAGCTCTCCATCGGGCTGCTAACGGAGTCACTGGCTTCTTGGACCTCTTGGGGAGGGTCGATGGTGCTTGTGCAAGCAGCAGATCCCAGGGCAACTTGCTGCTGTTTGCAATGGCTGTCTACCGAGGAGAGACAGGCACCTAGCAACATCTGTTGTTGGGGCAATGGATGAATTCCCTACTATGTTTGTTAACTGCTCATTACTCTGTAATTTGTCTATGATTGTAATCATGTGATAACGTGTTTATCATTCATTACCTTTGAAACTTGTCATGATTTTGACCAGCTCTACCTGGAGCTCATTACCTTTGTAAATTCTCATGATTAATGTGTTTATGATTCATTACCTTTGCAATTATTCATGAGTGTGACCAGCTCTACATGGAGCTCATTACCTTTGTAACTTGGTCATGATTATGACCAGATCTAGTTCATTACCTTTGTAACTTGCTCAGCTATCAAAACTTTGGAGTCCAGTCCCTGGACCAATTATGTACCTCTGTAATCTTTTGACTACCGCCCACAGGATGGGTATGGGGTACATAATAAACATATTAAACTAAAACTGTCCGCCTGGAGCCTTGCAGTGTCTGCAATGGAAGACACTGTCATGCAGATTCGGGTGTCATCTGCAAAGGAAGACACGGTGCTGTGGCTGACATCTTTGTCTATGTTAGATATGAGGATGAGAAACAAGATGGGAGCGAGTACTGTGCCTTGTGGAACAGAGCTTTTCACCGTAGCTGCCTCGGACTTTACTCTGTTGACTACTACTCTTTGTGTTCTGTTTGTGAGAAAATTATAGATCCATCTACCAACTTTTCCTGTTATTCCTTTAGCACGCATTTTGTGCGCTATTACGCCATGGTCACACTTGTCGAAGGCTTTTGCAAAGTCTGTATATATTACATCTGCATTCTTTTTGTCTTCTAGTGCATCTATGACCTAGTCGTAGTGATCCAATAGTTGAGACACACAGGAGCGACCTGTTCTAAACCCATGTTGCCCTGGGTTGTGTAATTGATGGGTTTCTAGATGGGTGGCGATCTTGCTTCTTAGGACCCTTTCAAAGATTTTTATGATATGGGATGTTAGTGCTATCGGTCTGTAGTTCTTTGCTAATGCTTTACTGCCTCCTTTGTATAGTGGGGCTATGTCTGTTGTTTTTAGTAACTGTGGGACGACCCCCGTGTCCATGCTCCCTCTCCATAGGATGGTAAAAGCTCGTGATAGGGGCTTCTTGCAGTTCTTGATGAACACGGAGTTCCATGAGTCTGGCCCTGGAGCAGAGTGCATGGGCATGTCATTTATCGCCTGTTCGAAGTCATTTGGCGTCAGGATAACATCAGATAGGCTTGTTTGTGTTAACCAAATTCTGTGGCTCTCTCATAAAAAAATCATTTTGATTTTCGACTCTCAGTCTGGTTAGCGGCTTGCTAAAAACTGAGTCATATTGGGACTTGAGTAGCTCACTCATTTCCTTGCTGTCATCTGTGTAGTGAAGGTGACTGCCACTGTGTAGTGAAGGTGACTGTTACTGTGTAGTGAAGGTGACTGGAACTGTGTAGTGAACGTGACTGGTACTGTGTAGTGAAGGCGACTGGTACTGTGTAGTGAGGGTGACCGGTACTGTGTAGTGAGGGTGACCGGTACTGTGTAGTGAAGGTAACTGGTACTGTGTAGTGAAGGTGGCTGTTACTGTGTAGTGAAGGTGACTGGTACTGTTTAGTGAGGGTGACTGGTACTGTGTAGTGAAGGTGACTGGTACTGTGTAGTGAGGGTGACTGGTACTGTGTAGTGAGGGTGACTGGTACTGTGTAGTGAAGGTGACTGGTACTGTGTAGTGAGGGTGACTGGTACTGTGTAGTGAAGGTGACTGGTACTGTGTAGTGAGGGTGACTGGTACTGTGTAGTGAGGGTGACTGGTACTGTTTAGTGAAGGTGACTGGTACTGTGTAGTGAGGGTGACTGGTACTGTGTAGTGAGGGTGACTGGTACTGTGTAGTGAAGGTGACTGGTACTGTGTAGTGAAGGTGACTGGTACTGTGTTGTGAGGGTGACTGGTACTGTGTAGTGAAGGTGACTGGTACTGTGTAGTGAGGGTGACTGGTACTGTGTAGTGAGGGTGACTGGTACTGTGTAGTGATGGTGACTGGTACTGTGTAGTGAGGGTGACTGGTACTGTGTAGTGATGGTGACTGGTACTGTGTAGTGAGGGTGACTGATACTGTGTAGTGAGGGTGACTGGTACTGTTTAGTGAAGGTGACTGGTACTGTGTAGTGAGGGTGACTGGTACTGTGTAGTGAGGGTGACTGGTACTGTGTAGTGAAGGTGACTGGTACTGTGTAGTGAGGGTGACTGGTACTGTGTAGTGAAGGTGACTGGTACTGTGTAGTGAGGGTGACTGGTACTGTGTAGTGAGGGTGACTGGTACTGTGTAGTGAGGGTGACTGGTACTGTGTAGTGAAGGTGACTGGTACTGTGTAGTGAGGGTGACTGGTACTGTGTAGTGAGGGTGACTGGTACTGTGTAGTGAAGGTTACTGGTACTGTGTAGTGAAGGTGACTGGTACTGTGTTGTGAGGGTGACTGGTACTGTGTAGTAAAGGTGACTGGTACTGTGTAGTGAGGTGTGACTGTGTAGTGAGGGTGACTGGTGTAGTGAAGGTGACTGGTACTGTGTAGTGAAGGTGACTGGTACTGTGTAGTGAAGGTGACTGGTACTGTGTAGTGAGGGTGACTGGTACTGTGTAGTGAGGGTGACTGGTACTGTGTAGTGAGGGTGACTGGTACTGTGTAGTGAGGGTGACTGGTACTGTGTAGTGAAGGTGACTGGTACTGTGTAGTGAGGGTGACTGGTACTGTGTAGTGAGGGTGACTGGTACTGTGTAGTGAAGGTGACTGGTACTGTGTAGTGAAGGTGACTGGTACTGTGTAGTGAGGGTGACTGGTACTGTGTAGTGAGGGTGACTGGTACTGTGTAGTGAGGGTGACTGGTACTGTGTAGTGAGGGTGACTGGTACTGTGTAGTGAGGGTGACTGGTACTGTGACTGGTACTGTGTAGTGAAGGTGACTGGTACTGTGTAGTGAAGGTGACTGGTACTGTGTAGTGAAGGTGACTGGTACTGTGTAGTGAAGGTGACTGGTACTGTGTAGTGAAGGTGACTGGTACTGTGTAGTGAGGGTGACTGGTACTGTGTAGTGTGGGTGAGTGGTACTGTGTAGTGAACTGGTGACTGGTACTGTGTAGTGAGGGTGACTGGTACTGTGTAGTGACTGTGGTGACTGGTACTGTGTAGTGAGGGTGACTGGTACTGTGTAGTGAGGGTGACTGGTACTGTGTAGTGAGGGTGACTGGTACTGTGTAGTGAGGGTGACTGGTACTGTGTAGTGAGGGTGACTGGTACTGTGTAGTGAGGGTGACTGGTACTGTGTAGTGAAGGTGACTGGTACTGTGTAGTGAGGGTGACTGGTACTGTGTAGTGAGGGTGACTGGTACTGTGTAGTGAGGGTGACTGGTACTGTGTAGTGAAGGTGACTGGTACTGTGTAGTGAGGGTGACTGGTACTGTGTAGTGAAGGTGACTGGTACTGTGTAGTGAGGGTGACTGGTACTGTGTAGTGAGGGTGACTGGTACTGTGTAGTGAAGGTGACTGGTACTGTGTAGTGAGGGTGACTGGTACTGTGTAGTGAGGGTGACTGGTACTGTGTAGTGAGGGTGACTGGTACTGTGTAGTGAGGGTGACTGGTACTGTGTAGTGAAGGTGACTGGTACTGTGTAGTGAAGGTGACTGGTACTGTGTAGTGAAGGTGACTGGTACTGTGTAGTGAGGGTGACTGGTACTGTGTAGTGAAGGTGACTGGTACTGTGTAGTGAAGGTGACTGGTACTGTGTAGTGAAGGTGACTGGTACTGTGTAGTGAAGGTGACTGGTACTGTGTAGTGAAGGTGACTGGTACTGTGTAGTGAAGGTGACTGGTACTGTGTAGTGAAGGTGACTGGTACTGTGTAGTGAAGGTGACTGGTACTGTGTAGTGAGGGTGACTGGTACTGTGTAGTGAAGGTGACTGGTACTGTGTAGTGAAGGTGACTGGTACTGTGTAGTGAAGGTGACTGGTACTGTGTAGTGAAGGTGACTGGTACTGTGTAGTGAAGGTGACTGGTACTGTGTAGTGAAGGTGACTGGTACTGTGTAGTGAAGGTGACTGGTACTGTGTAGTGAAGGTGACTGGTACTGTGTAGTGAAGGTGACTGGTACTGTGTAGTGAAGGTGACTGGTACTGTGTAGTGAGGGTGACTGGTACTGTGTAGTGAAGGTGACTGGTACTGTGTAGTGAAGGTGACTGGTACTGTGTAGTGAAGGTGACTGGTACTGTGTAGTGAAGGTGACTGGTACAGTGTACTGTGTAGTGAAGGTGACTGGAACTGTGTAGTGAAGGTGACTGGTACTGTGTAGTGAAGGTGACTGGTACTGTGTAGTGAAGGTGACTGGTACTGTGTAGTGAAGGTGACTGGTACTGTGTAGTGAAGGTGACTGGTACTGTGTAGTGAAGGTGACTGGTACTGTGTAGTGAGGGTGACTGGTACTGTGTAGTGAGGGTGACTGGTACTGTGTAGTGAAGGTGACTGGTACTGTGTAGTGAGGGTGACTGGTACTGTGTAGTGAAGGTGACTGGTACTGTGTAGTGAGGGTGACTGGTACTGTGTAGTGAGGGTGACTGGTACTGTGTAGTGAAGGTGACTGGTACTGTGTAGTGAGGGTGACTGGTACTGTGTAGTGAAGGTGACTGGTACTGTGTAGTGAAGGTGACTGGTACTGTGTAGTGAAGGTGACTGGTACTGTGTAGTGAAGGTGACTGGTACTGTGTAGTGAGGGTGACTGGTACTGTGTAGTGAAGGTGACTGGTACTGTGTAGTGAAGGTGACTGGTACTGTGTAGTGAAGGTGACTGGTACTGTGTAGTGAGGGTGACTGGTACTGTGTAGTGAGGGTGACTGGTAATATTCAACATCTGTTTTATTACAGTTATAAAAATATTATGGTATGATGCACCGAACATTGAACAAGTTAGTGTTAAAACTAGTGACGACAAGTTTACAGATGTTCAGCTGATGTGTAGACACGTGTGACGCAGGTGTTCAATTCTACATACGTGACATTAAAGATAAAAATGTTCTTTGTACCTGGTTATACAGATGTTGTCTTATCTGTGTTCATGTTAGAGGCCAACCACAGTAACCTAACACCCAGGTACCTGCTTACTGCTAGGTGAACAGGGACAGCAGGTTTAAGGTGACTAACATTCAGGTACCTGCTTGCTGCTAGGTGAACAGGGACAGCAGGTGTAAGGTGACTAACATTCAGGTACCTGACTAACATTCAGGTACCTAATTACTGCTAGGTGAACAGGGACAGCAGATGTAAGGTGACTAACATTCAGGTACCTGCTTACTGCTAGGTGAACAGGGACAGCAGGTGTAATGTGACTAACATTCAGGTACCTACTTACTGCTAGGTGAACAGGGACAGCAGGTGTAAGGTGACTAACATTTAGGTACCTGCTTACTGCTAGGTGAACAGGAACAGCAGGTGAAAGGTGACTAACATTCAGATACCTACTTACTACTAGGTGAACAGGGACAGCAGGTGAAAGATGACTAACACCCAGATACCTACTTACTACTAGGTGAACAGGGACAGCAAGTGTAAGGTGACTAACACCCAGGTGCCTACTTACTGCTAGGTGAACAGGAACAGCAGGTGAAAGATGACTAACACCCAGATACCTACTTACTACTAGGTGAACAGGGACAGCAAGTGTAAGGTGACTAACACCCAGGTACCTACTTCCTGCTAGGTGAACAGTGACAGCAGGTGTAAGGTGAATAACACCCAGGTACCTACTTACTGATAGGTGAACAGTGATAACAGGTGAAAGGTAACTAACACCTAGGTACCTACTTACTGCTAGGTGAACAGTGATAGCAGATAAAGGTGACTGACATCCAGGTACCTATTTACTAAGTGAACAGGGATAGCAGATGTAAGGTGGCTAACACACAGGTACCTATTTACTGCTAGGTAAACAGGGATATCAGTTGATCAATTCTCGTGCCGGGGATTGAACAACAGACACTCAGTGTGTGAGGCGAGTGCGTTGCCGACTGAGTCACTGGACACATGGTGCGGACGGTAGTCACCACCTGTTACTTCTGTTACTACTACTATTACTATTATTACTGTTACTACTACTACTATTTCTGCTATGATCACTTTTATTGCTACTAGTATTACTACTACCATATTTACTGCTACAACTACTGCTGCTATTATTAATAGTAATACTACTACTGCTCCTGCTATTACTACTATATGGAAAGTCACTTGTTATGCTGAGCATTTCCCGCAAATTAGGTCAGTTTTGTCCTAGGATGCGACCCACACCAGTCCACTAACACCCAGGATGCGACCCACACCAGTCCACTAACACCCAGGATGAGACCCATACCAGTCCACTAACACCCAGGATGCGACCCACACCAGTCCACTAACACCCAGGATGAGACCCATACCAGTCCACTAACATCCAGGATGCGACCCACATCAGTCCACTAACACCCAGGATGCGACCCACACCAGTCCACTAACACCCAGGTACCCATTTTTACTGATGGGTGAACATGGACAACCGGTTTACCTGGAGATGGTTTCGGGAGTCAACTACCCCACGTCTCGGTGTAAGGAAACACTCCCAATGTTTTCACCCTTGCAGTGAATCAAACCCTGACCCTCAGCGTGTGAAGCGAGATTCACTACCACTGATCTGTACCCGTGTACTTCACTACCACTGATCTGTACCCGTGTACTTCACTACCACTGATCTGTACCCGTGTACTTCACTACCACTGACCTGTACCCGTGTACTTCACTACCACTGATCTGTACCCGTGTACTTCACTACCACTGATCTGTACCCATGTACTTCACTACCACTGATCTGTACCCATGTACTTCACTACCACTGATCTGTACCCATGTACTTCACTACCACTGATCTGTACCCATGTACTTCACTACCACTGATCTGTACCCATGTACTTCACTACCACTGATCTGTACCCATGTACTTCACTACCACTGATCTATACCCTTGTACTTCACTACCACCGATATGTACCCATGTACTTCATTACCACTGATCTGTATCTGTGTACTTCACTATCACTGATCTGTACCTGTGTACTTCACTACCACTGATCTGTACCCATGTACTTCACTACCACTGTTCTGTACCCATGTACTTCACTACCACTGATCTGTACACATGTACTTCACTACCACTGACATGTACCCGTGTACTTCACTACCACTGATCTGTACCCATGTACTTCACTACCACTGATCTGTACCCATGTACTTCACTACCACTGTTATGTACCAATGTACTTCACTACCACTGACCTGTACCCAGGTACTTCACTACCACTGATCTGTACCAATGTACTTCACTACATCTGATCTGTACCTGTGTACTTCACTACCACTGATCTGTACCCATGTACTTCACTACCACTGGTGTGTACCCATGTACTTCACTACCACTGGTCTGTACCCATGTACTTCACTACCACTGATCTGCACCCATGTACTTCACTA
Source organism: Cherax quadricarinatus (assembly GCF_038502225.1). Lineage (NCBI taxonomy): Eukaryota > Metazoa > Arthropoda > Malacostraca > Decapoda > Parastacidae > Cherax > Cherax quadricarinatus. The sequence goes on from NC_091305.1 coordinate 39,324,030, forward strand.
CCACTGATCTGTACCCATGTACTTCACTACCACTGGTGTGTAGCCATGTATTTCACTACCACTGATGTGTACCCATGTACTTCAGTACAACTGATTTGTACCCAAGTACATCACAACCACTGATATGTACCCATGTACTTCACTACCACTGTTCTGTACCAATGTACTTCACTAACACTGATCTATACCAATGTACTTCACTACCACTGATCTGTACCCATGTACTTCACAACCACTGTTCTGTACCCATGTACTTCACTAACACTGATCTATACCATGTACTTCACTACCACTGATCTGTACCATGTACTTCACTACCACTGATCTGTACCCATGTACTTCACTACCACTGATCTGTACCCATGTACTTCACTACCACTGATCTGTACCCATGTACTTCACTACCACTGATCTGTACCCATGTACTTCACTACCACTGATCTGTACCATGTACTTCACTACCACTGATCTGTACCCATGTACTTCACTACCACTGATCTGTACCCATGTACTTCACTACCACTGATCTGTACCCATGTACTTCACTACCACTGATCTGTACCCATGTACTTCACTACCACTGATCTGTACCATGTACTTCACTACCACTGATCTGTACCCATGTACTTCACTACCACTGATCTGTACCCATGTACTTCACTACCACTGATCTGTACCATGTACTTCACTACCACTGATCTGTACCATGTACTTCACTACCACTGATCTGTACCCATGTACTTCACTACCACTGATCTGTACCCATGTACTTCACTACCACTGATCTGTACCATGTACTTCACTACCACTGATCTGTACCCATGTACTTCACTACCACTGATCTGTACCCATGTACTTCACTACCACTGATCTGTACCCATGTACTTCACTACCACTGATCTGTACCATGTACTTCACTACCACTGATCTGTACCCATGTACTTCACTACCACTGATCTGTACCATGTACTTCACTACCACTGATCTGTACCCATGTACTTCACTACCACTGATCTGTACCCATGTACTTCACTACCACTGATCTGTACCATGTACTTCACTACCACTGATCTGTACCCATGTACTTCACTATCACTGATCTATACCCATGTACTTCACTACCACTGATCTGTACCCATGTACTTCACTACCACTGATCTGTACCATGTACTTCACTACCACTGATCTGTACCCATGTACTACACTACCACTGATCTGTACCCATGTACTTTACTACCACTGATCTATACCCATGTACTACACTACCACTGATCTGTACCATGTACTTCACTATCACTGATCTGTACCCATGTACTTCACTATCACTGATCTGTACCATGTACTTCACTATCACTGATCTGTACCCATGTACTTCACTATCACTGATCTATACCCATGTACTTCACTACCACTGATCTGTACCCATGTACTTCACTACCACTGATCTGTACCATGTACTTCACTATCACTGATCTGTACCCATGTACTTCACTACCACTGATCTGTACCATGTACTTCACTATCACTGATCTGTACCCATGTACTTCACTACCACTGATCTGTACCCATGTACTACACTACCACTGATCTGTACCCATGTACTTTACTACCACTGATCTGTACCATGTACTTCACTACCACTGATCTGTACCCATGTACTTCACTACCACTGGTCTGTACCATGTACTTCACTACCACTGATCTGTACCCATGTACTTCACTACCACTGATCTGTACCATGTACTTCACTACCACTGATCTGTACCCATGTACTTCACTACCACTGATCTGTACCCATGTACTTCACTACCACTGATCTGTACCCATGTACTTCACTACCACTGATCTGTACCCATGTACTTCACTACCACTGATCTGTACCCATGTACTTCACTACCACTGATCTGTACCATGTACTTCACTACCACTGATCTGTACCATGTACTTCACTACCACTGATCTGTACCCATGTACTTCACTACCACTGATCTGTACCCATGTACTTCACTACCACTGATCTGTACCCATGTACTTCACTACCACTGATCTGTACCCATGTACTTCACTACCACTGATCTGTACCCATGTACTTCACTACCACTGATCTGTACCCATGTACTTCACTACCACTGATCTGTACCCATGTACTTCACTACCACTGATCTGTACCCATGTACTTCACTACCACTGATCTGTACCCATGTACTTCACTACCACTGATCTGTACCCATGTACTTCACTACCACTGATCTGTACCATGTACTTCACTACCACTGATCTGTACCATGTACTTCACTACCACTGATCTGTACCATGTACTTCACTACCACTGATCTGTACCATGTACTTCACTACCACTGATCTGTACCCATGTACTACACTACCACTGATCTGTACCATGTACTTCACTACCACTGATCTGTACCCATGTACTTCACTACCACTGATCTGTACCATGTACTTCACTACCACTGATCTGTACCCATGTACTTCACTACCACTGATCTGTACCATGTACTTCACTACCACTGATCTGTACCATGTACTTCACTACCACTGATCTGTACCATGTACTTCACTACCACTGATCTGTACCATGTACTTCACTACCACTGATCTGTACCCATGTACTTCACTACCACTGATCTGTACCATGTACTTCACTACCACTGATCTGTACCATGTACTTCACTACCACTGATCTGTACCATGTACTTCACTACCACTGATCTGTACCATGTACTTCACTACCACTGATCTGTACCATGTACTTCACTACCACTGATCTGTACCATGTACTTCACTACCACTGATCTGTACCATGTACTTCACTATCACTGATCTATACCCACGTACTTCACTATCACTGATCTGTACCATGTACTTCACTACCACTGATCTATACCCATGTGTTTCACTATCACTGATCTGTACCATGTACTTCACTACCACTGATCTGTACCATGTACTTCACTACCACTGATCTGTACCATGTACTTCACTACCACTGATCTGTACAATGTACTTCACTACCACTGATCTGTACCCATGTACTTCACTACCACTGATCTGTACCCATGTACTTCACTACCACTGATCTGTACCATGTACTTCACTATCACTGATCTGTACCCATGTACTTCACTACCACTGATCTGTACCATGTACTTCACTATCACTGATCTGTACCCATGTACTTCACTATCACTGATCTGTACCCATGTACTTCACTATCACTGATCTGTACCCATGTACTTCACTATCACTGATCTATACCCATGTACTTCACTATCACTGATCTGTACCATGTACTTCACTACCACTGATCTGTACCATGTACTTCACTACCACTGATCTGTACCCATGTACTTCACTACCACTGATCTGTACCCATGTACTTCACTACCACTGATCTGTACCCATGTACTTCACTACCACTGATCTGTACCCATGTACTTCACTACCACTGATCTGTACCATGTACTTCACTACCACTGATCTGTACCCATGTACTTCACTACCACTGATCTGTACCATGTACTTCACTACCACTGATCTGTACCCATGTACTTCACTACCACTTATCTGTACCCATGTACTTCACTACCACTGATCTGTACCATGTACTTCACTACCACTGATCTGTACCATGTACTACACTACCACTGATCTGTACCATGTACTTCACTACCACTGATCTGTACCCATGTACTTCACTACCACTGATTTGTACCCATGTACTTCACTATCACTGATCTGTACCCATGTACTTTACTACCACTGATTTGTACCCATGTACTTTACTACCACTGATCTGTACCATGTACTACACTACCACTGATCTGTACCATGTACTTCACTACCACAGATCTGTACCATGTACATTACTACCACTGATATGTACCATGTACTTCACTACCACAGATCTGTACCATGTACATTACTACAACTGATATGTACCATGTACTTCACTACCACTGATCTGTACCTTCACTGTACCATGTACTTCACTACCACTGATCTGTACCATGTACTTCACTACCACTGATCTGTACCCATGTACTTCACTACCACTGATCTGTACCCATGTACTTCACTACCACTGATCTGTACCCATGTACTTCACTACCACTGATCTGTACCCATGTACTTCACTACCACTGATCTGTACCCATGTACTTCACTACCACTGATCTGTACCATGTACTTCACTACCACTGATCTGTACCATGTACTTCACTACCACTGATCTGTACTGTACTTCACTACCACTGATCTGTACCATGTACTACACTACCACTGATCTGTACCATGTACTTCACTACCACTGATCTGTACCATGTACTTCACTACCACTGATCTGTACCATGTACTTCACTACCACTGATCTGTACCCATGTACTTCACTACCACTGATCTGTACCATGTACTTCACTACCACTGATCTGTACCATGTACTTCACTACCACTGATCTGTACCATGTACTGTACCATGTACTACACTACCACTGATCTGTACCATGTACTTCACTACCACTGATCTGTACCCATGTACTTCACTACCACTGATCTGTACCATGTACTTCACTACCACTGATCTGTACCATGTACTTCACTACCACTGATCTGTACCCATGTACTTCACTACCACTGATCTGTACCCATGTACTTCACTACCACTGATCTGTACCATGTACTTCACTACCACTGATCTGTACCCATGTACTTCACTACCACTGTACCCATGTACTTCACTACCACTGATCTGTACCATGTACTTCACTACCACTGATCTGTACCCATGTACTTCACTACCACTGATCTGTACCATGTACTTCACTACCACTGATCTGTACCATGTACTTCACTACCACTGATCTGTACCATGTACTTCACTACCACTGATCTGTACCATGTACTTCACTACCACTGATCTGTACCATGTACTTCACTACCACTGATCTGTACCATGTACTTCACTACCACTGATCTGTACCATGTACTTGTACTACTACCACTGATCTGTACCATGTACTTCACTACCACTGATCTGTACCATGTACTTCACTACCACTGATCTGTACCATGTACTTCACTACCACTGATCTGTACCATGTACTTCACTACCACTGATCTGTACCATGTACTTCACTACCACTGATCTGTACCATGTACTTCACTACCACTGATCTGTACCATGTACTTCACTACCACTGATCTGTACCATGTACTTCACTACCACTGATCTGTACCATGTACTTCACTACCACTGATCTGTACCATGTACTTCACTACCACTGATCTGTACCATGTACTTCACTACCACTGATCTGTACCATGTACTTCACTACCACTGATCTGTACCCATGTACTTCACTACCACTGATCTGTACCATGTACTTCACTACCACTGATCTGTACCCATGTACTTCACTACCACTGATCTGTACCATGTACTTCACTACCACTGATCTGTACCCATGTACCATGTACTTCACTACCACTGATCTGTACCATGTACTTCACTACCACTGATCTGTACCATGTACTTCACTACCACTGATCTGTACCATGTACTTCACTACCACTGATCTGTACCATGTACTTCACTACCACTGATCTGTACCATGTACTTCACTACCACTGATCTGTACCATGTACTTCACTACCACTGATCTGTACCATGTACTTCACTACCACTGATCTGTACCCATGTACTTCACTACCACTGATCTGTACCATGTACTTCACTACCACTGATCTGTACCCATGTACTTCACTACCACTGATCTGTACCCATGTACTTCACTACCACTGATCTGTACCATGTACTTCACTACCACTGATCTGTACCCATGTACTTCACTACCACTGATCTGTACCCATGTACTTCACTACCACTGATCTGTACCCATGTACTTCACTACCACTGATCTGTACCCATGTACTTCACTACCACTGATCTGTACCATGTACTTCACTGTCACTTATCTGTACCCATGTACTTCACTACCACTGATCTGTACCATGTACTTCACTACCACTGATCTGTACCATGTACTTCACTACCACTGATCTGTACCCATGTACTTCACTACCACTGATCTCTACCCATGTACTTCACTACCACTGATCTGTACCCATGTACTTCACTACCACTGATCTGTACCCATGTACTTCACTACCACTGATCTGTACCCATGTACTTCACTACCACTGATCTGTACCCATGTACTTCACTACCACTGATCTGTACCATGTACTTCACTACCACTGATCTGTACCCATGTACTTCACTACCACTGATCTGTACCATGTACTTCACTACCACTGATCTGTACCATGTACTTCACTACCACTGATCTGTACCATGTACTTCACTACCACTGATCTGTACCCATGTACTTCACTACCACTGATCTGTACCATGTACTTCACTACCACTGATCTGTACCATGTACTTCACTACCACTGATCTGTACCCATGTACTTCACTACCACTGATCTGTACCATGTACTTCACTACCACTGATCTGTACCCATGTACTTCACTACCACTGATCTGTACCCATGTACTTCACTACCACTGATCTGTACCCATGTACTTCACTACCACTGATCTGTACCCATGTACTTCACTACCACTGATCTGTACCCATGTACTTCACTACCACTGATCTGTACCATGTACTTCACTACCACTGATCTGTACCCATGTACTTCACTACCACTGATCTGTACCCATGTACTTCACTACCACTGATCTGTACCATGTACTTCACTACCACTGATCTGTACCCATGTACTTCACTACCACTGATCTGTACCATGTACTTCACTACCACTGATCTGTACCCATGTACTTCACTACCACTGATCTGTACCCATGTACTTCACTACCACTGATCTGTACCATGTACTTCACTACCACTGATCTGTACCATGTACTTCACTACCACTGATCTGTACCCATGTACTTCACTACCACTGATCTGTACCATGTACTTCACTACCACTGATCTGTACCATGTACTTCACTACCACTGATCTGTACCATGTACTTCACTACCACTGATCTGTACCATGTACTTCACTACCACTGATCTGTACCAATGTACTTCACTACCACTGATCTGTACCCATGTACTTCACTACCACTGATCTGTACCATGTACTTCACTACCACTGATCTGTACCATGTACTTCACTACCACTGATCTGTACCCATGTACTTCACTACCACTGATCTGTACCATGTACTACACTACCACTGATCTGTACCATGTACTTCACTGTCACTGATGTACTTACTACACTACCACTGATCTGTACCCATGTACTTCACTACCACTGATCTGTACCCATGTACTTCACTACCACTGATCTGTACCATGTACTTCACTACCACTGATCTGTACCATGTACTTCACTACCACTGATCTGTACCATGTACTTCACTACCACTGATCTGTACCATGTACTTCACTACCACTGATCTGTACCATGTACTTCACTACCACTGATCTGTACCATGTACTTCACTACCACTGATCTGTACCCATGTACTTCACTACCACTGATCTGTACCCATGTACTTCACTACCACTGATCTGTACCCATGTACTTCACTACCACTGATCTGTACCCATGTACTTCACTACCACTGATCTGTACCCATGTACTTCACTACCACTGATCTGTACCCATGTACTTCACTACCACTGATCTGTACCCATGTACTTCACTACCACTGATCTGTACCCATGTACTTCACTACCACTGATCTGTACCCATGTACTTCACTACCACTGATCTGTACCCATGTACTTCACTACCACTGATCTGTACCCATGTACTTCACTACCACTGATCTGTACCATGTACTTCACTACCACTGTACCATGTACTTCACTACCACCGATATGTACCCATGTACTTCATTACCACTGATCTGTATCTGTACTTCACTACCACTGGTCATGTACTTCACTACCACTTATCTGTACACATGTACTTCACTACCACTGATCTGTACACATGTACTTCACTACCACTGATCTGTACACATGTACTTCACTACCACTGATCTGTACACATGTACTTCACTACCACTGATCTGTACACATGTACTTCACTACCACTGATCTGTACACATGTACTTCACTACCACTGATCTGTACCCATGTACTTCACTACCACTGATCTGTACCATGTACTTCACTACCACTGATCTGTACCATGTACTTCACTACCACTGATCTGTACCATGTACTTCACTACCACTGTACCCATGTACTTCACTACCACTGATCTGTACCATGTACTTCACTACCACTGATCTGTACCATGTACTTCACTACCACTGATCTGTACTACCACTGATCTGCACCAATGTACTTCACTACCACTGATCTGTACCAATGTACTTCACTACCACTGATCTGTGCCATGTACTTCACTACCACTGATCTGTACCATGTACTTCACTACCACTGATCTGTACACATGTACTTCACTACCACTGATCTGTACACATGTACTTCACTACCACTGATATGTACCCATGTACTTCACTACCACTGATCTGTACCCATGTACTTCACTACCACTGATCTGTACACATGTACTTCACTACCACTGACCTGTACCCATGTACTTCACTACCACTGTTCTGTACCATGTACTTCACTACCACTGATCTACACCAGTGTACTTCACTACCACTGATCTGTACCCATGTACTTCACTACCACTGATCTGTACCCATGTACTTCACTACCACTGATCTGTACACATGTACTTCACTACCACTGATCTGTACCCATGTACTTCACTACCACTGATCTGTACACATGTACTTCACTACCACTGATCTGTACACATGTACTTCACTACCACTGATCTGTACACATGTACTTCACTACCACTGATCTACACCAGTGTACTTCACTGCCACTGATCTGCACCATGTACTTCACTGTCACTGATCTGTACCCATGTACTACACTACCACTGATCTGTACCATGTACTTCACTACCACTGATCTGTACCATGTACTTCACTACCACTGATCTGTACCATGTATTTCACTACCATTGATCTGTACCATGTATTTCACTACCATTGATTTGTACCCATGTACTTCACTACCACTGATCTCTACCCATGTACTTCACTACCACTGATCTGTACCCATGTACTTCACTACCACTGATCTGTACCCATGTACTTCACTACCACTGATCTCTACCCATGTACTTCACTACCACTGATCTGTACCCATGTACTTCACTACCACTGATCTGTACCATGTACTTCACTGTCACTGATCTGTACCATGTACTTCACTACCACTGATCTGTACCATGTACTTCACTGTCACTTATCTGTACCCATGTACTACACTACCACTGATCTGTACCATGTACTTCACTACCACTGATCTGTACAATGTACTTCACTACCACTGATCTGTACCATGTACTTCACTACCACTGATCTGTACCCATGTACTTCACTACCACTGATCTGTACCATGTACTTCACTACCACTGATCTGTACCCATGTACTTCACTACCACTGATCTGTACCCATGTACTTCACTACCACTGATCTGTACCCATGTACTTCACTACCACTGATCTGTACCCATGTACTTCACTACCACTGATCTGTACCCATGTACTTCACTACCACTGATCTGTACCCATGTACTTCACTACCACTGATCTGTACCCATGTACTTCACTACCACTGATCTGTACCCATGTACTTCACTACCACTGATCTGTACCCATGTACTTCACTACCACTGATCTGTACCCATGTACTTCACTACCACTGATCTGTACCCATGTACTTCACTACCACTGATCTGTACCATGTACTTCACTACCACTGATCTGTACCCATGTACTTCACTACCACTGATCTGTACCCATGTACTTCACTACCACTGATCTGTACCATGTACTTCACTACCACTGATCTGTACCCATGTGCTTCACTACCACTGATCTGTACCCATGTACTTCGCTACCACTGATCTGTACCATGTACTTCACTACCACTGATCTGTACCCATGTACTTCAATACCACTGATCTGTACCCATGTATTTCACTACCTCTGGTCTGTACCCATGTACTTCACTACCACTGATCTGTACCCATGTACTTCACTACCACTGATCTGTACCATGTACTTCACTACCACTGATCTGTACCCATGTACTTCACTACCACTGGTCTGTACCCATGTACTTCACTACCACTGGTCTGTACACATGTACTTCACTACCACTGACCTGTACACATGTACTTCACTACCACTTATCTGTACACATGTACTTCACTACCACTTATCTGTACACATGTACTTCACTACCACTGGTCTGTACACATGTACTTCACTACCACTGGTCTGTACACATGTACTTCACTACCACTTATCTGTACACATGTACTTCACTACCACTGGTCTGTACACATGTACTTCACTACCACTGGTCTGTACACATGTACTTCACTACCACTGGTCTGTACACATGTACTTCACTACCACTGACCTGTACACATGTACTTCACTACCACTGGTCTGTACACATGTACTTCACTACCACTGATCTGTACCCATGTACTTCACTACCACTGGTCTGTACCCATGTACTTCACTACCACTCAAAACCACATTCACTCACAGAGCACGCTTGCAGGAATAGCCTTACAGAACAACAGCTGTTATAGCACCGAGGAGTTGCAGGGTAACACCACAACTGAATGGTTGCCAGAAGTCGGTACCAAATTCTCCTGAAAAGTACCCTACATTAATTACGCCAGATAAGATAAGATTTCGTTTGGATTTTTAACCCCGGAGGGTTAGCCACCCAGGATCACCCATGAAAGTCAGTGCGTCATCGAGGACTGTCTAATTTATTTCCATTAGGGGCCTCAATCTTGTCCCCCAGGATGCGACCCACACCAGTCGACTAACACCCAGGTACCTATTTGCTACTAGGTGAATAGGACATCAGGTGTAAGGAAACGCGTCGAAATATGTTCAACCACCGGGAATCGAACCCGGGCCCTCCGTGTGTGAAGCGAGAGCTTAAGCCACCAGACCACCAGGCGCCACCAGGCCACCAGGTGCACTACTGTATGACCTTGTAGGGTTACGTTAGACTTAAGTTTGCCTGTAATGTTCTGCATAATCATGGACTTCCTGCAGGCACTAACACCCATTACTGTATATACAATATATTATGTGGAAATATACAGTGGTAATGAAATAAATATGAAGTAAATATTCCATCAGCCTCAGAGAAAAATTATTGGAGGTGGTCAGGGGCCCAAGACTGTTCAGCTGCCTCCCAGCATACCTTCTTTATCGGCTAAGAAAATTACGCTATGCCCAAAAAATCCACCAGTGCTTTGTGAGGGATGGAAAAATCGCAGTTAGGAAACAGCCCACTGGGAAGAGATACTTCATCTCTACAGAACATGACCTTAAAACATTCCTAAGTGAGGCTGGACTAACAGAATCAGAGTAAAGTGCAGATAATACCCATAGTCCACCGTTAGTGTTATATTGTCATAAATTTGTGCCCCCCTAAAATTCTAATATCCCAACTACTTTTAATTGTCATTGTTGTATTCAACGACCATTCTACCTCATAGTCTTAATTGTGTTTAATATCTACAGAATCTATCTCCTTTTTTACAACTTACCACATCACTGTTCTATCTTATTTTATTATAAACTAACCATAACTTGTCTTCAATAATTCTACCTCACTTTAAGAAATACTCAATTGCCCAATTTTATTCTAAAATCTCTATTATTGCCCAATTTTACTTTAAACTATATTGATCAAACTTATTGTAAACTTCTTTTACTGACCATTTTTATTCTATACTTTTTTAAACTAGTATTTTCAACTACAACTTTTATATTATCCTGTCTACCATCTTACTAGCATATTATAACCAAGTCATTGCCATTTTTATTTTTATTATTCTTTTTTATTATTCTTTTGCTACCTTAACTTGTGTATTTTATCTTGTCAATTTAAATTTAGTTATACTCTAATTCTTGTAAACAACTTATATAAGACCTTAGTGCAATTACAATTGAGAGTCTTGTGCCTTTTTTATATTATTAGATTAAACTCAGTTGTAATATAGCTCAGTCTAGCTCAATACATAATCAATACCAAATTCACTATATTAGACCATATTGCAATTACTAGTGAGAGACTGGTGCTATTTTTAATTTGTATTTTTATATTACTAGTTTATACCTAGTTGTACTTTAGTTCATTCCAGCACAACACATAGACAACATCAACTTCATTATGTGTATTAGTGACTATACTCTATATGCCCAAAATACTCTAGCTATATACTTGTCCAAACTTCCCACCACTACAGATATCAGTACTAAAACTCAACATACAACTCAGGATATAAATAACCATAATTTAAACCTAGAAGATGATTGATCATGTTGACCCTGATCTAAACCTCCATAATCTGACACACAATCAAAACCTACTGGAAAGTAACTGCCTTTATTACACAGCATCACAAGCCAGCACTATCCTAAACAAAGCTAAAAGTCTATCAGTACTTAACTACAACATCAGGTCCTTAAGCAAACACTATGATGACCTCCTGGCACTCCTTGAATCACTAAAGACACCCTTCTCCTGCATTATTCTTACTGAGACCTGGCTTAAGCAGGACACAATAGATATCTACCCTCTACCAGGATACACAGCAATTCACAACTGCAGACCAAACCAAGTTGGGGGTGGTATTGCAATCTATTACTCTAACCAATTATCTTGTATTAGCACCACTTGCTTTAGTGATGAATATGGGGAATACATTTTTGCTAATTTTACTGTAAAAAACCTTAAGGCACCTATAACAATCGGTGCCATTTACCGGATACCTCACACAAACATCCCAAATTTCAGTAAGAAATTAAAGTCACTAATACCAAACAGACAAATGAATAAGCACCACCTTCTCTTAGCTGGAGACTTCAACATCAACCTTGGCATACTAGATGATCAGCCTGTAACTGATTTCATCAAGAATATGAACAACACACTTCTCATACCAACAATAACTAAACCAACCAGGCTCACTGAGACAAGTGCAACCATAATAGACCACATATGGACCAATATACTAGCCCCCCTTAAATCAGGGATAATCACAGATAGCACTACAGACCACTACCCTACCTTCCTCCTGACAAACATTAGTAAACCACCACTTGAATACAACAAAGTCTCATTTAGACTCCATGATGAGGCCTCAATAAGGAAGTTCACAGCTGACCTAGAGACTGTTGACTGGCCTACAGAATTCTCCAAGGCCAATGGTATTGATGACTGGACAGACATTTTTCTTAACAAATTACTTAGACTATACAACAAACATTGTCCTATAAAAACGAAATAGATCACAAACAAACGGCTTGGTTGCCCATGGCTAACCAGCACCATTCTGAAATCCATTGACAAGAAACACCAATATGAAAAGCAATATAGACAAGGCTTAATACACAAAGATATTCTTAAACACTATTCATCAGTTCTCACTAAAGTAATAAAGAAAGCCAAACAACTATACTACTCCAGTAGATTCACAGACACTAGAGGAGATATAAAAAAGACCTGGAAAACACTCTCTCAAATTCTAGGGACCCACAAACTGAAAAAAAACAAGAATATTGTCCTAACTAAACCTAATGAAACACCACTACATCCCACTGACACAGCTAACAAGATAAACGACTTCTTCTCAACCATAGGATCTAATCTCGCCAATAAAATTACACATACCAATGCCCATGCCGGGGACTACCTAGATGGAAATTTCCCAAATTCCTTCTATCTTGCACCAACTGAGCCCACGGAAGTCATGGAGATTATAAAGTCACTTAAAAATAACTCAGGGAATATCTCATGTCCCACCATTACTGTACAAGCGAGGAACCCATGTCCTTTCGCATGCTATTTCATTACTTTTTAACAAGCCACTAGAAACTAGCACCTTACCGAAACTACTCAAGATGGCAAGGGTTACACCAATACATAAAGGTGGTGACCCTACAGACTTAAACAACTATAGGTCAATATCAAACTTACCATTGCTATCCAAAATCTTTGAGAAACTCGTGTACAGGAGAATATATTAATTTATAACGGCACAAAACATACTCAACCCCTGCCAATTTGGATTCAGGAAAAATAAAAGCACTAATGATGCAATCATAAAAATGCTAGATCTGCTTTACACAGCATTGGAAAATAAGGAATATCCACTAGGAATTTTTATTGACCTAAGAAAAGCTTTTGACACAGTAGACCATGACATCCTACTCCACAAACTTGACCATTACGGTATAAGAGGCCATGCGCTTGCTTATTTCAAATCTTACCTTACTAATAGGTATCAGTATGTCACCATTAAAGACAGCATCAACAACACGGCCACTTGATACTGGAGTTCCGCAGGGAAGTGTCCTTGGTCCCCTGCTCTTCCTTATATACATCAATGATCTTCCAAAAGTATCCCAACACCTGAAACCCATTCTCTTTGCTGACGACACGACTTATGTCATCTCTCTCCCTAATCTTGCCACCCTCAACACCATTGTTAACGAGGAGCTGATCAAAATATCGACTTGGATGACATCCAATAAACTTACGCTTAACACTGACAAAACCTACTATATTATGTTTGGTAGCAGAGCAGGAGATGCACAAATTAACATTAAGATCGACAACACTCTAATTACCAGACATAATGAGGACAAATTCCTAGGCCTATACCTTGACAACAACCTGAATTTCAGCAGCCATATCCAACACATAACCAAAAAAGTATCCAAAACGGTTGGGATCCTCTCCAAGATACGATACTACGTGCCGCAAAATGCCCTTCTCACACTATACCACTCATTTATCCATACCTCACCTATGCTATTTGTGCTTGGGGATCAACTGCAGCAACACACCTAAAGCCAATAATAACCCAACAAAAAGCTTTTTTTTTTTTTTTTTAGTTTAATATGTTTAGTATGCACCCCATACCCATCCTGTGGGCGGTAGTCAAAAGATTACGGAGGTACATAATTGGTCCAGGGACTGGACGCCAAAGTTTTGATAGCTGAGCAAGTTACAGAGGTAATGAACTCACAATTTACAAATGTAATGAACTCACAATTTACAAAGGTAATGAACTCACAATTTACAAAGGTAATGAACTCCAGGTAGGTCTGGTCACAATCATGACAAGTTACAAAGGTATTTACAGATTACAGAGGTACATAATGGGTCCAGGGACTGGGCCTCCAAAGTTTTGATAGCTGAACTAGGTACAAAGGTAATGAGCTCACAAGTTACAAAGGTAATGAATTCTGTAAAATGGTTACTTACATGGCTACAATCATGAACAAATTATAGAGTAATGAGCAATTCACACTTCCACACCCGGTCACAACTGTAATGAGTTATTGGTGCAAATATTGATTGTTGAGTCACACACACACCACACACACACACACACACACACACACACACACACACACACACACACACACACACACACACACACACACACACACACACACACACACACACACTTTAGTTTAATATCTTTATTATGCACCCCATACCCATCCTGTGGGCGGTAGTCAAAAGATTACAAAGGTACATAATGGGTCCAGTGACTGGACCCCAAAGTTATGATAGCTGAACTAGTTACAAAGGTAATGAACTCCAGGTAGATCTGGTCACAATCATGACAAGTTACAGAGGTAATGAATCAGCTTCACTCCTATACATGGTTACAGTCATGAGCAAATTACAAAGTAATGAACCACTGATACGTCCACACCTGGTCACAATTGTAATGAGTTATAAATACAAATATTAAGTGGATCATGGGGGGTTTGCAAAAAAAAGAACCCGGCCAGTGAGTTAGTTAGTTTAATATGTTTATTATGCACCCCATACCCATCCTGTGGGCGGTAGTCAAAAGATTACAGAGGTACATAATTGGTCCAGGGACTGGGCCTCAAAGTTTTGATAGCTGAGCAAGTTACAGAGGCAATGAATGAGAGTGACCTTCAAGGCAGAAGCGACTCGGACCAGGGTCCTGCAGGAGAAAGCACGATTAAGGGACATGACGGCATACAGGAAGGTGTATCTTGACTGCGACAGAACACAAGAAGAAAGGCAGAAACTGAGAGAGATGGTACAAAGGCGAAAGGAGGAAAGAGAGGGGATGGAGAAGACAGACAGGAGATCCCAGACCCAGGAAGAAGATCAAATACAGCCTCCCTCACAACTTCCTATAGAAGCCTCCTAACCAGGTCAACCCCAGTGCAACCAAACACTCTAAATCAAAACACCCATGCCACATCCAATGCCCCCACCCACTACATTACAAACTCCACCCCCACAGCAACAACCCATAGTTCCTTACCAGGTCTCCCACTTCCCCAATCCCAATATACCTCCCAGACCACAGTCTTAGAAAAGAAGTTGAAGGTGTGGTATACAAATGCAGATGGAATAACAAACAAGTATGAGGAGTGGCACGAAAGAATCAAAGAGACATCCCCAGACATAATAGCACTCACAGAAACAAAACTCACCAGAATAATAACAGATTCAATCTTTCCATCCGGATATCAAATCCTCAGGAAAGACAGAGGGAGGAGAGGGGGAGGAGGAGTTGCACTGCTCATTAAAAACCAGTGGGGTTTTGAGAAAATGGAAGGAATGGATGGCACGGGCGAAAGGGACTACTTAGTAGGAACAATCCAGTCTGAGGGACATAAGGTGATAATTGCAGTAATGTACAACCCACCACAGAGCTGCAGGAGGCCAAGAGAGGAATACGATTAGAGCAACAGCGCAATGATCGACACACTAGCCGAGGTGGCCAGGAGAGCACACATGGGGGGAGCAAAGTTACTAGTTATGGGTGATTTCAATGACAAGGAGATTGACTGGGAAAACTTGGAGCCCCATGGGGGACCCGAAACATGGAGAGCCAAGATGATGGATGTGGTACTGGAAAACCTCATGCATCAACATGTTAGAGACACTACCAGAGAGAGAGGAGAGGATGAACCAGCAAGGTTGGACCTTGTATTCACCATGAGTAGTTCGGACATCGAGGGTATCATGTATGAAAGGCCCCTGGGAGCTAGTGATCATGTGGTTCTGTGCTTCGACTACATAGTTGAGCTCCAAGTGGAGAGAGTAGCAGGAATAGGCTGGGAAAAACCAAACTACAAAAGGGGGAACTACTCAGGCATGAGGAACTTCCTTCAAGACATTCAGTGGGGGAGGGAACTGACAGGAAAACCAGTACAAGAAATGATGGACTATGTAGCAATAAAATGCAAGGAGGCAGAGGAGAGGTTTGTTCCCAAGGGAAACAGAAATAATGGGAAGAACATAACGAGTCCTTGGTTCACCCAAAGGTGTAGGGAGGCAAAAACTAGGTGTACTAGAGAATGGAAAAGGTACAGAAGACAGAGAACTCAGGAAAATAAAGAAATCAGCCGAAGAGCCAGAAACGAATATGCACAGATAAGAAGGGAGGCTCAGAGACAATATGAAAATGACATAGCATCAAAAGTAAAGACTGACCCAAAGCTGTTGTACAGCCACATCAGGAGGAAAACAACAGTCAAGGACCAGATAATCAGACTGAGGAAGGGTGATGGGGAATTCACAAGAAACGACCGAGAGGTTTGTCAGGAGCTCAACACAAGATTTAAAGAGGTATTTACAGTGGAAACCAGTAGGACTCCAAGAAATCAGAACAGGGGGGCACACCAGCAAGTGCTGGATGAGGTACATATAACCAAGGAGGAGGTGAAGAAGCTGCTATGCGAACTTGACACCTCAAAGGCGGTGGGACCAGACAACATCTCTCCATGGGTCCTTAAAGAGGGAGCAGAGATATTGTGTGTACCATTAACAAAGATCTTCAACACATCATTTGAAACTGGGCAACTCCCTGAGGTATGGAAAATTGCAAATGTAGTCCCAATTTTTAAAAAGGGAGACAGACATGAGGCACTAAACTACAGACCTGTATCACTAACGTGTATAGTATGCAAGGTCATGGAGAAGATCATCAGGAGGAGAGTGGTGGGGCACCTGGAAAGAAACAAGTGTATAATTGACAACCATCACGGTTTCAGGGAAGGAAAATCCTGTGTCACAAGCCTACTAGAGTTTTATGACAAGGTGACAGAAGTAAGACAAGAGAGAGAGGGGTGGATCGACTGCATATTTTTGGACTGCAAGAAGGCCTTCGACACAGTTCCTCACATGAGGTTACTGCAGAAGCTAGAGGACCAGGCACACATAACAGGAAAGGCACTGCAATGGATCAGAGAATATCTGACAGGGAGGCAACAACGAGTCATGGTACGCGACGAGGTGTCAGAGTGGGCGCCTGTGACAAGCGGGGTTCCACAGGGGTCAGTCCTAGGATCTGTGCTGTTCTTGGTATATGTGAACGACATAACGGAAGGGATAGACTCAGAAGTGTCCTTGTTTGCAGATGATGTGAAGTTAATGAGAAGAATCAAATCGGACGAGGATCAGGCAGGACTACAAAGAGACCTGGACAGGCTACAAGCCTGGTCCAGCAACTGGCTCCTTGAATTTAACCCTGCCAAATGCAAAGTCATGAAGATTGGGGAAGGGCAAAGAAGACCGCAGACACAATATAGTTTAGATGGCCAAAGACTGCAAACCTCACTCAAGGAAAAAGATCTGGGGGTGAGTATAACACCGAGCATATCTCCTGAGGCGCACATCAATCAGATAACTGCTGCAGCATACGGGCGCCTGGCAAACCTACGGATAGCATTCCGATACCTCAATAAGGATTCGTTTAAGACTCTGTATACCATCTACGTCAGGCCCATACTGGAGTATGCAGCACCAGTTTGGAATCCACACCTAGTCAAGCACGTCAAGAAATTAGAGAAAGTGCAAAGGTTTGCAACAAGACTAGTCCCAGAGCTACGGGGATTGTCCTATGAAGAAAGGTTGAGGGAAATCGGCCTGACGACACTGGAGGACAGGAGGGTCAGGGGAGACATGATAACGACATATAAAATACTGCGCGGAATAGACGAGGTGGACAAAGACGGGATGTTCCAGAGATGGGACACAGACACAAGAGGTCACAATTGGAAGTTGAAGACTCAGATGAATCAAAGGGATGTTAGAAAGTATTTCTTCAGTCATAGAGTAGTCAGGCCATGGAATAGCCTAGAAAGTGATGTAGTGTAGGCAGGAACCATACATAGTTTTAAGGCGAGGTATGATAGAGCTCATGGGGCAGGGAGAGAGAGGACCTAGTAGCAATCAGCGAAGAGGCGGGGCCAGGAGCTGTGACTCGACCCCTGCAACCACAAATAGGTGAGTACAAATAGGTGAGTACACACACACCCTCACACACACCCACACACACACCCTCACACACACCCACACACACACACCCACACACGCACACACACACACACACACACACACACACACACATGCACACATGTGGTAATGCATTATTTACAGCTAGCAATGTCAGGATATTTCTCCAGAATGGTCTGCAATATACCACTGTGGATAAAATACTTTGCCATTTCTTGAACATTTCTGAGCGAGTTGTTTCTAAATTCATTAATTTGATCACACTCCAGTACATAATGACGCAGGGTGTGACAATAGTCCATCTGGCAAAGTTTACAGTTCGTTTGGCCAAAAGGTGTCTGATGAATGTAGCTACAGAAAGGGAGGGGAATGATTTTCTATTTTTTAGCTAACATACGTGTAAATTTTACCATATTCCTAGTAATGACCCTCATGTAGTAGATAGTCTTAATGACCCTCGTGTAGTACATAGTCTTTTTAGTATGATAATAAGATGTTATCTTCATTATAGAATAATAAGAAAATATTATAACCTTTATATTATAATAATAAGGTAAAAGGACCCCAATGGAAATAAGTCACTCTGTCTGACTTTTTTGGGTTATCCCAGGTTCTCTACACATATGCTGCTATGTATGATAATTCTATGTAACTGTATTTGTGTATACCTGAATAAACTTACTTACTTACATCTGGTGGTGGTGATTTAACCTGCCAAAGATACTTGTAACCCAGCCGGAGCCGGGCAGTAGTGACATCCAAGAGTCTGCTTATCTTGTTGGATGCACCATAGACATGTGGCTCCTCCTGCATGATGGAATGATGATAGATGGACTGACTTGTGTCAATCTCCCTAAGTCAATAAAGTTCATTTGAAGTTCTTTTCGTATTATTGTTCTCAAACTGCTAACTGACAACCCAAGATTGTAATCTACCCCCTCTTTGAAAGCATACAGCTTAGCCAATTTATCAGTTCTATCATGCATCTGAAGACCAATGTGAGATGGAATCCAGAGCATGTGCACTCTGACTCCACTGTCCACAATCTTTCCATACCTGTGTCTGGCTTCTGACACAAGCATGCCACAATTTATACTTAATGAGTTTAGAGCATTTATGGATGACAGAGAATCAGTTACAATTAAAGTGTCAACCTTAGATACATGGACACATTTGAGTGCAAGGAGTATGGCAAACAGTTCTGTTTGAAGGGTAGAGGCCCAGTTATTGATGCGTGCTCCAATTTCTTTATGAGAGCCATCACTCTGTGTGACAATAGCAGCACTACCAGCTGCACCAGTGGACTGGTGAACAGAACCATCAACGTAAATAATTTGTGAAAGATTGTTCTGTGTGACTAAGTTATCAATACAGTTTAAGGCATCATGTTTGGCTTCAAGACGAAGCTTTGGTTGTGATTTAAGAAGAGTTTTGGGGGGAAATGGAGGAATGGTAGTTTGGAATGGGGTAATATCCCATGGAGCAGGGAAATGTCTCTGTTGTCTAACTTGATATAGATCATGTAGCTGGTTCATGCGGAGGTCGGTTCCAGTTTTTTCGATCCATCTGGAAGGATGTTCACCAGTGCTGAGGAAAGTTTGGAGGGCTTCTGTGCAGGGGTTTGAATGGGCTAGCCTAAGCATATTGACCCCAATAAGGATATTTCTTTCAGTAACACGATCTCTAATGCTTGGAATATTAAGTTCTTTCCTCATATTTAAAATTTTGGCAGTACGAGGGCATCCTAGGATGATCCTCATTGCTTCGTTTTGCAGTTTTTCCAGCCCTCCAAGCTTCCAGTCAGACACGAGTGCAAGTAGTGGCGCCGCATAATCAACCAATGATCTAATATAAGCAAGATACATCATTTTCACAATTTTAACATTAGCACCATACCTGGGATGAAAACCTGCCACAACTCTAAGTGCTCTCAGCCTTTCTTTGTATTGGCGACAAAGTCTCGTTACAACAGGTCCAAGTAGTGGAACCTCAAAGCCTAGATACCTGTATCTGCTTACATATTCTAGAAGAGACCCATCATGCAACTGGATCTGACGAACTGTTCCTCTCTGCCGAGGAGGACGCCTGTTGAGTATCTTTGTTTTATCCCCTGAGATTATTAACCCCAGGTCCTGACACGAGGCTAGTACATGATTAAGAATGTTTTGGGTGTTGGAGAATCCGGTAGCGTGAATCATTATGTCATCAGCAAAACTAACTATATAATGATGGGGCTGGCTAGGCATGGCATTAAGTAAGGCATTAATCAAAATGTTGAAAAGGGTGGGACTAAGCACACCTCCCTGTGGGGTTCCTAATTCAAAATCTTTAGTTACACTTCTATGTCCCTGGAACAACACAGACGACTTTCTGTTGGACAGGTAACCTTTAATCCAGCGGAGAAGCCATCCTCCAACATCCATTCTGGCAAGTTCACTAATGATTACATGTCGGTTGGCTACATCAAAAGCGGATTTAAGGTCAAGGAACGTAGTGTATGAGCTGTCAGTGTGCAGAGTGAGAAAGGTGGTAATGCAATGATGCACACTCCTTCCATGCATGAAGCCATGCAACCGTGGTGACAAGAATTCCTTAATTCTGTGCATAAGACGATTAAGAATCATCCTTCCGAATGTTTTACACAAGCAGCTAGTAAGGGATATTGGGCGAAATGAGTTTTGTTGATTGGGCTTCGGAATGGGAATAATGAGGCTATTGGTCCATGATTTAGGGAGCTCCCCAGTGACATAACTCATGTTATATAATTCAAGTAAAGGATTACCTGGTACTCGACACAACAATCTGAGTATGTTGTAAGTAATACCATCCTCACCAGGCGACGTGGAGTTGCCTTTAGTGCTGCATCAAGTTCATAATTAGTGAAAGGAATGTTGCAGTCATCTGCCTTGCTGAGCATAAAGCAAACAAGTCTCTCCCTTGCATCATATTTGTCCATTAATTTCGCCTGTGTGGTACTGGGAAGACTGTCATAGCTAGATGTAGCAGCCCAAGCACTAACTCATTCGCCCTATGCAAGGGATGAGGGTGCGCGATCTGCCCAGTTCTGTTACCCTTAATTCTATTTATGTCCCTCCATGCCCGGCTAAGTGGGGTGTGAGCATTGAGACCATTGACAAATTGTTCCCAGTCTGTTTGCCGCAGCTCTGTCATACGCTCTCTGGCAGCAGCAAAGGCAGTTTGGAAGAGGCTCAGCATTTCAGGGGTACGATGGTTTCTATAGGCTAGGCCTAGTCTGCGAGCAGTACGTTTCAATGTTCGAAGTTTAGAATCATTGTAATAGGTATGATTTTTATAAGACTTATGATTATTATGGAAGTCATTTGGATTTAGAGTAGTAGGAGGTTTCAGAGGCGGCTCTAAGAAGTTCTGAATATTGCTCACAAGGTCATTGTTAAAAGTCTCGACAGAGGTACACTCATAGGAATTATACCAGTCAGTCACATGTGCAACAAAGTCATCATGTTGATCAGGGGAAACATTACGACGTTTCCGTTTGAATATCCCACCAGGGAGAATAGTATTACCAATATCTAGAGAGGTTAGCCTTGGGAAATGATCAGACGCTATATCTGTTACAATGGAAGACTCACAGCTGGCAGAAGTAATGTTGAAGCCCAGGCACAGATCAAGGACACCTCCATAGATATGTGTGGGTTCAAGGTCACCTACAATTTGCACATTATCATGACTGTTTAAGAGTGACAACAGTTGATTGCCATTACGATTACCAAACTGAGAGTTTCCAATGCTTTTGTGTCTTGCATTATAATCACCAATAATGAGAGTAGGTTCAGACTGAGCACAAGTTGGGAGCTCCAAGTAATTAAACTTATCAGCAGGAGCGTACAAGTTAAATATGTTGAGAGCAGAGTTCCCAATATAAATCCTAACACCGTGATACTGTAGCCCCTCTGTTTTCTTATGTGCAAGAAGTTGATGGGGAAGTGATTTTTTAATATATAGAACACAAGAGCTAGTAGATTTGAGATTATATGCAACAAACGATGTCAATTTAGGGGGTTGGGATTTTTCAGGGACTCTGCACTCTTGTAGACACACAATATCAATGGATTCAGTGGTTACTTTATGATGCAGGTCAGAAAATCTTTTTCTAAGTGACGCAATATTCCAACTTAAAATGGATAGTTTATACGAGTTTGGTTCCATTATAAAAGTCCAGGGATAGTATTCAATTTCTCAGCAAAATGAAAAAAACTTACTAAATAACAAACAGACATAATCAATATCAATATCATCAGTATTATCCTTATCCATGAGTCTCCTAAGTGCACTTCCATTAGTGAGACCTCTTGGGAGTCTTTGTACACAGAGGTCACTGCGCTCTTTGTCTGTGAATGTATGGAAGGTGACACTATCCCTCGCACTCACCTCTCCGCTTTTATTACACTCATCACTATCATCACATGTATCACTTCCCTCATCATTATGACCAGTGATACATACACCATTATCAACAACCGGGTCATCTCCACACTCAGTATCTATCAATATATTACACTCATCAGTTTGACTATCATGATGGTCTTCACTGCCCTTATCATCTTCACTGTGATTGTAAACACCACTATCTGATTCATCATTTTTGTAATTATTAACACCACTGCAATCATCAGTTTGTTCATCATCACCACACTCATTTTCATAATGGCTGACAATCTGTGGGTTGATGTACTCATTTGCAACCTCTGTAAGTTTTTCCTAGTGGTGCTCAAGTTGTTGTTTCAAACACCATTGTTGCTTCTCCAGTACTGTTATGCGCAGCTGCATGTTGTGTACCACCCCAGCAAGACTAGCGTCATCAGGAAGTATGAAGTCCCGATCAGCCGAGCCAGGTGGCTGACTGACAGCTGACTCAGCCAGACAGATGGTGTCAACACCAGCAGCATTACCAGTGTTGATAGCAGACGTGATCGTGCTCTGTTGATGTACTCCCAGAGTGACTCGCTCAACCATATTGTCTGAGTTCAGGCATGGGTAAAATTCAGACATGAAGTATCTGGTAGGCCTACTGCCTCATCATGGTGATTTAACCTGCCAAAGATACTGTGTGTGTGTGTGTGTGAATTTGTATATATATATATGTGTGTATATATATATATGTGTGTGTGTGTGTGTGTGTGTGTGTGTGTGTGTGTGTGTGTGTACTCACCTATTTGTACTCACCTATTTGTGGTTGCAGGGGTCGAGTCACAGCTCCTGGCCCCGCCTCTTCGCTGATTGCTATTAGGTCCTCTCTCTCCCTGCCCCATGAGCTCTATCATACCTCGCCTTAAAACTATGTATGATTCCTGCCTCCACCACATCACTTTCAAAGCTATTCCATGGCCTGACTACTCTATGACTGAAGAAATACTTCCTAACATCCCTTTGATTCATCTGAGTCTTCAACTTCCAATTGTGACCTCTTGTGTCTGTGTCCCATCTCTGGAACATCCCGTCTTTGTCCACCTCGTCTATTCCGCGCAGTATTTTATATGTCGTTATCATGTCTCCCCTGACCCTCCTGGCCTCCAGTGTCGTCAGGCCGATTTCCCTCAACCTTTCTTCATAGGACAATCCCCGTAGCTCTGGGACTAGTCTTGTTGAAAACCTTTGCACTTTCTCTAATTTCTTGACGTGCTTGACTAGGTGTGGATTCCAAACTGGTGCTGCATACTCCAGTATGGGCCTGACGTAGATGGTATACAGAGTCTTAAACGAATCCTTACTGAGGTATCGGAACGCTATCCGTAGGTTTGCCAGGCGCCCGTATGCTGCAGCAGTTATCTGATTGATGTGCGCCTCAGGAGATATGCTCGGTGTTATACTCACCCCCAGATATTTTTCCTTGAGTGAGGTTTGCAGTCTTTGGCCATCTAAACTATATTGTGTCTGCGGTCTTCTTTGCCCTTCCCCAATCTTCATGACTTTGCATTTGGCAGGGTTAAATTCAAGGAGCCAGTTGCTGGACCAGGCTTGTAGCCTGTCCAGGTCTCTTTGTAGTCCTGCCTGATCCTCGTCCGATTCGATTCTTCTCATTAACTTCACATCATCTGCAAACAAAGACACTTCTGAGTCTATCCCTTCCGTTATGTCGTTCACGTATACCAAGAACAGCACAGGTGCTAGGACTGACCCCTGTGGAACCCCGCTTGTCACAGGCGCCCACTCTGACACCTCGTCGCGTACCATGACTCGTTGTTGCCTCCCTGTCAGATATTCTCTGATCCATTGCAGTGCCTTTCCTGTTATGTGTGCCTGGTCCTCTAGCTTTTGCAGTAACCTCTTGTGAGGAACTGTGTCGAAGGCCTTCTTGCAGTCCAAAAATACGCAGTCGATCCACCCCTCTCTCTCTTGTCTTACTTCTGTCACCTTGTCATAAAACTCTAGTAGGTTTGTGACACAGGATTTTCCTTCCCTGAAACCGTGCTGGTTGTCAATTATACACTTGTTTCTTTCCAGGTGCCCCACCACTCTCCTCCTGATGATCTTCTCCATGACCTTGCATACTATACACGTTAGTGATACAGGTCTGTAGTTTAGTGCCTCATGTCTGTCTCCCTTTTTAAAAATTGGGACTACATTTGCCATTTTCCATACCTCAGGGAGTTGCCCAGTTTCAAATGATGTGTTGAAGATCTTTGTTAATGGCTCACACAATATCTCTGCTCCCTCTTTAAGGACCCATGGAGAGATGTTGTCTGGTCCCACCGCCTTTGAGGTGTCAAGTTCGCATAGCAGCTTCTTCACCTCCTCCTTGGTTATATGTACCTCATCCAGCACTTGCTGGTGTGCCCCCCTGTTCTGATTTCTTGGAGTCCTACTGGTTTCCACTGTAAATACCTCTTTAAATCTTGTGTTGAGCTCCTGACATACCTCTCGGTCGTTTCTTGTGAATTCCCCATCACCCTTCCTCAGTCTGATTACCTGGTCCTTGACTGTTGTTTTCCTCCTGATGTGGCTGTACAACAGCTTCGGGTCAGTCTTTACTTTTGATGCTATGTCATTTTCATATTGTCTCTGAGCCTCCCTTCTTATCTGTGCATATTCGTTTCTGGCTCTTCGGCTGATTTCTTTATTTTTCTGAGTTCTCTGTCTTCTGTACCTTTTCCATTCTCTAGTACACCTAGTTTTTGCCTCCCTACACCTTCGGGTGAACCAAGGACTCGTTCTGTTCTTCCCATTATTTCTGTTTCCCTTGGGAACAAACCTCTCCTCTGCCTCCTTGCATTTTGTTGCTACATAGTCCATCATTTCTTGTACTGGTTTTCCTGTCAGTTCCCTCTCCCACTGAATGTCTTGAAGGAAGTTCCTCATGCCTGAGTAGTTCCCCCTTTTGTAGTTTGGTTTTTCCCAGCCTATTCCTGCTACTCTCTCCACTTGGAGCTCAACTATGTAGTCGAAGCACAGAACCACATGATCACTAGCTCCCAGGGGCCTTTCATACATGATACCCTCGATGTCCGAACTACTCATGGTGAATACAAGGTCCAACCTTGCTGGTTCATCCTCTCCTCTCTCTCTGGTAGTGTCTCTAACATGTTGATGCATGAGGTTCTCCAGTACCACATCCATCATCTTGGCTCTCCATGTTTCGGGACCCCCATGGGGCTCATTACACTATAATTTGTTCATGATTGTAGCCATGTATAAACGTAAGTAACCATTCTTGCATGTGGAAAATTTTTGATTTTCCGAAACTATAGTGCCTAATAGGTGTTTAATGTGTCTATATGGGTCAAAAATGTATTTGAAAATAGAGTAGAACCAAGAGTTCCCTTTGCGCATGCGCGGATGCGGATGTGCAGGGGTTTTGGGGCGACGCGGGCCAGGGGGAGCCGGATTTTTTTTGAATGTGGTGAGGAGGCTGAGGAAACCGGGAAGGAGGAAACTGGCATTCACGGGGGCCTAAGGATCGATATAGGCCTCAATTCATAATAGGAAGTGTCGTGACTGTCCCTAGTGAAGAGTGAGGGAACGTGATTTACGGGACCACTGTAAAGGGGTGGTAAAATTAGTGAATAATGTTCGACCGGGTGGCAGGTGCACGGCCAGGGTGTGTGTCCAGGGGACATACCCGTGTGTTAATCCTCGCTCATCGGCCTCAGATCTTAATGGAGTGACCTCTAATTTGTATAATAGTTATGAGACGTTAAATCGTCTTGTGAATGGTAATGTAATCAGTGATAATAACATTGAGTTAAGAGAATGCGGGATGTGAAATAGAGCGCCCTGCTCCGAGTGAACGTGTGACTCTCGTACCGAGGAGGATAATGAAGCTTTATGGAATCACGACTTCTAAACCGGGACAAACCGACGGATACCTCGTCCTGCCGGAATGAGAACCGTGTCGGTGTAGCAGGACATCGAAATGAGATGGTGAATGGAGGAAATAAGGAGTATCAATCACCCACAGTTAAGTAACCCTTCTAGTTATAACAGACTCATGCTGGCCAGTTATGTTATGTTGTAATTGGATAGGTTATGAGTGATCCAGCTACATCAAGTGACCACCAGAGAACATCTGGTAAGTGGTGGGATTATGTACAAATGTTTTTCCTTGATGGATGTATCCAGGTGTATCCTACCCCCCCCCCCTTCATTCAGCTAAACTAATATAATCTATACAGTCCACAATTAATTAGTAGCACCGTACTTGTGGGTGCTATCCAATCCATACTGGTCTCGGATAGATATGGATAAGATTGTGAGGTCGAAGGGGCCACCTGTAGTGACCAGAGGTGGTTAAGTTTTCTCACATGTCTACACGGGGTGACTACGGTAAACAATATGGTTGTCTCCCAATGAGATTACTTGTATGTATATAATGTTGAGGTACATACAGATAAACACCCTAGAAAATTTTCCATATCTGCCCGTTGGTCCTTCGAGAACCGGATGCAATCAGTGAAAAAATTAATTGAATTAATTACTTAATAATTAAGTGACTGATTGAAGGAAGTGGGTGTAGGGTGCACAAGTTTAATCGATCGTGTGATGGATGACAATTAGCCCAATTAATTGCTAGCACATGTGTGGCTAGGATTTATACAAGAGTAAAGTGCAAGAATTACTCTTATAAGGCGCCTACTTAAGTTGTATAATCAGTGATTAATAATTCTCTAACCATGACTGGATCTAATGGAGTTAATGTGGCTGACAAGTCCGTGAATTTTAGAGTAATGAAAGCATCATTACAGGCTATTAAAAGCCATGTGACGAAGGCATTTGATTTAGTGAATCAAAGAACCGTGAACCCTAATGAATTAAAGTTATATTTAGATGCTTTAGAGAGTAGATTTGATTGGTACAAATTGTGGTTTAAAGACTGTGAAAGAGATCTGCTAGAGAATTGTGCAGATGGAATGGAAATGAATGTTTTAATTAATCAACATTACGAATTGGAAGAAAAACTGTCTTGTAAAAGTAAGGCTTTGAATAAATTAAAGGGTGTAAGCCAGGCAGTTGATCAACCTATTAATGCAAAGGGTGGGTTTGCCAAAACCTCCATAGTACGGTCTGGAGGAAATCAGACTAGGTCGGCAGGAATTAATTGTTCAATTGCAGACCAGTCAGCCAAACAGTTCTAAGGATATAACACATAATGACTCTGAAGTATCTGTCAAGTCTCAAAAGGGAAAAATAATCCCAGTGGTAATAATCATAGTTAAGAGTTAAATAGGCACATATCAAGTCAGGAATCAGTAATAGTGGTTCCTCACATCAAGGTAAGAGGAATAAGTACCTCAGTAAGTGTAACCCAGTTAATAAGAGGTCAGGCAAGGAAAAGAGAGACTGCCTCTTCTGCCAGGGTACTCATTTCACTAAAAATTGTAATGCCTGTAATTCATGGGATATTAAAGTGGAAAGAATGAAAGAACTTGACAGATTTATCAGATGTCTAGACAATCATAATGTAAAGGATTGTCATACCAAATTGAACAGTTGCTATCAATGCAACAAGGGAAGGCACCATACAGTTATGTGCAGGGTTGTATGTGATTCTTATAATAATGGTGACAATAATGATAATGTTAATAACCCTGACACTACAGTGACTGATGTAAAGGTTGCAGCTAATGGCAATAATGATGGCCTAGCTGAGGTAGCCTTGCCGGCGTTGGATGTAAAAATTCAGGATAAAGGGCATAAATCCAAAACCATGCGGCGTCACTCTCCTCAACACTGGTACGGGCCATGTAATATATGGCAGACTACCGCCTAGTAATAATGACTAGAGGAAGTAGTGAATACAGTCATGGTGTCTTACTCATAAAAGGTCAACCCAGTACAAGTATTCTTCTATCGAGAATGATGTTGAACCAGTCTAATTTGTGGGAGCTGGACAGCATAGGGATTAATATAAATGAGGAAAGTCCAAATGATTCCTTTACTCAGGAACAATACCTGAAGGATGTTAAATGTGAATCTGGACATTACTGGGTGCGACTTCCGTGGAAGCTCGACCGTCCAGAATTACCTACTAATTATAGGATGGCGTATGGACAGTTAAAGGGCCCAGCTCTGCGAACTGAGCAAGACACCAAAATTGTTGACTGCTTATAATGATATAATTAATAAACAGTTAAATAATAAATTGTTCTTACTTCAGGCGACGATAAATGCACACCTTAAGTGCACAGGTGGTCCACTGAGCGAAGTAATTGGGTAAATAATCTTATGTGGACAATTTCCGGGTGTGACGTCAACTGAAGAGGAACTAATGAGGATATGTGAAGGGGTTAATGAAATAATGCAGTAAGGTGCTGGGACTGACTTGGGATGAGAGAGGCTTGTTATTGTTAACGTCTCATAATTCCAGTATGCCCAATAAATTAACCCAGGGAGCATAGGCTTATGCCCCTGAGAGAATGGAACAGTAATTAGTCCATTTTGAGGGATCAATAAATATGGATGGCCATGGAGTTGAAGTGCCTATATGCAGTAATGTGCTGGGGCTGACTTGGGATACTGAGAGAGACTTGTTATTGTTAAAGTCTCATAATTCCAGTATGCCCAATAAATTAATCCAGGGAGCATAGGCTTATGCCCCTGAGAGAATGGAACACTAATTAGTCCATTTTGTGGGTTCAATAAATATGGATGGCCATGGAGTTGGTGCCTATATGCAGTAATGTGCTGGGGCTGACTTGGGATACTGAGAGAGACTTGTTATTGTTAAAGTCTCATAATTCCAGTATGCCCAATAAATTAATCCAGGGAGCATAGGCTTATGCCCCTGAGAGAATGGAACACTAATTAGTCCATTTTGAGGGTTCAATAAATATGGATGGCCATGGAGTTGGTGCCTATATGCAGTAATGTGCTGGGGCTGACTTGGGATACTGAGAGAGACTTGTTATTGTTAAAGTCTCATAATTCCAGTATGCCCAATAAATTAATCCAGGGAGCATAGGCTTATGCCCCTGAGAGAATGGAACACTAATTAGTCCATTTTGAGGGTTCAATAAATATGGATGGCCATGGAGTTGGTGCCTATATGCAGTAATGTGCTGGGGCTGACTTGGGATACTGAGAGACTTGTTATTGTAAAGTCTCATAATTCCAGTATGCCCAACAAATTAGCCCCGAGAGCATAGACTTAGTGTCATACCTTACAATAAGAGGGAAATTGTTAATACCAGAAGCATGGAGGCTTGAGTGTGCTTTGGATGGAGCCCTACCTGAGGAGTTAACAGGTGGAAAGAATTAATGGGTGATTATGTAAATATCAATGTTGGAGTTCCCAAGCCAGGTGGCCAGTGAAGATGGGAAAATTGTACTCCACATTATGTAAGTCGTCTAGCAACGACCTCCGCCCGGCCGCAGTGTGGAAAATTTTTAATTTTCCGAAACTATAGTGCCTAATAGGTGTTTAATGTGTCTATATGGGTCAAAAATGTATTTGAAAATAGAGTAGAACCAAGAGTTCCCTTTGCGCATGCGCGGATGTGCGGGGGGAGGTCGGCGACTCGGCCATGGGGGAGGCGGATTGTTTTGAATGTGGTGAGGAGGCTGAGGAAAGCATGGAACCAGGAAACTGGCATTCACGGGGGCCTAAGGATTAATATAGGCCTCAATTCATAATAGGAAGTGTCGTAACTGTTCCTGGTGAAGAGTGAGGGAACGTGATTTACGGGACCACTGTAAAGGGGTGGTAAAATTAGTGAATAATGTTCGACCGGGTGGCAGGTGCACGGCCAGGGTGTGTGTCCAGGGGACATACCCGTGTGTTAATCCTCGCTCATCGGCCTCAGATCTTAATGGAGTGACCTCTAATTTGTATAATAGTTATGAGACGTTAAATCGTCTTGTGAATGGTAATGTAATCAGTGATAATAACATTGAGTTAAGAGAATGCGGGATGTGAAATAGAGCGCCCTGCTCCGAGTGAACGTGTGACTCTCGTACCGAGGATAATGAAGATTTATGGAATCACGACTTCTAAACCGGGACAAACCGACGGATACCTCGTCCTGCCGGAATGAGAACCGTGTCGGTGTAGCAGGACATCGAAATGAGATGGTGAATGGAGGAAATAAGGAGTATCAATCACCCACAGTTAAGTAACCCTTCTAGTTATAACAGACTCATGCTGGCCAGTTATGTTATGTTGTAATTGGATAGGTTATGAGTGATCCAGCTACATCAAGTGACCACCAGAGAACATCTGGTAAGTGGTGGGATTATGTACAAATGTTTTTCCTTGATGGATGTATCCATGTGTATCCTACCCCCCCCCCCTTCATTCAGCTAAACTAATATAATCTATACAGTCCACAATTAATTAGTAGCACCGTACTTGTGGGTGCTATCCAATCCATACTGGTCTCGGATAGATATGGATAAGATTGTGAGGTCGAAGGGGCCACCTGTAGTGACCAGAGGTGGTTAAGTTTTCTCACATGTCTACACGGGGTGACTACGGTAAACAATATGGTTGTCTCCCAATGAGATTACTTGTATGTATATAATGTTGAGGTACATACAGATAAACACCCTAGAAAATTTTCCATATCTGCCCGTTGGTCCTTCGAACCGGATGCAATCAGTGAAAAAATTAATTGAATTAATTACTTAATAATTAAGTGACTGATTGAAGGAAGTGGGTGTAGGGTGCACAAGTTTAATCGATCGTGTGATGGATGATAATTAGCCCAATTAATTGCTAGCACATGTGTGGCTAGGATTTATACAAGAGTAAAGTGCAAGAATTACTCTTATAAGGCGCCTACTTAAGTTGTATAATCAGTGATTAATAATTCTCTAACCATGACTGGATCTAATGGAGTTAATGTGGCTGACAAGTCCGTGAATTTTAGAGTAATGAAAGCATCATTACAGGCTATTAAAAGCCATGTGACGAAGGCATTTGATTTAGTGAATCAAAGAACCGTGAACCCTAATGAATTAAAGTTATATTTAGATGCTTTAGAGAGTAGATTTGATTGGTACAAATTGTGGTTTAAAGACTGTGAAAGAGATCTGCTAGAGAATTGTGCAGATGGAATGGAAATGAATGTTTTAATTAATCAACATTACGAATTGGAAGAAAAACTGTCTTGTAAAAGTAAGGCTTTGAATAAATTAAAGGGTGTAAGCCAGGCAGTTGATCAACCTATTAATGCAAAGGGTGGGTTTGCCAAAACCTCCATAGTACGGTCTGGAGGAAATCAGACTAGGTCGGCAGGAATTAATTGTTCAATTGCAGACCAGTCAGCCAAACAGTTCTAAGGATATAACACATAATGACTCTGAAGTATCTGTCAAGTCTCAAAAGGGAAAAATAATCCCAGTGGTAATAATCATAGTTAAGAGTTAAATAGGCACATATCAAGTCAGGAATCAGTAATAGTGGTTCCTCACATCAAGGTAAGAGGAATAAGTACCTCAGTAAAGGTAACCCAGTTAATAAGAGGTCAGGCAAGGAAAAGAGAGACTGCCTCTTCTGCCAGGGTACTCATTTCACTAAAAATTGTAATGCCTGTAATTCATGGGATATTAAAGTGGAAAGAATGAAAGAACTTGACAGATTTATCAGATGTCTAGACAATCATAATGTAAAGGATTGTCATACCAAATTGAACAGTTGCTATCAATGCAACAAGGGAAGGCACCATACAGTTATGTGCAGGGTTGTATGTGATTCTTATAATAATGGTGACAATAATGATAATGTTAATAACCCTGACACTACAGTGACTGATGTAAAGGTTGCAGCTAATGGCAATAATGATGGCCTAGCTGAGGTAGCCTTGCCGGCGTTGGATGTAAAAATTCAGGATAAAGGGCATAAATCCAAAACCATGCGGCGTCACTCTCCTCAACACTGGTAAGGGCCATGTAATATATGGCAAACTACCGCCTAGTAATAATGACTAGAGGAAGTAGTGAATACAGTCATGGTGTCTTACTCATAAAAGGTCAACCCAGTACAAGTATTCTTCTATCGAGAATGATGTTGAACCAGTCTAATTTGTGGGAGCTGGACAGCATAGGGATTAATATAAATGAGGAAAGTCCAAATGATTCCTTTACTCAGGAACAATACCTGAAGGATGTTAAATGTGAATCTGGACATTACTGGGTGCGACTTCCGTGGAAGCTCGACCGTCCAGAATTACCTACTAATTATAGGATGGCGTATGGACAGTTAAAGGGCCCAGCTCTGCGAACTGAGCAAGACACCAAAATTGTTGACTGCTTATAATGATATAATTAATAAACAGTTAAATAATAAATTGTTCTTACTTCAGGCGACGATAAATGCACACCTTAAGTGCACAGGTGGTCCACTGAGCGAAGTAATTGGGTAAATAATCTTATGTGGACAATTTCCGGGTGTGACGTCAACTGAAGAGGAACTAATGAGGATATGTGAAGGGGTTAATGAAATAATGCAGTAAGGTGCTGGGACTGACTTGGGATACTGAGAGAGACTTGTTATTGTTAACGTCTCATAATTCCAGTATGCCCAATAAATTAACCCAGGGAGCATAGGCTTATGCCCCTGAGAGAATGGAACAGTAATTAGTCCATTTTGAGGGATCAATAAATATGGATGGCCATGGAGTTGAAGTGCCTATATGCAGTAAGGTGCTGGGGCTGACTTGGGATACTGAGAGAGACTTGTTATTGTTAAAGTCTCATAATTCCAGTATGCCCAATAAATTAATCCAGGGAGCATAGGCTTATGCCCCTGAGAGAATGGAACACTAATTAGTCCATTTTGAGGGATCAATAAATATGGATGGCCATGGAGTTGGTACCTATATGCAGTAATGTGCTGGGGCTGACTTGGGATACTGAGAGAGACTTGTTATTGTTAAAGTCTCATAATTCCAGTATGCCCAATAAATTAATCCAGGGAGCATAGGCTTATGCCCCTGAGAGAATGGAACACTAATTAGTCCATTTTGTGGGTTCAATAAATATGGATGGCCATGGAGTTGGTACCTATATGCAGTAATGTGCTGGGGCTGACTTGGGATACTGAGAGAGACTTGTTATTGTTAAAGTCTCATAATTCCAGTATGCCCAATAAATTAATCCAGGGAGCATAGGCTTATGCCCCTGAGAGAATGGAACACTAATTAGTCCATTTTGAGGGTTCAATAAATATGGATGGCCATGGAGTTGGTGCCTATATGCAGTAATGTGCTGGGGCTGACTTGGGATACTGAGAGAGACTTGTTATTGTAAAGTCTCATAATTCCAGTATGCCCAACAAATTAGCCCCGAGAGCATAGACTTAGTGTCATACCTTACAATAAGAGGGAAATTGTTAATACCAGAAGCATGGAGGCTTGAGTGTGCTTTGGATGGAGCCCTACCTGAGGAGTTAACAGGTGGAAAGAATTAATGGGTGATTATGTAAATATCAATGTTGGAGTTCCCAAGCCAGGTGGCCAGTGAAGATGGGAAAATTGTACTCCACATTATGTAAGTCGTCTAGCAACGACCTCCGCCCGGCCGCAGTGTGGAAAATTTTTAATTTTCCGAAACTATAGTGCCTAATAGGTGTTTAATGTGTCTATATGGGTCAAAAATGTATTTGAAAACAGAGTAGAACCAAGAGTTCCCTTTGCGCATGCGCGGATGTGCGGGGGGAGAGGTGGACGCGGGCATGGTAGGAGGCGGGTTTGTTTTGAATGGGTGAGGAGGCTGAGAAAACCGGGAATCAGGAAACCGGCGTTCACGGGGGCCTAAGGATCAATATAGGCCTCAATTCATAATAGGAAGTGTCGTGACTGTCCCTAGTGAAGAGTGAGGGAACGTGATTTACGGGACCACTGTAAAGGGCTGGTAAAATTAGTGAATAATGTTCGACCGGGTGGCAGGTGCACGGCCAGGGTGTGTGTCCAGGGGAAATACCCGTGTGTTAATCCTCGCTCATCAGCCTCAGATCTTAATGGAGTGACCTCTAATTTGTATAATAGTTATGAGACGTTAAATCGTCTTGTGAATGGTAATGTAATCAGTGATAATAACATTGAGTTAAGAGAATGCGGGATGTGAAATAGAGCGCCCTGCTCCGAGTGAACACGTGTGACCTCTCGTACCGAGGAGGATAATGAAGCTTTATGGAATCACGACTTCTAAACCGGGACAAACCGACGGATACCTCGTCCTGCCGGAATGAGAACCGTGTCGGTGTAGCAGGACATCGAAATGAGATGGTGAATGGAGGAAATAAGGAGTATCAATCACCCACAGTTAAGTAACCCTTCTAGTTATAACAGACTCATGCTGGCCAGTTATGTTATGTTGTAATTGGATAGGTTATGAGTGATCCAGCTACATCAAGTGACCACCAGAGAACATCTGGTAAGTGGTGGGATTATGTACAAATGTTTTCCTTGATGGATGTATCCATGTGTATCCTACCCCCCCCCTTCATTCAGCTAAACTAATATAATCTATACAGTCCACAATTAATTAGTAGCACCGTACTTGTGGGTGCTATCCAATCCATACTGGTCTCGGATAGATATGGATAAGATTGTGAGGTCGAAGGGACCACCTGTAGTGACCAGAGGTGGTTAAGTTTTCTCACATGTCTACACGGGGTGACTACGGTAAACAATATGGTTGTCTCCCAATGAGATTACTTGTATGTATATAATGTTGAGGTACATACAGATAAACACCCTAGAAAATTTTCCATACAGCAAGCCTCCTTTGAAATCCTCATTCTTTTTTCGAAGCTCCCTTACTTCTAAAACGTACGAATTCGCCTTCACCATCATTTACTTCGTTCACATCCATAGGTCACTTTTAGTTCAGCTGCTTGAGATGGAAGAGTTAGTCTGTTACTTTTGGGTCAGCGAAACCGACTTTATTCCATAAGAGAGAAGGGACAAGGAAGGAATATTCACCTCGCTAGACACAGGCAATATGGGTGTAGTGGCCTGCGGGTCCCAGTGCGATTTTCAAGGTCATTCAGTGGGCCCACAGTCGTCTCGAGAGTTACCAACACTGTACTACTTGTTAATTACTCCAAACCCGCAGCACTTAACACATCTAGCACACGTGTCTTGGAATGACAGACAAATTTTCACTACATAAGAACTAGTTCTCACAACACCGAAGGTACGGCCGGAACACTGTAGAACGTTCACAAAGGCATTCTGTAACTTGGCCTTCACTGGCTGGCTTGGAGTGCTGTTTGGCCTGGATCAGCTAAACTCGCCCTTATCCCATATGTAGATAATGGCGACGAGTTAAGGGATACCGGTGAATAGGAAAGTCGAGGAAGGGACATTCACCTCACTAGACACACGCAGTATGGGTGTAAGTGGCATGCGGGTCTTATAGTGCCATTTTCAAGGTCACCCAGCAGGCCAGACATTCCTCACTCATTTTAAGCCTACGTAGGTACTGATGGTAGCACAATTGCCGAAGTCAGTGAAATCCACTCGTGCAAATAGTTACAACAAATATGCAGCACTTAACACTACTAGCACAAACTTACTATGTTTATAGATGAACCTCTGGCATGTCCCACTTAAAAAGTTAGTTTACCTGGAGTTTACATGGAGAGAGTTCCGGGGGTCAACGCCCCCGCGGCCCGGTCTGTGACCAGGCCTCCTGGTGGATCAGAGCCTGATCAACCAGGCTGTTGCTGCTGGCTGCACACAAACCAACGTACGAGCCACAGCCCGGCTGGTCAGGAACCGACTTTAGGTGCTTGTCCAGTGCCAGCTTGAAGACTGCCAGGGGTCTGTTGGTAATCCCCCTTATGTATGCTGGGAGGCAGTTGAACAGTCTCGGGTCCCTGACACTTATTGTATGATCTCTTAACGTGCTAGTGACACCCCTGCTTTTCATTGGGGGGATGTTGCATCGTCTGCCAAGTCTTTTACTTTCGTAGTGAGTGATTTTCGTGTGCAAGTTCGGTACTAGTCCCTCTAGGATTTTCCAGGTGTATATAATCATGTATCTCTCCCACCTGTGTTCCAGGGAATACAGGTTCAGGAACCTCAAGTGCTCCCAGTAATTGAGGTGTTTTATCTCCGTTATGCACGCCGTGAAGGTTCTCTGTACATTTTCTAGGTCGGCAATTTCACCTGCCTTGAAAGGTGCTGTTAGTGTGCAGCAATATTCCAGCCTAGATAGAACAAGTGACCTGAAGAGTGTCATCATGGGCTTGGCCTCCCTAGTTTTGAAGGTTCTCATTATCCATCCTGTCATTTTTCTAGCAGATGCGATTGATACAATGTTATGGTCCTTGAAGGTGAGATCCTCCGACATGATCACTCCCAGGTCTTTGACGTTGATGTTTCGCACTATTTTGTGGCCAGAATTTGTTTTGTACTCTGATGAAGATTTAATTTCCTCATGTTTACCATATCTGAGTAATTGAAATTTCTCATCGTTGAACTTCATATTGTTTTCTGCAGCCCACTGAAAGATTCGGTTGATGTCCGCCTGGAGCCTTGCAGTGTCTGCAATGGTAGACACTGTCATGCAGATTCGGGTGTCATCTGCAAAGGAAGACACGGTGCTGTGGCTGACATCCTTGTCTATGTCGGATATGAGGATGAGGAACAAGATGGGAGCGAGTACTGTGCCTTGTGGAACAGAGCTTTTCACCGTAGCTGCCTTGGACTTTACTCTGTTGACGACTACTCTCTGTGTTCTGTTAGTGAGGAAATTATAGATCCATCGACCGACTTTTCCTGTTATTCCTTTAGCACGCATTTTGTGCGCTATTACGCCATGGTCACACTTGTCGAAGGCTTTTGCAAAGTCTGTATATATTACATCTGCATTCTTTTTATCTTCTAGTGCATTTAGGACCTTGTCGTAGTGATCCAATAGTTGAGACAGACAGGAGCGACCTGTTCTAAACCCATGTTGCCCTTGGTTGTGTAACTGATGGGTTTCTAGATGGGTGGTGATCTTGCTTCTTAGGACCCTTTCAAAGATTTTTATGATATGGGATGTTAGTGCTATCGGTCTGTAGTTCTTTGCTGTTGCTTTACTGCCCCCTTTGTGGAGTGGGGCTATGTCTGTTGTTTTTAGTAACTGTGGGACGACCCCAGTGTCCATGCTCCCTCTCCATAGGATGGAAAAGGCTCGTGATAGGGGCTTCTTGCAGTTCTTGATGAACACGGAGTTCCATGAGTCTGGCCCTGGGGCAGAGTGCATGGGCATGTCATTTATCGCCTGTTCGAAGTCATTTGGCGTCAGGATAACATCAGATAGGCTTGTGTTAACCAAATTTTGTGGCTCTCTCATAAAAAATTCAGTTTGATCTTCGACTCTCAGTCTGGTTAGCGGCTTGCTAAAAACTGAGTCATATTGGGACTTGAGTAGCTCACTCATTTCCTTGCTGTCATCTGTGTAGGACCCATCTTGTTTAAGTAAGGGCCCAATACTGGATGTTGTTCTCTACTTTGATTTGGCATAGGAGAAGAAATACTTTGGGTTTCTTTCGATTTCATTTATGGCTTTTAGTTCTTCCCGCAATTCCTGACTCCTATAAGATTCCTTTAGCTTGAGTTCGATGCTTGCTATTTCTCTGACCAGTGTCTCCCTACGCATTTCAGATATATTGACCTCTTTTAGCCGCTCTGTTATTCTTTTCCGTCGCCTGTAAAGGGAGCACCTGTCTCTTTCTATTTTACATCTACTCCTCCTTTTTCTTAGAGGAATAAGCCTTGTGCATACATCGAGTGCCACCAAGTTAATCCGTTCTAGGCATACGTTGGGGTCTGTGTTGCTTAGTATATCTTCCCAGCTTATATCGGTTAGGACTTGGTTTACTTGGTCCCTCTTTATGTTTTTGTTATTGAAGTTGAATTTGGTGAATGCTCCCTCGTGACTAGTCTCATTATGTCGGTCTGGGGCTCCACGCATACATGTCTGAACCTCAATTATGTTGTGATCTGAGTATATTGTTTTTGATATGGTGACATTTCTTATCAGATCATCATTGTTAGTGAAGATGAGGTCTAGTGTATTCTCCAGTCTAGTAGGCTCTATTATCTACTGCAATGCTCGTTAAATTGTTCTTAACTAAGCCACTGCAGGAAACACTGGTATGCCAGCAGCACTGTAGAATGTATACGTAGACATGCTGGGCCTTGGAATGCTGCTTTCAAGCCTGCTTGAATGTGCTTGCTAAGCCCGTGTCAACCACTTTGATATTTGCTTGTAGCAGGCAGGTAGGCACACAGGAGACATATTCGTTAGATGAATGGAGTGCGGCACAGAGGACTGACACGGGCACTCAAGCATTTATGTGGTCTGGCAAAAACCGCCTCTAGACCGAGGTGGAGTGAAGGTGTAGCCTCCTACAGCCACTTCAAATCAACATGTTTGTGTTTCACTAGGTATATCACTAGTCACAGTTCACACATAAGAGTTCCAGCAGCAATTCAGCTGCGCTCCAACGATATTTGTTGCATGATGAGTTATCAGTCGGGTGAGATAAGCAGTTTTGATATAGAAGGCCTAGGACTTCACTCAACACACTCATCCTCTCCCCTCAACCACTCAGGCCTAACTGGGGCAACAAAAAGCTGCAGTAAGAATAATCACTAAATCCCATCCCTGGCAACACCCCCCCCCCACTCTTCATAGATCTAAACTTACTCCCAGTTCAGTACATCCACACTTACTACTGTGCAATCTACATCTACGGGACCTTAAACTCCAATATCAACTTTGACCTAAAACGCTTTCTTGATAGTTGTGACAGAACCCACAGGCATAACACCAGACACAAACATCTCTACGACATTCCCTGTGTCCGACTAAACCTATACAAAAATTCAATGTATGTCAAAGGCCCTAAAATCTGGAACACCCTACCTGAAAACTCTAGAACAGCAGACACATTCATCACCTTCAAAACTACCATTAGAAAACATCTTATCTCCCTGATACACCCCATCAACTAACTACACGAATACCACTTGGTGGTTCACACTTACACTCACTCACCCATTTGACCATAAACAGAAATATTAATCTCAATCTTAAAATAATGAATCCTGTGATACTCCAATACTGAAACTATGTACTGTGCCAAAACAAAAACATTCACATTGCTAAACTCACAAACTAGTATTTAGTCACTTAGCCATAATACCAACTTACCCCATAATTTGTAATATTTTAAAATTAAGAATTAAACTAAGTCTGCCCGAAATGCCTAGCCATGCTAGGTGTTCTAGTGGTACACTCTGTAATCATTATTTTACTACATGTAAACCACACAATAACCAAATTCTGTAAACTCAGCATTATAATCCTTATAGAGAATAAACTTTGAATTGAATTGAATTGAATAAGGGGGATTACCAATATACCTCTGGTTATCTTCATGAAGGCATTGAACAGGCACCTAAAGTCAGTACCTGACCAACTGGGCTGTAGTTCGTATATTGGTTTACGTGCGGCCAGCAGTAACAGCCTGGTTGATCAGGCCCTGATCTACCACGAGGCCTGGTCACAGACCGGACCACGGGGGAGTTGACCCCCGAAATCCTCTCCAGGTATACTACTAACAATAATAATGATAATAACTAAGGACTGGCTCACTACTAACAACAATAACAATAATAACTAAAAACTGGTAAGGTGGTCAAGTTATCCAGAGCGGAAATTTAACTTCCCCTCCCAACGTTGTGTTCGAATTTTGCAATGTTACCGTACTGTTTTTCAATGTAATTCATAAATATTCATAAAAACGGGAAACGTGATCGATTTCAAAAGAAGCATTAATCTTCTTTGGGTGATTTATCATTATTTTCTCATTATTTAGGGTTTTAATGTGAGAAAAATGACATTAGAAAAGGGAAGTCAAGGTTTAGGACATTGTTTATTTGTTGGTGGAGATAAGTCAGTGACTTACTTAGAACATGAGTCAAAGTATTGTATGAGTGTGTGTCCTGATAACAGCAGTGAGTGCTGCCTTGGCAGTGTCTCAGCAGTGTCTCAGCAGTGCCTAGTATAATTTCTTCGTTATTTTTGGAATAATTCTTCCTTCTTTACTTCCTTCATGACTAATATTCTGACGGCTTATTCATAGAGCCGGTTACTGACTCTACTCTGAGGTTTTAGTCTCACTTTATTCAACTTTCAACGGCGACAACAAAATTTTATATATAATATTTCATATATTTTTTTAACCTTCATTTCTTTCCAAATTTGGGTAATAACGAGCCTCAGACACCAGACATTAGGCCTACATACGGCTCCACCTCCGGCGGCCCTCAGTGACAACAACAACACTCTCTTAATTAGTTGAACTTCAGACAATTTTAGTACAAAAAAACAAATAATGAACCTCGCGTGAGTAATATTTATTACGTTTATATAATACAGCATTGCCCGGGTAGGCCTACTGGTGGAGAAGTTGTGGAGTAGGCCTAGCAAGCAGTGACAAAGTGTTAGTGACCTATAAACCCTCCCTAGTGCCATTATGACACTAGTGCCATCATGACACTAGTGCCGTCGTGACACTAGTGCCATCATGACACTAGTGCCATCATGACATTAGTGCCATCGTGACACTAGTGCCATCGTGACACTAGTGTAATCATGACACTAGTGCCATCGTGACGTTAGTGCCATCATGACCCTAGTGCCCTCATGACACTAGTGCCATCATGACGTTTATGGAAATTTTTTAGGGTGTTACCTGTACGTACCTCGACATTACATGCATACGAGTAATCTCCTTGGGAGACAACAACAATATTGTTTACCATAGTCACCCATGTAGACATGTGAGAAAACTTAACCACCTCTGGTCACTACAGGTGGCCCCCTCGACTCTCACAATCTTATCCATATCTATCTGAGACCAGTATAAATTGGGTAGCACCCTCAAGTACGGCGCTACTAATTAATTGTGGACTGTATAGATTATATTAGTTTAGCTGAATGAAGGGGGGGGGGTAGGTTACACATGGATATATCCATTAAGGAAAAACGGCGCTACTAATTAATTGTGGACTGTATAGATTATATTAGTTTAGCTGAATGAAGGGGGGGGGGGTAGGTTACACATGGATATATCCATTAAGGAAAAACACTTGTACATAATCCCACCACTTACCAGATATTCTCTGGTGGTCACTTGATGTAGCTGGATCACTCATAACCTATCCAATTACAACATACCTAACTGGCCAGTATCAGTCTGCTATAACTAGAAGGGTTACTTAACTGTGGGTGATTGATACTCCTTATTTCCTCCATTCACCATCTCATTTCGATGTTCTGCTACACCGACACGGTTCTTATTCCAGCAGGACGAGGTATCCGTTGGTTTGTCCCGGTTTAGAAGTCATGACTCCATAAAAACTTCACTATCCTCAGGACAAGAACAACGAGGTAAGCGTGCACACACGCTCTGGGAATGGCAGCTCATATCGCTTCAACGATTC
The DNA here is from genome assembly GCF_038502225.1 of Cherax quadricarinatus. Taxonomy (NCBI): domain Eukaryota; kingdom Metazoa; phylum Arthropoda; class Malacostraca; order Decapoda; family Parastacidae; genus Cherax; species Cherax quadricarinatus. The sequence continues at coordinate 39,367,444 of NC_091305.1, forward strand.
CTTAACTTAGTGTTATTATCACTGATTACATTACAATTCACAAGACGATTTAATGTCTCATAATTATTATACACATTAGAGGCCACTCCATTAAGATCTGAGACCGATGAGTGAGGATTAACTCACGGGTAATTTCCCCTGGACACATTCCATGGCGGCGCACCCGTCACCCCCGGTCCTACTATTATCCACTCATTTTACCACTTTATTACGGTGGTCCCGTAAATCACGTTCCCTCACTCTTCACCAGGAACAATTACGACACTTCCTATTAGGAAGTGAGGCCTATATTAATCCTTAGGCCGCCGTGAACGCCAATTTCCTGATCCCATGTTTTCACAGCCCCCTCACTACATTCAAAACACTCCCGCTTCACCATGCCCGGACTCGACCTGTTCCCCCCGCACATCTGCGCAGGCGCAGGGCAAACCCGGTTGGTTCTATTCAAAATACAGTTTAGAACAACAGTAATGCATTAATTATGTATATTTACATTATAAAAATATATACAGTATAATTATGGGAATTTATTTTCCACAACATTAGTGCCGTCATGACACTAGTGCCATCATGACACTAGTGCCATCGTGACACTAGTGCCATCATGACATTAGTGCCATCATGACACTAGTGCCATCGTGACACTAGTGCCACGACGTTAGTGCCATCATGACAGTGCCATCATGACCCTAGTGCCATCATGAAGTTAGTGCCATCGTGACGTTAGTGCCATCATGACCCTAGTGCCATCATGACACTAGTGCCATCATGAAGTTAGTGCCATCATGAAGTTAGTGCCATCATAACACTAGTGCCATCATGACACTAGTGCCATCATGACACTAGTGCCATCATGCCATTAATGCCATCATGACACTAGTCCCATCATGACGTTAGTGCCATCATGACCCTAGTGCCATCATGACCCTAGTGCTATCATGACGTTAGTGGCATGATGGCGTTAGTGCCATCATGACCCTAGTGTCATCATAACCCTAGTTCCATTATGACCCTAGTGAAATCATAACCCTAGTGCCATCATGGCACTAGTGCCATCATAATCTAGTGCCATCATGTCCCTAGTGCCATCATGTCACTAGTGCCATCATGACATTAGTGCTATGACGTTAGTGCCATCATGACGTTAATGTCATGATGCTAGTGCCATCATAACCCTAGTGCCATCATGACTAGTGCCATCATAACCCTAGTGCCATCATAACCCTAGTGCCATCATGACACTAGTGCCATAATAACCCTAGTGCCATCATGACACTAGTGCCATCATACTAGTGATGGCACTAGTAATTCAATCTGTCTCCTCCTCCAGTCTTCCGTACACTAAGAAGAATCACCAATAAAGGTAAGTGTTATGCTGTTAATGTTTCATTCATCATGTCCCATTGTATTGTTTATGTGCTACATCTATATTTCATGTAAAAAATTTTTTTGTTTTAATACTTCTGGGTGTCAGGAACAGAGTAATTGTATTTACATTATTTCTTATGGGGAAAATTGATTCGAAAATCGTAGATTTCGATAATAGTAGCTCCTCCAGGAACGGATTAAATACGAAAAACGAGGGACCACTGCATATGAATTACACAAATATACAAGTTAATATTTACAGGTTTAGTACTTATTTTTTAATTTATAATAGTAATAATAATTTTTTTAATTTTTTTCAAATTGTCACATTTTCATATTCCTTTTAATTTTTTTTCAGACTTACTAAGTTTCTGGTGACTTTGAGATAACACATTATTACGCACAAGCGGTGACAATGGGCGACCTGGAACAGTTTGAGGACCTGCTGCTACGAAGTGCTCGTAACGGTGATATTAAAACTGTGGAACAGATCTTGTTGGCACAGCATGATGGTAAAGTTAACATGGACATTAGTTGTAAAGGTAAGTTACTTATACTCTGTATCAGCACTCTTAACTCTTGATATAATAGACTCTCCATATAACAGACTCTCAATATAACAGATTCTCGATATAACAGACTAATGAGCTGAGGGGTTATCCAAGTGTCTGTTACCTGACAGATACCTAAAGGGGATCTGGACCAGGTCAGCCAGGCTGTTACTGCTGGGTGCATATAGTCCAACATACAAACCACAGCCAGGCTGATCAGGCACTCATGTGAACTCTTAAATAATGTTGAATGTTAATAATGTTAAAAAATATATAAAACAGGACTAAGGTACTCTGCTGTACTCCAGATACTATAGTACTATACACCTAATGTAGTACTGTAAACCTAATATTGCGCTGTACACCTAATACATGTATAATACTGTACATCTAATATATGTAGCAGTGTACACCTATTATAGTACTGTACACCTAATATATTAGTGTACACCTGTTATAGGACTGTACATCTATTATAGTACTGTACATCTACAGGTTTTACCACTAGTGTGCTTGAAGCTTTGACTTTATTTATTACAGTTATAAGCCTGCCCATAATGCTCTGCATACAAGGGGCTTTTGGCTTATACACCCAACTACTATATGTAATTCCTTGTACAACTATGTATCATGTCCAAATAAACTAATTATTATTATTATTCTTATTGTTGTCAAAGTATCTATAAAATAGCATGTAGTGGGAACCTAAATCAGGTCGATCTTTAGCAATGAAAGTAGAATTACTGGCTATGTTAGGTAGAAGGACACATGTGCAGTTGATGTGACATTTTATTGCAGCAACGTTTCACTCTCCAGGAGTTTTGTAAAGGCATATTAATAAACTTCCTGGAGAGCGAAATGTTGCCACAATAAAATGTCACATTAGTTGCACTTGTGTCCTTTTTTCCTAGCATAGTCTGTCTTAATTCAGAAGGAAATACCTCCAAGATTTACCTCTGAATTATAATGTTCTTTGATTACTTTTGATGCACCACAGTTTTTTCAGGTGTTTAGCAAGCATCCAGTATGATGCCTATAAATGTTAAATATACAGTGGACCCCCGGTTAACGATACTTTTTCATTCCAGAAGTATGTTCAGGTGCCAGTACTGACCGAATTTGTTCCCATAAGGAATATTGTGAAGTAGATTAGTCCATTTCAGACCCCCAAACATACACGTACAAACGCACTTACATAAATACACTTACATAATTGGTCGCATTGGGAGGTGATCGTTAAGCGGGGGTCCACTGTATATTAAAAAAATAAACCATTTTTCCTCTTGAAAACTGTGACATATTATTACAGGAAAAACTAAAATTAACCAAGGATGGACTCCATTACATTTGGCGAGTTACTTTGGTCATCGCGAAGTTGCTGAGGCTCTCTTACGACATGGAGCAGAAATTGACGAGCTTAATGATGCCGGTGACACTCCGCTCCATAAAGCTGCACTAACAAACAGAGAGGTAAATAACTTTTTTCTTTAGCTAGATGAATGAAATATTATGTAGCAATGCTACTTGTCCATACAAACAAACCATTAGTATACTGTGCTAATTTTTACACCAGTGTACGGTAATATTCTAAGTACAGGCTGGCTCCGCTTTATGGCGCTTTACTGTACGGCGTTTTGCTAATGCAGCAGTTTTCAATTACACCCATTCTTCACTTAGTCACACTTCCTGCAATAAATATATTCAATACTCACTATAAGCTAGGATTTAGATTTTAGATTTTGCCACCGAAGTGGCTAGTTTATTGTGCACCCCATATCCACCCTGTGGACGGTAGCGCAAGAGCATATGGGTACACAAAAGGCCTAGGAAATAGGCCCCAAAAGGGTTAACAGGTGTACATATGGGTTTTTATTTATCTACATATCTAAAGTTCATTTATCTGTTACATGGAAATTTAGGAAATTTGCTTAGTACTAAATATCTGGTATCTTATTTTCATTAATAAGATATCTTGACATGTTACATAGGTTATTATACTGTCTGTCTCTGTATTCCTCAATAAGTGGACAATTAACCCTTTCAGGGTCCGTCCCGTAGATCTACGGCTTTACGTTCAGGGTCCAAACCGTAGATCTATGTCATGAGCTCAGCTCACTCTGATAAACTGTGAGTGGTACATTTGGGCCTAGATATGAGAGAATACATCTATGTGGTATGTGTGCACCACATAAAACAGATCCTGCAGCACACTGTGTATAATGAGAGAAAAAAAACTGAAATCATGATTTTTCGATTAAAACAGCGACTTTGCAGTGTTTTTTCGTATGGTTTTTATAGTTGTATTTGCGATTTCTTGGTCTCATTTGATAGAATGGAAGACATATTAGAGAAATAGAGATGATTTTGATTGGTTTTAGCACTGGAAATGGCTTGAAACTGAGCTCAAAGTAGCAGAATTGTTAAATTTTTGCCGATATTCAAGAGTAAACAAACGACCTCACACGTCTAATACACGCCAGCTGGTGGGTCTAATATGCATTCACAAATATGGTGATGATATTTATACAATTATTACAATATTGCATAACAGTACATCTTCTCTTTTTTGGTGTGAATAAAAATTCATTATGTGAATAAAAAATCAAAATGGAATTTATTTGTAAAGCCTCAAAACGTAACTAATGAACAGAGGAAATGTTAGTTTAGTTTCAGGAATACCTACATTGTTTATTCTGGACCCTATTTTGAAATTGGAATATTTTGAACTTTGTGTTAAATTGGCCAAATTAACAATTTCCGATCACTTTAATTTGTAGTTGAAACAGTTGACTTGGCGATTTCTTGTGCTCAATCGATAGAATAGAAGTAATACTAGTGAAATAGCTAAGAATTTGGTTGACTGGAATAATGTAATTGGCCTAAAATGGGAGTCAAAGTTGGCAAAATCGCAGATTCGTAAATATCACTGACACATCAAAATTCGTGAGAGCATAATTTTGTCAATTTTCCATCAAATTTCGTACTTTTTGTTTTATTACCTTCACAAAAAGATTCTCTACCATTTCATAAGAAAAAATAACAAATTTTTTTTTTGAAAATTCTTGGACACTGGGGCACCACTTCAGATTTGGGCCTTGGACCCTGAAGGGGTTAAGCACAAAGTGTTCAAGACAGTGACCATATGCCTGATCACATAATTTACATTTAGTTTGATCATCATCTGTGTGTCTCCCAAACTGTCAGAAGTACTTGTAACCAAGCCTAAGCCTGGCCACTACAACATCAGTCAGTCTGTTCACATTGCAAGTTGCTCCATAAACATACTTATCTACATTCATGTTATCATAGTGGGTTATAGATCTACTCAGGCTTCTAACTACATTCCTATAACAATCATTTTCATTATTTACCTCTCTCCTAATATTATTCCTAATGCTAGACACAGATATACCAAAGATATATTCTACATTCTCCTTCTGGATACTCTTCTTGGCTAACATATCGACTTTATCATGAAGGAGTAATCCAATATGTGATGGGATCCATAGCAATTGTACATTAATTCCTTTGTCCCTGATTTTTGAGTATCTGTACCTGGCTTCTCCAATGAGCATGTTGTTGGAGTCATTATATGAGTCAAGAGCCTTCAATGATGACATAGAATCAGTAATGATGATCAAGTCAAGCTCAGTGTCATAGGTTAGCTTTAGCGCCATTAGGATTGCAAACAATTCAGTTTGCATTGTACATGCCCAGTTGTTAATTCTTATGCCTAACTCAACAATTTTATTATCGTTGTGCAAGAATGGTATATAATACCGACAAGATGAAATTAAGACACATGTGCAACATCTGGGTATCTTTATTGTAGACGTTTCGCCATCCAGTGGCTTTATCAATACAAATTCTAGGACATAACTTGAAGACAGAAGGACTATATACAGAAGATGAGGTAATCAGTCCCTCAACCTTGGAGTAGGTGTGAAGAGCACCTACAATAAAGATACCCAGATGTTGCACATGTGTCTTAATTTCATCAATTTTATTATCGTTCTTAACTAGGGAGGTGACAACAAGAGCATATGCAGCCCTACCAGAAGACTCCTGTTTAGATCCATCAGTGTATATAACTTGTGATAACTTATTACTACCAGCTAGGCCAGAGATTTCTTCTTGAGCAGTTGCTTTAACAAGTGATTTAAGGAAGGGATTGCTAGCAATGAGCTTCTTGGGAGGGACTTGCAGGTATGTGATATTAAATGAACACATCATTCCATCAGTCTGTAGTGGAAGGAAGGCGGGGTAGGGGTCGGCCTAGGAAAGGTTGGAGGGAGGGGGTAAAGGAGGTTTTGTGTGCAAGGGGCTTGGACTTCCAGCAAGCATGCGTGAGCGTGTTTGATAGGAGTGAATGGAGACAAATGGTTTTTAATACTTGACGTGCTGTTGGAGTGTGAGCAAAGTAACATTTATGAAGGGGTTCAGGGAAACCGGCAGGCCGGACTTGAGTCCTGGAGATGGGAAGTACAGTGCCTGCACGCTGAAGGAGGGGTGTTAATGTTGCAGTTTAAAAACTGTAGTGTAAAGCACCCTTCTGGCAAGACAGTGATGGAGTGAATCATGGTGAAAGTTTTTCTTTTTCGGGCCACCCTGCCTTGGTGGAAATCGGCCAGTGTGATAATAAAAAAAAAAAAAAAAACATCTTCCATGGAGGGGTGAAATGCTCTTGTTGTCTACAATGATACAGTTCGTGCAGGTTATAAAACTTAATGCAGTTGCAGGTTTTCACAATCCATTTAGATCTGTGTGTATTTACTTCTAGACACTTGGTAAGATTCATTGTGACAGTGTCCAGCTCATTTCTTAAAATTCTAATACCGAGTACAGTGTTAATCTCAACAATCCTATCACTGATACTAGAAATGCCAAGCTCCTTCCTCATATTAAGAACCTTTGTAGGTTTGGGACAGCCAAGAATAATTCTGAGAGCCTCATTTTGCATTAACTAGGGAAGAAAATATTTTAAGGTAAGTAATGTGTGTCCTAGGTAGTAGGCTGGTAGACAGCAACCGCCCAGGGAGGTACTACCGTCCTGCCAAGTGAGTGTAAAACGAAAGCCTGTAATTGTTTTACACAATGGTAGGATTGCTGGTGTCCTTTTTTCTGTCTCATGAACATGCAAGATTTCAGGTACGTCTTGCTACTTCTACTTACACTTAGGTCACACTACACATACATGTACAAGCGTATATATACATACCCCTCTGGGTTTTCTTCTATTTTCTTTCTAGTTAAATAACAAAAAAGGCACAACACCATGACTGGAACGATACACAAATAACCTGTACATAGAAGAGAGGAGCTTACGACGACGTAAGCTCCTCTCTTCTATATGCGGGTTATTTGTGTTTCTTTCTAGTTCTTGTTTATTTCCACTTATCTCCATGGGGAAGTGGAACAGAATTCTTCCTCCGTACGCCATGCATGTTGTAAGAGGCAACTAAAATGCCGGGAGCAAGGGGCTAGTAACCCCTTCTCCTGTATATTACTAAATGTAAAAGGAGAAACTTTTGTTTTTCCTTTTGGGCCACCCCGCCTCGGTGCGATACGGCCGATGTGTTGAAAGAAAGAAGTAATGTGTGTACTGTAAATGCATTTTTTTTGGCCTAGCTCTGGTGTTCACTTAATATATGATAGTGTAAACATGTTATTCGGCTTTTTATGCATTTGAAAGTGAAAAAAGGTTATGTTTCATTTTACAGTGATTTTTGCTTTACAGCAGTAGCCCAAGTGTGCGAATAATGAATATGGTGAATGTGAGGTGTACCCAGTGTGTGAATAATGAATATGGTGAATGTGAGGTGTACCCAGTGTGTGAATAATGAATATGGTGAATGTGAGGTGTACCCAGTGTGTGAATAATGAATATGGTGAATGTGAGGTGTACCCAGTGTGTGAATAATGAATATGGTGAATGTGAGGTGCACCCAGTGTGTGAATAATGAATATGGTGAATGTGAGGTGTACCCAGTGTGTGAATAATGAATGTGGTGAATGTGAGGTGTATCCAGTGTGTGAATAATGAATATGGTGAATTGGTAGCCAGTAGTGATGACTGCAATGTTGTATGTAATATCTGCTTAATGAGTCATGAGAGGTGGGATGTACAGTGAATCCATCATAAATGTTACTTTAATAATAATCTAACATTATATCAAGCCATAAAAACCACTTGTCTCCACTCACTCTCATCAAACACACACTTTTACAATATATTTTATTTTGTACATAAATGTTTAACATTTAATGTTGCTAAAAGCAAGAAAATTTTACCGCAGTCAGTGCTTGCTAAAACACTAAATAATATTTATAATTGTAGGATGTAGTGCTGCTTCTGTTAGAGCACGGAGCCAGTGTGTCCATCGTCAACGGTGAAGGTTTACGTCCCTCAGATCTGCCACGAGACTCACAGGTCAAGCATCAAGATGATTCAGTTTGAAATTTGTGTAGCCTTGTTATTTTATAGATGTAGAACTATACTTGTTTAATGCCTTTTTTGTGATTATAATAAATTTGTATTAATCTATATAGATATATTTATTTTTTTTTTTTATTAACACACTGGCCGATTCCCACCAAGGCAGGGTGGCCTGAGAAAGAAAAACTTTCACCATCATTCACTCCATCTCTGTCTTGCCAGAAGGGTGCTTTACGTATAATACAGTTTTTAAACTGCAACATTAACACCCCTCCTTTAGAGTGCAGGCACTATACTTCCCATCTCCAGGACTCAAGTCTGGCCTGCTGGTTTCCCTGAATCCCTTCATAAATGTTACTTTGCTCACACTCCAACAGCACGTCAAGTATTAAAAACCATTTGTCTCCATTCACTCCTATCAAACACGCTCACGCATGCCCGCTGGAAGTCCAAGCCTCTCGCACACAAAACCTCCTTTACCCCCTCCCTCCAACCTTTCCTAGGCCGACCCCTACCCTGCCTTCCTTCCACTACAGACTGATACACTCTTGAAGTCATTCTGTTTTGGTCCATTCTCTCTACATGTCCGAACCACCTCAACAGCCCTTCCTCAGCCCTCTGGACAACAGTTTTGGTAATCCCGCACCTCCTCCTAACTTCTAAACTAGGAATTCTCTGCATTATATTCACACCACACATTGCCCCCAGACATGACATCTCCACTGCCTCCAGCCTTCTCCTCGCTGCAACATTCATCACCCATGCTTCACACCCATGTAAGAGCGTTGGTAAAACTATACTCTCATACATTCCCCTCTTTGCCTCCAAGGACAAAGTTCTTTGTCTCCACAGACTCCTAAGTGCACTGCTCACCCTTTTCCCCTCATCAATTCTATGATTCACCTCATCTTTCATAGACCCATCCGCTGACATGTCCACTCCCAAATATCTGAATACATTCACCTCCTCCATACTCTCTCCCTCCAATCACCTCCTCCATACTCTCTCCCTCCAATCTGATATCCAATCTTTCATCACCTAATCTTTTTGTTAACCTCATAACCTTACTCTTTCCTGTATTCACTTTTAATTTTCTTCTTTTGCATACCCTACCAAATTCATCCACCAACCTCTGCAACTTCTCTTCAGAATCTCCCAAGAGCACAGTGTCATCACAAAGAGCAACTGTGACAACTCCCACTTTATGTGTGATTCTTTATCTTTTAACTCCACGCCTCTTGCCAAGACCCTCGCATTTACTTCTCTTACAACCCCATCTATAAATATATTAACCACGGTGACATCACATATCCTTGTCTAAGGCCTACTTTTACTGGGAAATAATTTCCCTCTTTCCTACATACTCTAACTTGAGCCTCACTATCCTCGTAAAAACTCTTCACTGCTTTCAGTAACCTACCTCCTACACAATACACCTGCAACATCTGCCACATTGCTCCCCTATCCACCCTGTCATATGCCTTTTCCAAATCCATAAATGCCACAAAACCTCTTTAGCCTTATCTAAATACTGTTCACTTATATGTTTCACTGTAAACACCTGGTCCACACACCCCCTACCTTTCCTAAAGCCTCCTTGTTCATCTTCTGTCCTATTCTCCGTCTTACTCTTAATTCTTTCAATAATGACTCTACCATACACTTTACCAGGTATACTCAACAGACTTTTTTTTTGTTTTTTTCAACAAGTCGGCCGTCTCCCACCGACAGACTTATCCCCCTATAATTTTTGCACTCTCTTTCGTCCCCTTTGCCTTTATACAAAGGAACTATGCATGCTCTCTGCCAATCCCAAGGTACCTTACCCTCTTCCATACATACATAGATATGACCTATATACATGTAATATATTTTGAGTGATGTATATCTCTGTTTGGCATATGTTTGGGTGCACTAGATGTCCACACTCTTTATTTTTATAATTTGTTTATACAGTAGTATCCTGACTTATGGTATTTTACCTTTATAACATTGGCACTTTGGAAGCAATTAATTACATGCAAACACTGATCCATAGTTACTATTATTGCAGTTATTCAAACAAATTATTTAAACAATTTTTTCTGTTTTTTTTTTTATCAAATGCATTAATATTTTGTACATGTTTATTTTAATCCTTAAACTGTCCAGCACCCAAATGAACTTTTTTGGTGTCAGTCCTATTATATGATGGCTTTGAAGCCATTGTTGGTCCTATAGTACAGCACCATGAGCTCAGCTCACTCAGATAAGCTGTGAGTGGTAAATTTTGGGTGTAGATATGAGAAAATGGGTCTGTGCGGTAAGTGTGCGCCATATAAAAAAAAAATCCTGCAGCACACAGTGCATACAGGTACTCCTGACTTAATGATCTATCTGTTTAATGACTGCTCGGACTTACGGCCAGCTCTCCAACCAGTCGGTATTGTAAGCTGTACAAGAACTTTGGTCATGGAAACGGCAGCGCGTCTTAGCTCGAGCATCTCATCTCACATCATCCTTTCTCACTTTTAGTCTCATTCCCTCATTCGGTTGGTATTCACTAACTACAGTTAGTCAAATCAGTAAGTCACTCTGTCCAGTCAGTAAGTCAAGTCACTATAGTCAGTCAAGTCACTATAGTCAGTCAAGTCACTATAGTCAGTTGGTACAGTCAGTCAGTAGGTCAGTCAATCCAATCAGTAAGTCAGTCAGTCAAGTCAGTAGGTCAGTCAGTCAAGTCAATATGTGAAGTCATTCAGTCAGTTTATTAAGGTAAACATACACATAAATAAATTATTATACACAGCAGCATATGCAAACACTGCAGGTATTGACTGGTATGTAAACATGGCAGGTATTGACTGGTATGTAAACACTGCAGGTATTGACTGGTATGTAAACACTGCAGGTATTGACTGGTATGTAAACACTGCAGGTATTGACTGGTATGTAAACACTGCAGGTATTGACTGGTATATAAACACTGCAGGTATTGACTGGTATGTAAACACTGCAGGTATTGACTGGTATGTAAACACTGCTGCAGGTATTGACTGGTTTTGACTTCCAAACACCCAACTTAAAAATATTTTTTATGAAAGTGTAAATAATGGAAACTAGGGCCCTGCTGCATTGCAGTTTGTTTTAAACTAAAGCTAAAGATGTAGCTCATTTAATTTGAGATATTTTTGTTCCCTGAACTGCATATGTGCTGTACTTGATGCTTAATATTATTATATAAAGCTCTCCCTCACTTTATGCAAATTTGTGCTTATGGAGGGGTTCAGGGAAACTGGTTAGCCACACTTGAGTCCTGGAGGGTGGGAAGCACAGTATCTGCACTCTGAAGGATGGGTGGTGGTGGGAAGTACAGTACCTGCACTCTGAAGGATGGGTGGTGGTGGGAAGTACAGTACCTGCACTCTGAAGGATGGATGGTGGTGGTGGTGGGAAGTACAGTACCTGCACTCTGAAGGATGGGTGGTGGTGGGAAGTACAGTACCTGCACTCTGAAGGATGGATGGTGGTGGTGGTGGGAAGTACAGTACCTGCACTCTGAAGGATGGGTGGTGGTGGTGGTGGGAAGTACAGTACCTGCACTCTGAAGGATGGGTGGTGGTGGTGGTGGGAAGTACAGTACCTGCACTCTGAAGGATGGATGGTGGTGGTGGTGGGAAGTACAGTACCTGCACTCTGAAGGATGGGTGGTGGTGGGAAGTACAGTACCTGCACTCTGAAGGATGGGTGGTGGTGGGAAGTACAGTACCTGCACTCTGAAGGATGGGTGGTGGTGGTGGTGGGAAGTACAGTACCTGCACTCTGAAGGATGGGTGGTGATGGGAAGTACAGTACCTGCACTCTGAAGGATGGGTGGTGGTGGGAAGTACAGTACCTGCACTCTGAAGGATGGGTGGTGGTGGTGATGGGAAGTACAGTACCTGCACTCTGAAGGATGGGTGTTGATGTTGCAGTTTTTTAACTGTAGTATGGGTGTGCCTCTGGCAAGACAACAATAGAGTGAGTGATGGTAAAAGTGTTCTTTTTTGGGTCACCTGCTTCACTGAGAAACAACTGATGTGTTAACCCTATGAGGGTCTGTGCCGTAGATCTACGGCTATATGTTGAGGGTCCAAACCGTAGATCTACGCCATGAGCTCAGCTCACTCTAATAAGCTGTGAGCAGTAAATTTGGGCCTAGATATTAGAGAATACAGCTGTGTGGTATGTGTGCACCACATAAAACAAATCTTGCAGCACACAGTGCATAATGAGAGAAAAAACTGAGACCGTAATTTTCGATTAAAACAGCGACTTTGCGGTCTTTTTTCGTATGTTTTTTATAGATGTATTTGCGATTTCTTGGTCTCATTTGATAGAATGGAAGATATATTACAGAAATAGAGATGATTTTGATTGGTTTTATTAATGGAAATGGGTTGAAACTGAGCTCAAAATAGCAGAAATGTTAAATTTTTGCCGATGTTCAAGAGTAAACAAATGACCCACCCAGCTGGTGGGTCTAATATACGTTCACAAATGTGGTGATATTATTTATACAATTATTACAGTATTGCATAACAGTAAATCTTCTATTTTTTGGTTTGAATAAAAATTCATTATGTGAATAAAAAATCAAAATAGAATTCATGTGTAAAGCCTGAAAACATAACTGATGAATAGAGGAAATGTTAGTTTAGTTCCAGGAATGCCTGTATTGTTTATTCTGGACCCTATTTTGAAATTAGAATATTTTGAGCTTTGCATTAAATTGGCCAAATTACCAGTTTCCAATCACTTTATTTTGTAGTTGAAACAGTTGACTTGGCAATTTCTTGTGCTCAGTCGATAGAATAGAAGTAATACTAATGAGAATTCGTAGTTTGGAAGTTAGGAGGAGGTGCGGGATTACCAAAACTGTTGTCCAGAGGGCTGAGGAAGGGTTGTTGAGGTGGTTTGGACATGTAGAGAGAATGGAGCGAAACAGAGTGACTTCAAGAGTGTATCAGTCTGTACTGGAAGGAAGGCGGGGTAGGGATCGGCCTAGGAAAGGTTGGAGGGAAGGGTTAAAGGAGGTTTTGTGTGCGAGGGGCTTGGACTTCCAGCAGGCATGCGTGAGCGTGTTTGATAGGAGTGAATGGAGACAAATGGTTTTTAATACTTGACGTGCTGTTGGAGTGTGAGCAAAGTAACATTTATGAAGGGGTTCAGGGAAACCGGCAGGCCGGACTTGAGTCCTGGAGATGGGAAATACAGTGCCTGCACTCTGAAGGAGGGGTGTTAATGTTGCAGTTTAAAAACTGTAGTGTAAAGCACCCTTCTGGCAAGGCAGTGATGGAGTGAATGATGGTGAAAGTTTTTCTTTTTCGGGCCACCCTGCCTTGGTGGGAATCGGCCAGTGTGATAATAAAATAATAACTAATGAAATAGCTAAGAATTTGGTCGACTGGAGTAATATAATTGGCCTAAAATGGTAGTCAAAGTCGGCATAATCGCTGATGCGTAAATATCGCTAATACATCAAAATTCACGAGAGCATAATTTCGTCAATTTTCCATCAAATTTCATACTTTTTGTTTTATTACCTTCAGAAAAAGATTCTCTACCATTTCATAAGAAAAAAATAACAAAATTATTTTTTGAAAATTCTTGGACACTGGTGCGCAATATGAAATTTAGCCTCTGGACCCTGAAAGGGTTAAAAAAAAAGACCTATATCTATCAGCAGTTGTGTATGTATATGTAATCAAGGATCAGTGTGTGCAAAGAGCATTGAAGGGTTTTATTGTGTTTAAGTAAAGGGTTATGATTTGCATGTTAGTACATTTTTTAACCCTTAAACTGTCCAAGCAGATCTACATTCACATGTGTAATGCTCCAAAAGTAGATCTATGTTTTTTTTTTCATATCTTCAAATATAACAAAAAAAAAATGTAAAAATAGAAAAGAAGATCTACTTTTTTTACATTACTTTCAAATGTTGAAAAAACGTAGATCTACGTTTGGACAGTTTAAGGGTTAAAGACTGGATCACAACTATAGCATAAACTGAGGGACACCTGTACTCACATGAGGGACACATGTACTCACATGAGGGACACATGTGCTCACATGAGGGACACATGTGCTCACATGAGGGACACATGTGCTCACATGAGGGACACATGCACTCACATGAGGGACACATGTGCTCACATGAGGGACACACATACTCACATGAGGGACACATGTACTCACATGAGGGACACATGTACTCACATGAGGGACACATGTGCTCACATGAGGGACACACGTACTCACATGAGGGACACACGTACTCACATGAGGGACACATGTACTCACATGAGGGACACACGTACTCACATGAGGGACACACGTACTCACATGAGGGACACATGTACTCACATGAGGGACACATGTACTCACATGAGGGACACATGTACTCACATGAGGGACACATGTACTCACATGAGGGACACATGTACTCACATGAGGGACACATGTGCTCACATGAGGGACACACGTACTCACATGAGGGACACACGTACTCACATGAGGGACACATGTGCTCACATGAGGGACACACGTACTCACATGAGGGACACACGTACTCACATGAGGGACACATGTGCTCACATGAGGGACACACGTACTCACATGAGGGACACATGTACTCACATGAGGGACACATGTACTCACATGAGGGACACCTGTACTCACAAGAGGGACACCTGTACTCACATGAGGGACACATGTACTCACATGAGGGACACATGTACTCACATGAGGGACACATGTACTCACATGAGGGACACATGTACTCACATGAGGGACACATGTACTCACATGAGGGACACCTGTACTCACATGAGGGACACACGTACTCACATGAGGGACACATGTACTCACATGAGGGACACCTGTATTTATATATTTTGTACTCATCATATTGGATAAGCCAGCATGGCCTCCTAACTCCAACATTGGTGTTTTATGTACTTTAAATGTTTATGGCCATTTCTTGACTTGCTCTATTTAGGATAGGTGAGTTAGATAAACTTCAGTTAATCAAATTTAATCACTTGTAACATAAGTTAATACAAATACAGTGGAATCTCGGTTGTCAGTTGCATTACTTGTCGAATAAATCGGTTTTCGAAGGAGGCATTTGAGAAAAAAATATCCTGGTTTTCGTACGTTCTCTCAGTTGTTGACAGACAAGTTTTTACATGTACAGAATGGGACAAAGTGGCTCAGGTCACGCACTCACAGAATGTGCACTGGACAGTGGGTTGAGAGCATGGATATGAGTCAGTATAGCCACTAACTCGTGTGCTGTAAACATCTCTTGAGCTCTTGTTGTGCATCTTGTGAACTTTTTTTGTTATTTTGCAGTTTTGGTGCAATTTTTTTTTTATTGTGAGATAAGCCATCATGAAGAAAGTACAGGAGTTTGCTGAAAATTACCATCCAGACAAAGCAGTGGCCATCTATCTCTCTAACGTGCACAATGACAGTGTAATGTCTCAGTTTAGACAAGTGTTAAAACAGAGCCTGAAACAAGCTTCACTGGATAAGGTTTCAGTGAGACAAAGAACCAGTGAGCCAAAACAAGGTGTTAGTGGTGAAAAAGAGAGAAAGAAAAGGAAAAACACCAGAAGGACAGTTGCCTGACATATTAATAGAAGGTGATTCTCCTTCCAAGCAATAACATACCCCCTCCTCTCCTCCACCTGCTTCCAGTATGCCATTAGCTTTCCTCTGACAGGTAAGGGGCAGGTAAATTTTCATTTACTGTACAGTATTTCATTTAAATTTTCCTTTATTATTCATTTTCACAGTTTCCGTGTACTGTATAATTTTATACATTGTTTTATGTAGTAGTTATTAATTTTTTTTTTAACAAGTCGGCCGTCTCCCACCGAGGCAGGGTGACCCAAAAAGAAAGAAAATCCCCAAAAAGAAAATACTTTCATCTTCATTCAACACTTTCACCTCATTCATACATAATCACTGTTTTTGCAGAGGTGCCCAGAATACAACAGTTTAGAAGCATATACGTATAAAGATATACAACGTATCCCTCCAAACTGCCAATATCCAAAACCCCTCTTTTAAAATGCAGGCATTGTAGTTCCCATTTCCAGGACTCAAGTCCGGCTATATAAATATAACTGGTTTCCCTGAATCCCTTAACTAAATATTACCCTGCTCACACTCCAACAGCTCATCAGGGCCCAAATACAATTCGTCTCCATTCACTCCTATCTAACACGCTCATGCACGCTTGCTGGAAGTCCAAGCCCCTCGCCCACAAAACCTCCTTTACCCCCTCACTTCAACCTTTTCACGGATGACCCCTACCCCGCCTTCCTTCCCCTACAGATTTATACGCTCTCCATGTCATTCTACTTTGCTCCATTCTCTCTAAATGACCAAACCACCTCAACAACCCCTCTTCAGCCCTCTGACTAATACTTTTATTAACTCCACACCTTCTCCTAATTTCCACACTCTGAATTTTCTGCATAATATTTACACCACACATTGCCCTTAGACAGGACATCTCCACTGCCTCTAACCGTCTCCTCGCTGCAGCATTTACAACCCAAGCTTCACACCCATATAAGAGTTATTAATATATTATTATATTGTCGTTTGGGGTCTGGAATGGATTATTTCTATTTATATTATTTTTTGTGGAAAAAATTGCTTTGGTTGTCACTGATTTTGGTTGTTGCATTGACATCTGGGACGAATAATATTCAAAAACCGAGGGTTCACTGTAAATGGAGCAATGCATGGCTGAGAATGTTTTGTGGCACAAGTCACATTGTAGTGCCAGAGTCACATTGTAGTGCTAGAGTCACATTGTAGTGCCAGTCACATTGTAGTGCCAGAGTCATAGTGCCAACAGTCTTGAGTGAATGAAATTCTCACAATTGCTTGGGAGGACAAGTTAAATAGGTATAACCAATAAGCTTCCATTATAGCTAAAGTTAATACTACAGGTAACCAAGCTGATAGTAGCAGCAGAGAAGACTGAACAGAGAAGAAAAGAGGAGAGACTCCTGCATCATGCAAGAGAAGGAAAAGCTGAAGAAGTAACAAATTTGGTAAGAAACACTTTTTAATTTTTTTAACTCAGGAAATCATAATCACATGATTGCAGACAAGCCAGGGAAAGGGTGGGGATTTGAACTCATGGCAAGTAAGTCCTGGAAATGAAGCTAGTGCTTATAGAAATATACTTAGTTGGATGAGTTATACTAGAGGCAGGTGGCCCAGTGGTTACAACACTAGCCTATGAGTTTAGCACTCACTTGCCATGGATTCGAACCCCACCTGGTTTTTCTATTCTTCTTTAATAATAATATGAGTAGGGTCATAGCTAGATTAGTGCACTCAGCTCACACATTAAGGTCTGTGGTTCGATTCCTGGTATGGGTGGAAACATTAGGTATATTTCATTAAGACACCTTCTATCCCTGTTCACTTGTCAGTAAATACATACCTGGGTGTTAGTTGACTGGTGTGGGTCTTCCTGCTGACAAAATTAACCTAAGTTGCCCAGAATGCTCTGCATAACCAGGGACTTTTTATATAGTATGTCATTGGTGTCAGTTATGGTCTGTATGAGTTGTATCATGTACTTGTAGAAATAAATATTATTATTATTATTATTATTATTATTATTATTATTATTATTATTATTATTATTATTATTATTATTATTACTACTTATCTAGTGATTAACAAAGCCATTGCCCTCCTTTTCTTGAACTTAATATATTTGATAGTATTATTATTATTATTATTATTATTATTATTATTATTATTATTATTATTATTATTATTATTATTATTATTATTATTATTATTATTTTTTTTATTTTTATTATTATTATTACTACTACTTATCTAGTGATTAACAAAGCCATTGCCCTCCTTTTCTTGAATTTAATATATTTGACTTGAACGGCGTTTCAGCTTGAGCTTCTGCGGTATGTCAGTGATTCAAATTTAGTGCATAATTAATCTACCTTACATGTATTAAAATATTATTATGCACCAAAGAAAGAGACCAGCATGCAGAGTATTTTGGGCGTATGGAAAGCCTTTGTTGAGCGTGTGTTTAGTAGATTACTGGAGAGTGTTTGTTACACTAATAACAGTGATGACATCTGCTATCTTTCTTAAAGATTATGACATAGTAACAAATGTGAGGATATCCAGAGAAGAAGAGGAGGAGGAGGAGGAGGAGGAGGAGGAGGAGGAAGACATGGTCTGACTGATGATGGAACACTGGACCATAGTGGGGTACGTGGTCCAACTGATGATGAAACACTGGACCATAGGGACCATAGAGGAGTATGTACATGGTTCAACTGATGATAGAACACTGGACCATAGTGGGGTACATGGTCCAACTGAGTATGAAACACTGGACCATAAAGAGGTACATGGTCCAACTGATGATGAAACACTGGACCATAAGGAGGTACATGGTCCCACTGATGATGAAACACTGGGCCATAGAGGGGTACATGGTTCAACTGATGATGAAACACTGGACCATAGGGACCATAGAGGAGTACGTACATGGTTCAACTGATGATGGAACACTGGACCATAGTGGGGTACATGGTCCAACTGATTATGAAACACTGGACCATAAAGAGGTACATGGTCCATCTGATGATGAAACACTGGACCATAAAGAGGTACATGGTCCCACTGATGATGAAACACTGGGCCATAGAGGGGTACATGGTCCAACTGATGAAACACTGGGCCATAGAGGGGTACATGGTCCAACTGATGATGAAACACTGGACCATAGAGGGGTACATAGTCCAACTGATGAAACACTGGGCCATAGAGGGGTACATGGTCCAACTGATGATGAAACACTGGACCATAGAGGGGTACATGGTCCAACTGATGATGAAACACTGGACTATAGAGGGGTACATGGTCCAACTGATGATGAAACACTGGGCCATAGAGGGGTACATGGTCCAACTGATGATGAAACACTGGACCATAGAGGGGTACATGGTCCAACTGATGATGAAACACTGGGCCATAGAGGGGTACATGGTCCAACTGATGATGAAACACTGGGCCATAGAGGGGTACATGGTCCAACTGATGATGAAACACTGGACTATAGAGGGGTACATGGTCCAACTGATGATGAAACACTGGACCAGAGAGGGGTACATGGTCCAACTGATGATGAAACACTGGACCATAGAGGGGTACATGGTCCAACTGATGATGAAACACTGGACTATAGAGGGGTACATGGTCTGACTGATGATGAAACACTGGACCATAGAGGGGTACATGGTCTGACTGATGATGAAACACTGGACCATTGAGGCCATGTTCTGAGCATGTAGTAGGCAGAATAATAGGTGTGGATATTTTATATATTAACCCTTTCAGGGTCCAAGGCCAAAATCTGAAGTGGTGCCCCAGTGTCCAAGAATTTAAAAAAAAATTGTTATTTTTTCTTATGAAATGGTAGAGAATCTTTTTTTGAAGGTAATAAAACAAAAATTACGAAAATTGATGGAAAATTGACGAAATTATGCTCTCGCGAATTTTGATGTGTCAGCAATATTTACGAATCGACAATTTTGCCCACTTTGACTCCCATTTTAGGCCAATTACATTATTCCAGTCGACCAAATTCTTAGCTATTTCACTAGTATTACTTCTATTCTATCGATTGAGCACAAGGAATCGCCAAGTCAACTGTTTCAACTACAAAATAAAGTGATCGGAAATTGGTAATTTGGCCAATTTAACACAAAGTTCAAAATATTTCAATTTCAAAATAGGGTCCAGAATAAACAATGTAGGTATTCCTGGAACTAAACTAACATTTCTTCTGTTCATTAGTTATGTTTTGATTCTTTACAAATAAATTCCATTTTGATTTTTTATTCACATAATGAATTTTTATTCACACCAAAAAATAGAAGATTTACTGTTATGCAATATTGTAATAATTGTATAAATATCATCACCATACTTGTGAATGTATATTAGACCCACCAGCTGGCGTGTATTAGACGTGTGAGGTCGTTTGTTTACTCTTGAACATCGCCAAAAATTTAACATTTCCGCTACTTTGAGCTCAGTTTCAAGCCATTTTCAGTGCTAAAACCAATCAAAATCATCTCTATTTCTGTAATATGTCTTCCATTCTATCAAATGAGGCCAAGAAATCGCAAATACAACTATAAAAAACATACAAAAAACACTGCAAAGTCGCTGTTTTAATCGAAAATTACGGTCTCAGTTTTTTTTCTCTCATTATACACAGTGTGCTGCAGGATTTGTTTTATGTGGTGCACACATACCACATAGATGTATTCTCTCATATCTAGGCTCAAATTTACCACTCACAGTTTATCAGAGTGAGCTGAGCTCATGGCGTAGATCTACGGTTTGGACCCTGAACGTAAAGCCGTAGATCTACGGGACGGACCCTGAAAGGGTTAAGCAAGTTTAGGCTCTTAAAAAGTGGTGTATTGTGCTGTCTTGTGCAGGAGTTGGTAATATAATCAGTCGCACAACAGCTTTTTGTTGGGTTATTAAAGGTTTTAGGTGATTTGCTGTGGTTGAGCCCCATGCACAAATACCATAGGTGAAGTAAGGGTAGATGAGAGACTGGTAAAGAACAAGAAGTGCCATTTGGGGTACATAGGTCCATATCTTAGAAAGGATGCCTACAGTTTTGGAGACTTTCTTGAATATTTGCTGTATGTGGGTCTGGAATTTGAGACTGCAATCAGGGTGGAGACCTAGAAGTTTTCCCTCTGTGTGTCTTGAAATGGATGAAACTCTATTTCCAAACAGCATGAAGTTGTTTTGTCTATATTGAAAGTAAGTTTGTTCGTAGTTATCTAGGTGGGTATTTTTAGTAGTTCGTCTTTAACAGTGTCTGTTAGTATAGTTGGGTTTGGGTGAGAGAAGACATAAGTAGTGTTTTTTTTTTTTTCAGCAAACCGGCCGTATCCCACCAAGGCTGGGTGGCCCAAAAAGAAAAACGAAAATTTCTCTTTTTAAATTTAGTAATTTATACGGGAGAAGGGGTTACTAGCCCCTTACTCCCGGCATTTTAGTCACCTCTTACGACACGCATGGCTTACGGAGTAAGAATTCTGTTCCACTTCCCCATGGAGATAAGTAGTGTTATCTGTAAATAAAATGGGTTTAAGGAGTTTAGATGCATTTGGGAGGTCATTGATGCAAATGAGACAGAGAAGTGGGCCTAGGACACTCCTATGTGGGACTTCAACAAGAACAGGTTATGTAGTGGAGTTAATGCCATTTGTGTGTATGTACTGGTTTCTGTTGCTAAGATAAGATTTTTAAATAATTGAGAGAGTTCTCTGATCCTGTAATGTTCAAGTTTTAGATGCAATAGGTCATGGTCACCTGTATCAAAAGCTTTTTGTAGGTCTATGAAAAGTCCCAGGGGAATTTCATTTTTTTGGAGTGCTGTATATAGAAGTTCAAGCATATGTATAATTGCATCATTAGTACTTTTTTTGGCCTAAATCCAAACTGACAGGGGTTAAATATGTTGTGGGATACTAAGTAGGAGTAGACTTGTTTGTGAATTAATTTTTTGAAGATTTTAGATAGTAGGGGCAAATTTGATATAGGTCTAGAGTTATTCAATTGGATCACCTCCTTTGAGGATCAGGGTAGCCCTTGCTGTCTTGAGTATGGATGGGAAGGTGGAAGATTCAATAGATTTGTTAAAAAGAGCTGCAATAATTGGTGACAACAAATGAGAAGCTTTTTAGTACATGAGTGGTGGTAAGTTATTTAGGTCTTCTGTCTTGTTCTTTAGTGTTTTGATGATGAGTGAGATTTCTGTAGGGTTTGTTGGTGCTAGAAATCGAGTATTTGGGTAGTTACCAGTGAGGTAGTCTTTTGGCTGAGTGTTTATGTTTTGGATTTTGTTTGCTAGCCTTGTTCCTATGATCAAGAAAAAGACATTTAGTTTGTTGGCAGTATCTGTTGGCAGGAGGAGAGGTTCTTCTGGTTTCGTTAAGTTAATCACCCTATTTCAAGACGGCTTTTTAGATACTAGAATTTCAGATAGGGTTTTCCAGGTCTTTTTCATATCCCATTTCATGTCCTGTAGCTCGATCACTAGTGCACTCAGCTCACACACTGAGGTCTGGGACTTGAATCTCCTCTGGTATGGCTGGAAAACATTAGGGACGTGTTACCATAAGACACATGCTGTCCCTGTCCCTGTTCACCCATCAGTTCAAAATGGGTACCTGAGTGTTAGTTGACTGGTGTGGGTTGCATCCTGGGACAAAACTGATCTAATTTGCCCGAAATGCTTAGCATAACAAGGAGCTTTCTACATAGTAGTATGTCATTGATGTCAGCTAGGCCTGTATGCCATGTACATGTACTTATAGTAAATAAAGATACAGTGGTTCCTCGAATTACAAACTTAATTCGTTCCAGAAGGCTGTTCTAGCACTGATACAGAATGAATTTGTTCCCATAGGGAATAATGTAAATTAGATTAGTCCATTTCAGACCCCCCAAAAATACACTTACAGAAGCACTTAAAAAATTGCACTTACATAATTGTTCGAGTTGCGAGCTGTTCGAAACTCGACTTACGACTGTATTATTATTATTATTATTATTATTATTATTATTATTATTATTATTATTATTATTATATGTCATAAAATCTGTTTTCGTAATACATTTTTTAGACCTCCTTATTAGATTAGTAAGTATTGATGAGTAACGTTTTGTCAGATCCGTAGTTATTAGATCCATTCTGTACTGTTTTTTATGTACGATTTTCATATAGGGTTTTTCATATAGGATTAGTCTGCCCGAAATGCCTAGACATGCTAGTGGCTTTGTTTGTAATTAATATTTTGTAAAATGTAAACCACACACATTGTACGCTTTGAAAGGAAATAAACATATTCATTTTAATTTTCATTTTCATAAATTTTTTTATCAATGAATTTGAGGATGCTGTTTGTAAGCCAGGGGCTGTTTAGTCTCTTTGCTGTGATCTGCTTTGTTTTTATTGGGCAATGCCTGTTGTTGAGGTTTTTTTTTTTTTTTGTAAGAAAATTTTGACACAATCAGTATCGAGGTTGACTTCTAGCTCACTCTGCCAGTCGATGTTACTTAATGCTAAAATAACATTATTCTGATGAACTCATTGTAAGTCAAAAATATTATAAGTCTGATATGAATGTGATATACTAAATAAATAAGTAACTAAATGACTACTGTCACTGAATATGTAAATAAACAAATACTTACTGTAACTAGTTGCTTTTGCATCATCGTAAAGTTGAAATATTACAGGTCGAACCATCGTAAGTCGAGGAGCACCTGTACTATAATTTAAAAAATAAAATTTATATTGGATAGGTAACAAATGAATAAACTGGTAGTAAAAGATGTATTACACATAATAAACATTTGTGATAGTTGCACATAAAGCTTCACATTTAATTTTTTGCTTGATAGAAGTGAAGATTTACATGCTGATGTGCAGCGCTGTATAGCCCTTGTGGTTTAGCACTTCTTTTTGATTATAATAATAATACATGCTGATGTGTTTTGACTTTTTATTTTGTTTTTGAGAATTATACTGTACAGCAGCTTATGATATTTTTTTTTACTGCAGTTACGAGAAGCCGGAGCACCAAATGTGAACTGTGTGGACGCTCTGGGTAACACTAGTCTACACTCTGCTGCTTACCGTGGCCACATAGATGTTGCTGTCATACTCTTACAAAATGGCTGTGATCCCTCTATCAGAAATTTAAATGGTAAGCCTTGTGTTTTGCTGTTCAACCGAAGCTTTGGGTAAGTAAGAGTCCAAGGGTTCTGTAGAAGAGCAGTCAGCTGAACAGGAAGGCCCTGTGTATTCTTCACCCTCTTTTTGGTGTTCCATGTTTTTACAGTTTTTCTGCTATTTTCATAAAACAGTTGCATAAGGGAAGGGTAACCAACGCTTCATTTTAAGGTTAGGTATTGTATGTATGGTGTATTTATTTTAATTCTTTATCTGTTTTTTATGCCTAGCTGTGTTGAGCATTTAATATATGATGGTGTAAACACCTTATCAGGCATTTTAGACACGTGTGATGTTAAAAATACTTTTCCTCCCACTGGAAATTTTTGCTTATTGCCCATGGTCAGGAACCTAAGAGCCATACAAACGGGGCCCTCCTGTAGTGGGTACGACATGATGTGTGCCACTGGCTCTCATTAACCCTTTCAGGGTTGGGTTCCCTGATCTCAAACTTGCTCTCAGGGTTGAAGAATTTAAAAAAACAAAAGATTTTTTCTTATGAAATGATAGAGAATATTTTTTCAAAGTTAATGAATCGAAAAGTACAATTTTTTATAGAAAACTTGCAGAATTACGCTTTTGCAAAGTTAGCAGTCTCGGCAATATTACGCATTGGCAATTCTGCCCACTTTTGAGCCATATTTTCAGCCAATTCTATTGTTTCAGTCAACCAAACTCATAGCTATTTTGCTAGTATTCCTTCTATTCTATTGAGTGGATACAAGAAACCATTTGCCTGTTTCAACTACCCAATAAAGTGATCAGAAATTGGTAATTTGGCCAATTTCACAAAATTTAAAAAATGCCAGTTTAAAATAGGGTCCAGAATAAACAATGTAGACATTCCCAGGGGTGTTAATGTTGCAGTTTAAAAACTGTAGTGTAAAGCACCCTTCTGGCAAGACAGTGATGGAGTGAATGATGGTGAAAGTTTTTCTTTTTCGGGCCACCCTGCCTTGGTGGGAATCGGCCAGTGTGATAATAAAATAAATAATTAGTTATATCCTCAGGCCATTCCTATATTACGCTTACTTTCCATTTTGAGTTTTTATTTATGTCGTGGGGGTTCGTTGATGGATCTGGAGTAAATAACACTAATGTTGGATGTCTTGGTATAATAAGATGATAAAGGGAGCACTCAGAGCTTTGGCCTGACCTTTCTACTCTGCAATATCTCGATGGAAACTGAGGCCAGTGCCCAAGGGTACGGCATTCAAAGGGTGACTCATGATGTCATGCTAAGGTCAGCAGTGAGTCATGTAATGGTCATTGAGTGATTCACCAATGGTTATGTATGAGGCACATACTACTGATACTAATGATAACTGATACTACTGATATTTACACAAAAAAATTAGAAAATTTACTCTTATGCAGACTGCTGCGTTATTGTAATAATTGTATAAATAATGTCAGCGCATTTGTGAAGACGTATTAGACAGGCCAGTTGGACGGGTATTGGACGAATGATGTAATCTGTGTACTCTGGATTATTGGCAAAAATTAAACATTTCCACTACTTTAAGCTCAATTTCAAGCTACTTTCAGTGTTGAAACTAATCAAAATCATCTCTATTTCTGTAAAATATCATCCATTCTATCAAATGAGCCCAAGAAAACGAGAAATACAACCATAAAAGCCACGTGAAAGTACACTGCAAAGTTGCTTAAACAAGAATCATCGCTTTTGAGATGATTCTCTGTAGACTGAGAATTGGTTACGCATGTCTTATCCAAGATCACTGCTTGAGAGCATGTAAATCTGGGGTGAGGGTGAGGAGTCAGTGTAGGGGCCATTCCAAAAAGGGTTCAAGGAAGGTTGTAAGGGAGGTTTTGAGTGCTAGTGGCTTGGGCATGCAACAGGCTTGCAAGAGTGTAAGAGTAAGAATGGAAGCACATGGTTTATATGATTTAAGGTGCTGTTGGAGTGTGAGCAAGATAACATTTATGATGGGATTCAGGGAAACTGATTAGCAGGACTTGAGTCCTGGAAGTGGGAAGTGCAGTGTCTGCACTTTGAAGGATGGGTGGAGGTGGGCAGTACAGTGCCTGCACTCTGAAGGAGGGGTGTAGGTGGGTATTACAGTGTCTGCACTTTGAAGGATGGGTGGAGGTGGGCAGTACAGTGCCTGTACTCTGAAAGATGGGTGTATGTGGGTAGTACAGTGTCTGCACTCTGAAGGAGGGGTGTAGGTGGGTAGTACAGTGTCTGCACTCTGAAGGATGGGTGTAGGTAGGTAGTACAGTGTCTGCACTCTGAAGGAGGGGTGTAGGTGGGTAGTACAGTGTCTGCACTCTGAAGGATGGGTGTAGGTAGGTAGTACAGTGTCTGCACTCTGAAGGAGGGGTGTAGGTGGGTAGTACAGTGTCTGCACTCTGAAGGAGGGGTGTAGGTAGGTAGTACAGTGTCTGCACTCTGAAGGATGGGTGTAGGTGGGTAGTACAGTGTCTGCACTCTGAAGGAGGGGTGTAGGTGGGTAGTACAGTGTCTGCACTCTGAAGGAGGGGTGTAGGTAGGTAGTACAGTGTCTGCACTCTGAAGGATGGGTGTAGGTGGGTAGTACAGTGTCTGCACTCTGAAGGAGGGGTGTAGGTAGGTAGTACAGTGTCTGCACTCTGAAGGAGGGGTGTAGGTAGGTAGTACAGTGTCTGCACTCTGAAGGAGGGGTGTAGGTAGGTAGTACAGTGTCTGCACTCTGAAGGAGGGGTGTAGGTAGGTAGTACAGTGTCTGCACTCTGAAGGAGGGGTGTAGGTAGGTAGTACAGTGTCTGCACTCTGAAGGAGGGGTGTAGGTAGGTAGTACAGTGTCTGCACTCTGAAGGAGGGGTGTAGGTAGGTAGTACAGTGTCTGCACTCTGAAGGATGGGTGTAGGTGGGTAGTACAGTGTCTGCACTCTGAAGGAGGGGTGTAGGTGGGTAGTACAGTGTCTGCACTCTGAAGGAGGGATGGAAGTACAGTGTCTGCACTCTGAAGGAGAGATGGTTATTTTGCACTTTAGAGGGCCATCTGTGCTGTGATGTCAGCATACCTTTGGAAAAACAGTGATTGAATGAATGATGGTGAGGGCATTTTTTTTTTTTTGGGGGGGGGGGGTCACCTTACCTTGGTGGGAGATGTCCAGTGCAGTGAAAAAAATAAAAAAAAGATCCTCACATATTGCACTTGTTGACTGTTGGGTGAAGTGGAGCAGTTGATGTGAAGAGACTTTTTCTCATGTCACCCTGCCCAAAGTTTAAACCTGTGACCTTTTACTTGTAAACAAATTACACTGGCATAATTTTTGTAATTTTCTCAAGTTTTCAGTCAGATTATAGGTCACTCTTCTTTTTTTATCATACCAGCCATTTTCCACTAAGGCAAGGTGACCCAAAAAAGAAGCAAACTTTATAAAGTTTTTCTTCTTTTTTTTACATTTATTAGTTTATACAGGAGAGGTTTATAGATCAGCTATGACTAGATAATCACATTTCTGTATTTACACAGGTCAAACTGCTTATGAACTGGCTCAGACGCAGCAGATGCAACAAGTGCTGAAGGTACAGCCAGTACGCAGTTTCCACCATAGTGTATCCAGATTTGAAGGTCCACTTCTCCGACAAATGCGTATATTAGGCTGGAGGATGGTTTGGGTGAGTCCTCTACTTATTTGTTATCCAAATAAACTGTACATAAGAGAATACATTAAACCTATACTGTTTTTTCATCAAAATGATGAAGGATTTGGATGTGCTTCTGGTATGTCATATTGGTTTACTCCTGCAAGTTCTGTTGTAACTCATAGTTTTTCCTGCAAATTTTTTAGTCCACTCATTATTCTTATATAGGAGAGATGACAAATGAATTGAAAATACTCTCCCAAGTCTAGAACTGCATTTTTTTTCACAGCTGATCACATTCTTTGGGATGTGAGATGTAGTGGCTAAAGGCAGTATCAACAATTTCATGTTTTCATTAAGGCTCTAGAATTTTCCAGTCACAATACATGTGGATCCTCTACAATGCCTTGGAATGCTAAATAGTTAAAAGTCTTATGTGTTTTTTCATTGAAAATATAAATTTGTTTTTTAAAGCTGAGATAAGTCATTAGTCCTGGGTAGTAGGTTGGTAGGTAGCAACTGCCGAGGGAGGTATTACCGTGCTGCCAAATGAGTGTAAAGTGAAAGCCTGTACTTGTTTTACATGATGGTAGGATTGCTGGTGTCTCTTTTCTGTCTCATAAACATGCAAGATTTCAGGTACATCTTGCTACTTCTACTTACACTTAGGTCACAGTACACATGCATGTACAAGCATATATATACACACCCCTCTGGGTTTTCTTTCTAGTTCTTGTCCTTGTTTATTTTCTCTTACCTCTATGGGGAAGTGGAACAGAATTCTTCCTCCGTAAGCCATGCGTGTTGTAAGAGGCGACTAAAATGCCAGGAGCAAGGGGCTAGTAACCCCTTCTCCTGTATATATTACTAAATGTAAAAGGAGAAACTTTCGTTTTTCCTTTTGGGCCACCCCGCCTCGGTGGGATACGGCCGGTGTGTTGAAAGAAAGAAAGAATAATAGTATTACTAATATTATTCCCTACTCTCTTTACACAACTCATGTCCCTGCCCCTTTCTTGTATATATTCTGGCTCTCTTCCCTTCACACTTCTTTATGACTAGTTAGTGGTACAAGTCAGACTGAAATGTTGTTATATGTTTCAATCTCTTATGTGTGGGTTATTTATTATTACTATTAGTAGTAGAGATGGGTGAGATGTTATCAACAAATTTTGTTGAAAATAAGAAAAGGTTTTGGAGTGAGATTAATAAGTTGAGGAAGCCTAGGGAACAAATGGATTTGACAGTTAAAAGTAGGAGAGGATAGTTATTAAATGGAGAGTTAGAGGTATCAGGAAGATGGAGGGAATATTTTGAGGAAGTGTTAACCCCTTGACTGTTGCAACCCCAAATCCTGAGGTGTCTCCTGGTGTCGCAAAATTTCCGAGAAAAAAAATTATTTTTTCTTATGCAATGATAGAGAATCATTTCCCGATTGTAATGACACCATAAGAACAAAATTTGATGGAAAACTGACGAAATTACACTCTTGCGAAGTTACGACCTTGGCGATGTTTACGAATCGGCGATTTTGCCCACTTTGAACCCTATTTTTGGCTAATTCCATGGTTCCAGTCGACCAAACTCATAGCTATTTCTTTAGAACTCCATTTTTTCTATCGATTGAGTACAAGAAACTGCCCATTTACTGATTTCAACTACCCAATAACATGGTCAGAAATTTGCAATTTGGCCAATTTTTCATGAAAATTGTAAAATATGAAAACTTCAAAATAGGGTCCAGAATGAACAAGGCAGACATTCCTGGCTCTAAAATAACATTTTCTTGTTCATCAGTCACGTCTCCAGGCTCCTCTGATATTACTCTTGCTTTCTATTTTGAATTTTTATTCAAACAAAAAATAGAAGATTTACTGTTATGCAGACTACTGCAATATTGTAATAATTGTATAAATAATGTCAACCCATTCATGACTGCATATTAGAATGGCTACTTGGACATTTATTGGAAAATGACATCATTTCTTTACTTTTGAACATCGGCAAAAATCAAACATTTCCCCTACTTTGAGCTCCATTTCAATGTTCTTTTCATAGTAAAATCAAACAAAATCACCTCTGTTTCTATAATATGTTTTCCATTCTATCAAATGAGACCAAGAAAACGAGAATACAACCATAAATACTATACGATAATAGACCACAAAGTCAGCATTTTAATTAAAAAATACAATCAGAGTTTTTTTTCTCATGCAGTGCGTGCTGCAGGAATTTTTATATGGTGCACACTGACCACACAGACCCATTCTCTCACATGTGGGCCTACCAGCTTTCTCCTGCTTGATTTGAAGCCACTAGAATTTATGAGTATATATACGTCCTCGAAAGGGTTGGAAAGAGGGGGTAAAGGAGGTTTTGCGGGCAAGGGGCTTGGACTTCCAGCAAGCATGCATGAGCGTGTTAGATAGGAGTGAATGGAGATGAATGATACTTCGGACCTGACAATCTGTTGGAGTGTGAGCAGGGTAATATTGAGTGAAGGGATTCAGGGAAACCGGTTATTTTCATATAGTCGGACTTGAGTCCTGGAAATGGGAAGTACAATGCCTGCACTTTAAAGGAGGGGTTTGGGATATTGGCAGTTTGGAGGGATATGTTGTGTATCTTTATACGTATATGCTTCTAAACTGTTGTATTCTGAGCACCTCTGCAAAAGCAGTGATAATGTGTGAGTGTGGTGAAAGTGTTGAATGATGATGAAAGTATTTTCTTTTTGGGGATTTTCTTTCTTTTTTGGGTCACCCTGCCTTGGTGGGAGACGGCCGACTTGTTGAAAAAAAAAAAAAATATACGTCAACCTAGATAGTAGGTTGGTAGACAGCAACCGCCCAGGGAGGTACTACCGTCCTGCCAAGTGAGTGTAAAACGAAAGCCTGTAATTGTTTTACATGATGGTAGGATTGCTGGTGTCCTTTTTTCTGTCTCATGAACATGCAAGATTTCAGGTACGTCTTGCTATTTCTACTTACACTTAGGTCACACTACACATACATGTACAAGTGTATATATACATACCCCTCTGGGTTTTCTTCTATTTTCTTTCTAGTTCTTGTTCTTGTTTATTTCCTCTTATCTCCATGGGAAAGTGGAACAGAATTCTTCCTCCGTACGCCATGCGTGTTGTAAGAGGCAACTAAAATGCCGGGAGCAAGGGGCTAGTAACCCCTTCTCCTGTATATATTACTAAATGTAAAAGGAGAAACTTTTGTTTTTCCTTTTGGGCCACCCCACCTCGGTGGGATATGGTCGATGTGTTGAAAGAAAGAAAGAATATACATCAAAAAAGTGGCTTGTAAGACGTATATATACGACCGAAACAGTCAAAGGGTTAAATGTTGATGAAGACAGGGAAGCTGTGATTTCGTTTATAGGGCAAGGAGGAATAAGATCTTGTAAGAGTGAGGAGAAGTGAGTTGTGTGTGTGGGGGAAGTTCATGAGGTGGTAGGTAGAATGAAATGGGGTAAAGCATCTGGGATTGATGGGATGAAGATAGAAATATTAAAATCAGGTGGGGATGTAGTTCTGGAGTGGTTGGTGCTTTTATTTAATAAATGTATGGAAGAGGATAAGGTACCTAAGGATTGGCAGAGAGCATGCATAGTTCCTTTGTATACCTGGAGTTTACCTGGAGAGAGTTCCAGGGTCAACGCCCCCACGGCCCGGTCTGTGACCAGGCCTCCTGGTGGATCAGAGCCTGATCAACCAGGCTGTTACTGCTGGCTGCACGCAATCCAACATACGAGCCACAACCCGGCTGGTCAGGTACCGACTTTAGGTGTTTGTCCAGTGCCTGCTTGAAGACAGCCAGGGGTCTATTGGTAATCCCCCTTATGTGTGCTGGGAGGCAGTTGAATAGTCTCGGGGCCCCTGATGTAGACAGCCTGTACTGTCTGCACAGATAGCCCATGCTGTCTGCCAGCTTAGTTCATATTTCATACACTAAGGTGCTGCCCTCTGTAGCCAGGCCTCTCGGTGGGCACGCCAGCCTGCCTGCCCTTGCTTCACTCTCACTCTGGCGACACTCTTCACTCAGTCAAGAAGGCCTACTCTCTCTCCCTCGTGGGCATGGCCCTCCTGGGCCATGGGCACAACACACAAGCCTGTGTACCCACCACGACTTAACAATAAAGTAAGAAGTCTCCGAAGACGTTTATCATTTACACCCCGCTTTGCAGATTACCAAATAATCTCATTAAACATTGGTAGCAGTGGTGGTCGCAGCAGTTGCGTTTGCCTGGAGAGAGGAAGGAAGAGGTATGAAGTCATCTTCACTTCATCACCCTATACAAGAAGCATCCGTCTCTCAACGAGTTATCCTTATGTCGTGTCTGCACGTTTGAGCATCCAGACACAGGTACAAACAGCGTCCCATGCTGTTTCTCAAGTCACGTGTTCAGCGTCACTTGTATGTTGTTGTTCAGCTCAGCACAGCTGTTTCAGCAAGCCAGAGGTGAGTTTTGTGGTGATTTCTGCACCCAGTGTGTCTCCCTGTGTTTGTGGGTGGGGGAGGAGGAGGAGAAAGTGGCCAGATGCTTGCCCTGCCATACACTCACCCACGCTCCTTGCCACCACACTACCATACACTCCCCTCTACTCACTCCCTCTGCTGTGTTTTCTGCTGTTTTCCGTGTGAAATGGTTGCCAGAGCTGTGTATCCGAGTGCCCGAGGCCACTCGAAGCTACGTGGATCAGCATGCCATGTAGATCACGACGCCACGTGGATCCCGACGCCACGTTGGGTGTGGACGATGTCATGTGTATCTACGAGCCACGTGAGTTACCAAGCCAGATGTCCCAGGCCACATGCTGTGGTCTGCTGCCCGCATCACATTGACGTCACCAGCGATGCTGCCCGACTTCATGACGTCACGATGTCTGCCTGACGTCAGCTCGAGATGTCTGCTGACGTCACAGTGCTGCTGACATCACCTCGCGACATCACGCCTGACATCACATGATGTCACATCGAGTGTTTCTAGTAATTATTTCAGTATTGTCGAGAAGATATATGTCATGCATTAATTAATTCCTCTTAGTGTTCTCACATGTTAGTGTACCGCATGTACCGCGGGTGTGTGTAGTTTCCGTGTGTCCAGTGAGGTCTGAGCCAGAACTGAGTAGCACCACTGTGCTAAGTCACCCGATGTGACCAGTGTGTTTGACAGCTGATATCAGACAGCCGAGTCCGAGCCCTCTTGTACAGAAAGCTCTTATGCTTGTCGCTCGTGATGTTCTGCAGAATCGTACCTGCTACATTTCCCATCGAGATTTGTTTCACTTCACCTCCAGACCTTCAGAATGCAGTTATATGTAGAGAAACAAGTCTGGGGACGCTTAGACTAACCTCTGCTATAACTCCAACTGCCGAGAGAATGACACTTGTCAAGCTGCAGTTAGCCCTGTCGGCAGGCGCTGTGTCAGCCTCGTGTCACAAGCTTCAGTGAGCAGCCTGCACAAAGAAGATGTCACTTTGACTGCTAGCTCTCTCACTGCAGTCTGGTGTATGATGTTACGACTCCCAGATGTTTCGCCCAGTCGTCTCTGCCACGACTCGCTCCACAACTCGCTCCACGCTCGCCGGCAGTGACAGCCCAGCGACAGTACCAGTCGAGAAGTGTCCTCCTGAGTCGCTTGCCAGAAGTCCTGCCCAGTTGCCGAGTTTTGTCGACGCCTCACTCGAGGGCACCAGCATGTCGTGCCCCAGGTTGAGTGAAAACCTGCAGCGACTCCTACGATGACTGCTTCACTGTTCCAGAGGAGACCGTACCCTGTTACGTCACAGCTCAGCCGCAGCGATGTCTCCTGTGTTGCAGTATCTGTCCAGACGCAGGAAGGCGTGCAGTGATGCCCTTCGACGCTCACTGCCTATTACCACGATGTTTAGCACACACCACATGTTTTTTTCTTCCCTCCCTGTAGGAAGTTTTTTTTTCCATGTCCATATGTATATACATGTTTTTATTTTGTGTACTGTGCCCTGTTCCTACGAGAGAGAGACCGAGTTTTTTTTACCACCAGTATTGTCGCGTCGGGACGACGCGCGGTAGGTGGCCGAGCGTATGTAGACAGCCTGTACTGTCTGCACAGACAGCCCATGCTCTCTGCCAGCTTAGTTCATATTTCGCGCACTAAGGTGCTGCCCTCTGTAGCCAGGCCTCTCGGTGGGCACGCCAGCCTGCCCGCCCTTGCCTCACTCTCACTCTGGCCGCTCACGTCACTCAGTCAAGAAGGCCTACTCTCTCTCCCTCATGGGCATGGCCCTCCCGGGCCATGGGCACAACACACAAGCCTTTGTACCCACCACTACTTAACAATAAAGTAAGAAGCCTCCGAAGATGTTTATCATTAACCACCCGCTTTCAGCCCTACCAAACAAACTTGTTATACTGACACTTATTGTATTGTCTCTTAACGTGCTAGTGACACCCCTGCTTTTCATTGGGGGATGTTGCATCGTCTGCCGAGTCTTTTGCTTTCATTGTGAGTGATTTTCATGTGCAAGTTCGGTACTAGTCCCTCTAGGATTTTCCAGGTGTATATAATCATGTATCTCTCCCGCCTGCATTCCAGGGAGTACAGGTTCAGGAAATTCAAGCAAAGTAAAGGCAAAGGGGACAAAAGAGAGTGCTTAAATTATAGGGGAATAAGTCTGTTGAGTATACCTGGTAAAGTGTATGGTAGAGCTATTACTGAAAGAATTAAGAGTAAGACAGAGAGTAGGATAGCAGATGAACAAGGAGGCTTTAGGAAGGGTAGAGGGTGTGTAGACAAAATGTTTATAGTGAAACATATAGGTGAACAGTATTTAGATAAGGGTAAAGAGGTTTTTGTGGCATTTATAGATTTGGAAAAGGCATATAACAGGATGGATAGGGAAACAATGTGGTAGATGTTGCAAATGTATGGAATAGGAGGTAGGTTATTGAAAGCAGTGAAAAGTTTTTACGAGGATGGTGAGGCACAGGTTAGAGCCAGTAGGAGAGAGGGAGATTATTTCTCAGTAAAAGTAGGCCTTAGAAAAGGATGTGTGATGTCACCACACAACTGTGGTGACAACTGTGACAACTCCCACACAAAGTGGGAGTTGTCACAGTTGCTCTTTGCTGTTGACACTGTGCTTTTGGGAGATTCTGAAGAGAAGTTGCAGAGGTTGGTGGATGAGTTTGGTAGGGTATGTAAAAAGAAGAAAATTAAAAGTGAAAATAGAAAAGAGTAAGGTGATGGGGACAAAAAAAAATTTGGTAACAAAAGATTGGATATCAGATTGGAGGGAGAGAGTACGGAGGAGGTGAATGTATTCAGATATTTAGGAGTGGATGTGTCAGCAGATGGGTCTATGAAAGATGAGGTGACTCATAGAATTGACGAGGGGAAAAAGATGAGTGGTGTACTTAGGAGTCTGTGGAGACAAAGAACTTTGCCCATGGAAGCAAAGAGGGAAATGTATGAGAGTATATGAGTGCAAAGCATGGGTGGGGAATGTTGCAACATGGAGAAGGATGGAGGCAGTGGAGAGGTCGTGTCTGAGGGTAAAGTGTGATGTGAATATAATGCAGAGAATTTGTAGTTTGGAAATTAGGAGGAGGTGGGGGATTACCAAAACTATTATCTAGAGGGCTGAGGAGGAGTTGCTTAGGTAGTTCAGACATGTAGAGAGTATATATCTGTAGTGGAGGGAAGGCAGGGTAGAGGTCGGTCTAGGAAAGGTTGGAGGGAGGGGGTAAAGGAGGTTTTGTGTGTGAGGGGCTTGTACTTCTAGTAAGCATGCATGAGTGTGTTAGTAGAGAATGGAGACAAATGGTTTAGGACTTGACTTGCTGTTAGAGTGTGAGCAAGGTAATATTTATGAAGGGATTCAGGGAAACCTGGAAGCTGGACTTGAGTCCTGGAGATGGGAAGTACAGTGCCTGCACTCTGAAGGAGGGGTGTTAATGTTGCCTCTGGCAAGACGGTGATGGAGTGAATGATGGTGAAAGCTTTTCTTTTTCGGGCCACCGTACCTTGGTGTAGTAGTAACAATTATATATAAAGACAGATGAACTAGCAATAATAATGCAACAAGATTGCCAATATACATTAAAAGCATATAATTGTTTCGAGTAATTTATTGCATGAGGAAATGTTTAATGTTGAACTTTCAGGGTGTGCTGGAGCGAGGTGTGTTGACCTTCTTCAACAGTCGTGCAGATGCCAGCTCTGGTGTACGAAGGAGAGATTACAAGTACCTGGATAACAGTAAAGTCATCCCCATGGTGGGCGGGGATGGTGCCATGTTTGTTATTCAGTACAACGATGGCACCTGCCATCGTCTGGCAGCCACCCCTGACCCATTACACCCGGCTTCCATTAACAGACAGGTCAGCAATTATGCCGTGAGACTACTTCAGTGTTACTTGTATAAAGTTTTAAATTATATTATGAGTTGGTAATTGTATTAAGAGGTAGTAGTTCAATATTCATGTATATAATGCTCGTCACTGTATGATGAAAACCACTCCCTTAAAAAGTAGTCAGGCCACTTAACCTTTCGTACCTCTCTCTTCCTGTTTACCTACAACCTTTTACACTGCTCTATCCTACCTCAGTTCTCTTCCCATTCTTATTATCCCTCTTATAGCCTATAAAGGAAATATAATATGCAGGAAACTCTATTTTTTAGGTTACCCATAAAAACTCAACCATTGGGAAAGTAATGTGGGTGTTCCTCTTCCCATTGATATTTCTCTATATTATTTACTGTACTGTACTTCTTTTCCCCAACCCCGTAGCATAATATTACATGAAGGTGCTGCAAGTATTGTTTTTAGTATTAATAAATATAGACAAATGTGTTACGTACGTGGTTATGAGTGGTATAGTGATATTGACAATCAGTCCTAATCCAGTGTACTCAGTAGTGGACCTACATTTTTAGGGCCCTGATTCTTGAACTGTTATGGGGGGCCCCTTCTCATATAGTAAACCCAAAATTTTTAAGCAATATGGACTAAAGCTGCTTCTCGGGGCCCCTCTGGGATTAGGGGCCCTGAAGCTTAAGCTTCATTAGTTTCATAGTAGTTACACCCCTGAGAGTATTCTGTGTTAGAACTGATGAAGATATTGTGGCAAAGAATTTCCTTTAAATAAATATCCTAAACTGTGTACAGTGGACCCCCGCATAACGATCACCTCCGAATGCGACCAATTATGTAAGTGTATTTATGTAAGTGAGTTTGTACGTGTATGTTTGGGGGTCTGAAATGGACTAATCTACTTCACAATATTCCTTATGGGAACAAATTCGGTCAGTACTGGCACCTGAACATACTTCTGGAGTGAAAAAATATCGTTAACCGGGGGTCCACTGTACTTGTATCCTTTTCCACATGTGTATGTGTGGCTGTGTGTCTTCCCTGTCTAATATGTGTTTTTTTTTGTAACCAACTGGCCATTTTTTACCAAGACAGGGTTACCTAAAGAAGAAAACATATTTCACCATCACTTGATCTTTAGCTGTCTTACCATAATGAAGCAGACTTTGCAGTCCAGTATTAACCCACCAAGTCTCACCATGCCTATACTTTAAAGTAGTATTCACATTCAAGGATGTGAAAATGCTTGAGGTGAAAGTGGTAGGAAGGTTTAATACTGATGCATGGAGAGGCAACACCAAATGGTTCATTTATCACCACACAGAAAATAATATTTCTTGCTTTAAAATGGTATGATACACAGCCAGGTCTCAGATTAGTGTGAATTCGAAAAGTGCGAATTTCTATTTAGTACGATATTAATTAATGCAAGTTTCCCCCAAACTCTTCAAATTGTGCACAAAAATTACATACATGTATAATATAGTGCGAATTCGAATAATGAAACCACTGCACTTCACGGAATTCATTATTCACACTAATCAAGACCTAGCTATAATATTATTTTATTGTGTTTACAGAAGTGGGTAGCTGTACTGAACAACCACATTAGGTTTTCAACTCATTATGTTCAACACGGTCTTTGTGTGGACAACGATGATGATGATGATGATGTTGACAGGACTGTTAAACCTCTTGGCTGTATGTCTGTAAGTAAATATTGTTGTATGTAAAATTAACTTTAGTAAAAAATAATTCACTCTGTTTAAGTTTCATTGTTTCATTAAATTTATAGAAATTTGTAAATCATTGTGTTGTGGTCATTTTCAAGCTGTTGTATGAAGATTATCTTTTGAAATGACATGTTTTTTTAAGTGACATGTCACTACTGTATATCAAACTTTGTTTTGAATCAACCTAGTACTTAGACACTTAGACCTCTGCTATTCTGACCTGTAAAGTCACAATCTGTGCCAGCTATGGCACAAAAATCATGTCATGTGAGCTGACCTCAGTGTTATAAAAATTCTCCCTAATGTTCTTCTCTGTTTTGTTGTGAATTAGACACTTGTGTAACACTTGGGTATCTTTATTATGGATATGTTTTGCCAACCAGTGGCTTCCTCAGTCCAATACAGAGAAGAATGGTTGTCAATCAGAAGGAGTTTGAGGTAATCAGTCCCTCAGCCTGGAGTCAATGTGATCGACTGATGAAATTGACTCCAGGCTGAGGGACTCATTACTTCAAACTTCAAATTCCTTCTAATCTTCAGCTATTCTTCTCTGTACTGGATTGATATGTTCAGTACTATTTCTTGTCTATTTTTAATATGTGGGATTTCTGAGTGATAAGTGAATTAAGAGGGAGGTGAAAGTGTATAAACTAAGGGAGGAGGAAGTTCGGGTGAGATATAAGCGACTATTGGCAGAAAGGTGGGCTAGTGCAAAGATGAGTAGTGGGGGGGGGGGTTGAAGAGGGTTGGAATAGTTTTAAAAATGCAGTATTAGAATGTGGGGCAGAAGTTTGTGGTTATAGGAGGGTGGGGGCAGGAGGAAAGAGGAGTGATTGGTGGAATGATGAAGTAAAGGGTGTGATAAAAGAGAAAAAGGTAGCTTATGAGAGGTTTTTACAAAGCAGAAGTGTTATAAGAAGAGCAGAGTATATG
Source organism: Cherax quadricarinatus (assembly GCF_038502225.1). Classification (NCBI taxonomy): domain Eukaryota; kingdom Metazoa; phylum Arthropoda; class Malacostraca; order Decapoda; family Parastacidae; genus Cherax; species Cherax quadricarinatus. Next base: position 39,406,301 of record NC_091305.1, read on the forward strand.
GAGAGTAAAAGAAAGGTGAAGAGAGTGGTGAGAGAGTGCAAAATGAGAGCAGATGATAGAGTGGGAGAGGCACTGTCAAGAAATTTTAATGAAAATAAGAAAAAATTTTGGAGTGAGTTAAACAAGTTAAGAAAGCCTTGGGAAAGTATGGATTTGTCAGTTAAAAACAGAGTAGGGGGGTTAGTAGATGGGGAGAGGGAGGTATTAGGTAGATGGCGAGAATATTTTGAGGAACTTTTAAATGTTGAGGAAGAAAGGGAGGCGGTAATTTCATGCACTGGCCAGGGAGGTATACCATCTTTTAGGAGTGAAGAAGAGCAGAATGTAAGTGGGGGGGAGGTATGTGAGGCATTACGTAGAATGAAAGGGGGTAAAGCAGCTGGAACTGATGAGATCATGACAGAAATGTTAAAAGCAGGGGGGGATATAGTGTTGGAGTGGTTGGTACTTTTGTTTAATAAATGTATGAAAGAGGGGAAGGTACCTAGGGATTGGCAGAGAGCATGTATAGTCCCTTTATATAAAGGGAAAGGGGACAAAAGAGATTGTAAAAATTATAGAGGAATAAGTTTACTGAGTATACCAGGAAAAGTGTACGGTAGGGTTATAATTGAAAGAATTAGAGGTAAGACAGAATGTAGGATTGCGGATGAGCAAGGAGGTTTCAGAGTGGTTAGGGGATGTGTAGATCAAGTGTTTACATTGAAGCATATATGTGACCAGTATTTAGATAAAGGTAGGGAAGTTTTTATTGCATTTATGGATTTAGAAAAGGCATATGATAGAGTGGATAGAGGAGCAATGTGGCAGATGTTGCAAGTATATGGAATAGGTGGTAAGTTACTAAATGCTGTAAAGAGTTTTTATGAGGATAGTGAGGCTCAGGTTAGGGTGTGTAGAAGAGAGGGAGACTACTTCCAGGTAAAAGTAGGTCTTAGACAGGGATGTGTAATGTCACCATGGTTGTTTAATATATTTATAGATGGGGTTGTAAAAGAAGTAAATACTAGGGTGTTTGGGAGAGGGGTGGGATTAAATTATGGGGAATCAAATTGAAAATGGGAATTGACACAGTTACTTTTTGCTGATGATACTGTGCTTATGGGAGATTCTAAAGAAAAATTGCAAAGGTTAGTGGATGAGTTTGGGAGTGTGTGTGTAAAGGTAGAAAGTTGAAAGTGAACATAGAAAAGAGTAAGGTGATGAGGGTATCAAATGATTTAGATAAAGAAAAATTGGATATCAAATTGGGGAGGAGGAGTATGGAAGAAGTGAATGTTTTCAGATACTTGGGAGTTGACGAGGGAAAAAAGGTGAGTGGTGCGTTGAGGTATATGTGGAGTCAAAAAACATTATCTATGGAGGCAAAGAAGGGAATGTATGAATGTGTAGTAGTACCAACACTCTTATATGGATGTGAAGCTTGGGTGGTAAATGCAGCAGCGAGGAGACGGTTGGAGGCAGTGGAGATGTCCTGTCTAAGGGCAATGTGTGGTGTAAATATTATGCAGAAAATTCGGAGTGTGGAAATTAGGAAAAGTTGTGGAGTTAATAAAAGTATTAGTCAGAGGGCAGAAGAGGGGTTGTTGAGGTGGTTTGGTCATTTAGAGAGAATGGATCAAAGTAGAATGACATGGAAAGCATATAAATCTATAGGGGAAGTAAGGCGGGGTAGGGGTCGTCCTTGAAAGGTTTGGAGAGAGGGGGTAAAGGAGGTTTTGTGGACAAGGGGCTTGGACTTCCAGCAAGCGTGCATGAGCATGTTAGATAGGAGTGAATGGAGACGAATGGTACTTGGGACCTGACAATCTGTTGGAGTGTGAGCAGGGTAATATTTAGTGAAGGGATTCAGGGAAACCGGTTATTTTCATATAGTCGGACTTGAGTCCTGGAAATGGGGAGTACAATGCCTGCACTTTAAAGGAGAGGTTTGGGATATTGGCAGTTTGGAGGGATGTGTTGTGTATCTTTATATGTATATGCTTCTAAACTGTTGTATTCTGAGCACCTCTGCAAAAACAGTGATAATGTGTGAGTGTGGTGAAAGTGTTGAATGATGATGAAAGTATTTTCTTTTTGAGGATTTTCTTTCTTTTTTGGGTCACCCTGCCTCGGTGGGAGACGGCCGACTTGTTGGAAAAAAAAAAAAAGTGAATTAGCACAGTCAACAGGCAAAATAAGTGGTTACAATTGCAAACTTTGAAAAAAAGGATGCTGAATGAATTCTAGAAACATTCTTTACACAGAATGATGGAACATTATCATTCACACATATAAGACACAAGAATTAGTAGATGCAACAGTCTACATACAATATGTATTTGAGTTTAGGTTGAGGTTTTAATGCCAATTTTTTGGGCAGACAGTAAGAGGTCAGCTCATTTATGAGTAATTTTTCTGAAGAGTTAAAATCTATAAACTATTCCATGTGCTGATAGAGTAGCACTGTAGTAAACCATGATAGGGAGGTCCTACTCACACTTGTATGGTGTGCTTACATTACTACGGTGTCCTGTAGCTTAATTGCTAGCACACTCAGCTCACACATTGAGGTCCAGGAGTCGACCCCTAGTATGGGTGGAAATATTAGGATGTGTTTCCGTAAGACACCTGCTGTCCATGTTCACTTATCAGTGAAATAGGTACGTGGGTGTTAGTCGACTGGTGTGGGTCGTATCCTGGAACAAAATTGACCTAATTTGCCTGAAATGCTCTACATAACAAGGGGCTTTCTATATAGTAGTATGTAATTGATGTCAGCTAGGCCTGTATATCTTGTACAGTACATGTACTTGTAGAAATAAAGATGATTATTATTATTATCATTATTATTATTCTAATCGTTTTCAACTACTTCCAAACCAGTGTTTTAATTCCTGTTTAAGAACAAAAATTGTAAGTGGGTTTTTTCTATTACCTTGCTGGAGGCTACATTAAAGTTTTACATCCTTGAAAACTTATTTTTAAAGTACAGTACCATAATGTTGAGTATGAGCTATCTTCTTTTTTGACCAATTTCTTAATGTATCTTGGCAGTTTTTGTTTCTTTCACCCTTAATCCTGCAACCCTTTTGTCTTATATGCCCATACCTCAATCTTCCATCATTTTAGTCTAATACAACTCGGCATGGATCTCAAGCAGACTGGTGACTACTATCACCCTTGCCCCAGAGAGCTGTACCCCTATCACTTACATACATATCAAGTTTGTTATAGAAATTATACCAGTTGTCAATGAATGGAAGTGTCAGTCCCTTGCAGTGTTTGTCTTGCCAGTATTTTACACCAGTTGCCCCTATACATTCATTCAGTGCCCTATCTTCTTCTAGGCTAAATGCCACATATGATTAATATCCCTTCCTGTGATCTAAATATATCAATAATCGTCTTTACTTTAGAAGCAGATTATCTCTCGTGCATTTCCCACCATCACTGTCTCCAGCACTGAGGCAGGTAATAGAGTTGTTCCCATTACCTGACATGAAGTTATCTAACCTGTTAACCATATCCACACCAACTTCAGGGGAACATACACCATATCTTACCTTCTTATACCTGTTACTGAATGCTCTGTCCATATATCTACTCTGTGAGTCTCCAAAAATGAGTTCTGTATATTCTTTTTTTTTAATTGCTGAGGCATTTGTCCTATCTCTGTTCTTGTCATTATCTATAAATCCTTTCTGAAGAACAGCAAAGCAGTTTCCCCTCTTCAATACTGTTTCTTCAAACTTAATCAGTTTCGTTCTTATATTCATCACCTTCCATTCATCACAGTCATCATGTGTTTCTTCATTATTGTCACCTGCTTGCACTTTTTATTGCACTACACTTATCATTCATCATATCGTAACAAGTATTTCATTTCCCATTCTCCTCTCTGAAAATTGGAACCTCAAATATACCATAGAACCTCCATATCCACAGATTCGGTTTCCATGGTTTCAGTTATTTGTGGTTTACCATGGCCCAAAATATTAAGTGGAAAATTCCGGAAATAAATGATAAGTTTCAGATTGCCAGCTATTCAGAGTAACATGATGAAACCTTCCTGCCCCATCGTTCTCAGTATGTGACTCATCCCTCTTTGTCCTCTGTACCCACCCTGGCCCTGTACCCACCCTGGCCCTGTGCCCACCCTGGCCCTGTACCCACCCTGGCCCTGTACCCACCCTGGCCCTGTACCCACCCTGGCCCTGTACCCACCCTGGCCCTGTACCCACCATAGTATTCTCACTGTCCACATTTGTTGCCACATTATTGCAGTATTGTTGTGAAAATAACCCTTAATTTTGCTTAATAATGGACCCAAATTACAAAAGTAGTGTTGGTGGCAGTTGTTTAAAGCTTAAGAGAAGCCGTGAAGTGCTTCCCATCACTGAAAAAGTGATAATTTTTGACTTGATACTTATTGAAGAACATCAAGAAGTGTTGACGAATGAAGAATTAGAAGAGCTTGTCAAGCCATTAACAGAGGAAGAGGAAGATGAGAAAGAAGAAACTGAAACAGAACCAGTAGTGTGGACATTGCAAAAATTTGTCGAAGTGTTTCTCATTGCACAGACCTTAAAGGAAAAAATTGTGAATTATGATCCTATGATAGAACGCAGCATTAAAGTCACCCGTTTAATCATTGAAACATTAGAACCTCTCCTGTAAATGTTTGATGAGCTGGAAAGAAAGATGTTTTTCCAAAAGGTTGAAAAACAAACTACATGTCCACCATCGACGATCTCCAACTATCTACATCGTAATGCCTTATTGTTGTTAATTTATCGGTTAAACTTTATAGTGGGTATGTAAATGAAACACGACTTATACATAGAGTTTGCTACTATCCATGGCTTCGGGCACCCACAGTAGGTTTTGGAACATATCACCCACGGATACAGGGGAACTACTGTACTGCTATAACTTGACAACACACAGAATTTCCAGTGAAAACTACAGGCTTACTAGATTTATATACAGTAGACCCTTATATTACATGGTAGCTATGTTCCTGACAATGCCATGTTAGATAAATCCATATTATATAAACTGAAGAACTTATGGGAAAAACAGGGTTACATTCTTGGGAGCTCCCCCAAAAGCCAAACAACTTTTTTTTTTAGATATCCAGATCTTACAAAAATAAATGAAAATGTTGTTTTTGTTGCTTAAGACTACAAATGTAACAGAAATAATATTATTTACCTTAAATTGTGGTTGCTGGTGTATGTCATTGATTGTGAAGAGAGTGGAGATGCATGGTGTGGCTCTACTTGGCTGAGGTGGATGGTTGTTGGTTGTCAGCAGAAGTGGATGGTTGAGGTTCTGGTACTAAAGTCAGTGGTTGTATTGGAGGGTGCATAAATTCTGTAATGGATCTCTGGCTTCTTTTACCCTGCAGTACATTATACATTATTCCAGAAGCTTGGTACTGTCAGGTTGGAGTCAGAGTCCATTGATGAAACTAGTTTTTTCATCACTTTTCTTGTGTAGTTACACTTGAATGACTTAATAACTCCTCAATCCAGTGGCTGTATTAAAAATGTTGTATTTGGAGGTAAAAATACAACTTTTACATGTAGGGTCACATCCAGCAAAGCTTCTGGATGAGTATGGGAATTATCAAGGTAAAACTTGGCTTCAGAAATAAAGTGATGCTTAAACCAGTCAATAAATATTTCCTCTGTCATTCATGCTGACTGGTTTGACCTCCAAATTACTGGTAAGGTGTTTTTATCTACACCTTTCAAAGCATGAGGATTCTTAGTGTGGTAAATAACCAAGGGCTTACACTTGAAATCACCTGATGCATTACCACAAAGGAGCAAGGTGAAGCGATCTTTTGCTGCCTTGAAGCCCAGTGCAACCCTGCGGAGATAGTGGTCTCACCCACAGCCAGGCAGTGGCCTGAGCTAGGGAAATATCCCATGGGCAATGCTCCAAATTTTTTTCCCCCACAAACCGAACCATGTTAAGCTAATTTTACGAAGTGTATAAAATTATGCTGCAATTTTTCAGTAGTGTAATAACCAAAATGTGCCAAATAAATCCCTGTAATATGAGGGTCTACTGTATATAATACCATACAAAAAAATTTATATAATCTATCTAAATTTTTAAATGACATGAATCCTTGTTTCATATTATGGCTAAATTCATTTTATTTTTGCTAAGGATGCACTGCAGACAGCCACGGCCCACCAGCAACTGATGGAGCAACAAGTAGAGGAGGTGATGGCCACTCTGGCTTCTCTGGACCTTGACCACTCTCAGCAAGGAGGTGTACATGATGTTATTAAGGTACTGTACTCTCAGGTGTACACAATGTTATTAAGGTGCTATACACTCAGGTGTACACAGTGTTATTTAGGTACTGTACACTCAGGTGTATGTAATGTTATTAAGGTACTGTACACTAAGGTGTATGCAATGTTATTCAGGTACTGGTTTGGTTTGGTTCATCAGTGTCTGATTGGGGGTAACATTGTTCACAAGCTTGTATAAGTGCATAAATGTATATATTGAGGCTTATCATTGTTCATCATGCACTGAATTGTTGAGATGTTTGTTTTTTGCTTGCAGAGGTTCTCAGTGTTGGCAAGCACAGCACACAACATGAGTACCAGCCTCACACACTGCTTGTCCCTCATGAAGCAGCAAGAGGAGGTGATGCAACATTATTGTTCTATTTTTCAAGGCAAATTGATGTTATCATATGAGTACTCTAATTGATGTCATCACATGAAGTACTCTAATTGATGTTATCACATGAAGTACTCTAATGGCATTAGTAATTACATTATGCAATTAATATAGTTAGTGTTTATTTATTGCATGTCTGCATTGTATTGAGCCATACTGTACTGTAATTTTTAATTTTTATATGTGGGGATATAGGATATATGTGGGGATATAGTTTTGGAGTGGTTGGTGCAATTATTTAATAAATGTATGGAAGAGGGTAAGGTACCTAGGGATTGGCAGAGAGCATGCATAGTTCCTTTGTATAAAGGCAAAGGGGATAAAAGAGAGTGCAAAAATTATAGGGGGATAAGTCTGTTGAGTATACCTGGCAAAGTGTATGGTAGAGTTATTATTGAAAGAATTAAGAGTAAGATGGAGAATAGGATAGCAGATGAACAAGGAGGCTTTAGGAAAGGTAGGGGGTGTGTGGACCAGGTGTTTACAGTGAAACATATAAGTGAACAGTATTTAGATAAGGCTAAAGAGGTCTTTGTGGCATTTATGGATTTGGAAAAGGCGTATGACAGGGTGGATAGGGGGGCAATGTGGCAGATGTTGCAGGTGTATGGTGTAGGAGGTAGGTTACTGAAAGCAGTGAAGAGTTTTTACGAGGATAGTGAGGCTCAAGTTAGAGTATGTAAGAAAGAGGGAAATTATTTCCCAGTAAAAGTAGGCCTTAGACAAGGATGTGTGATGTCACCGTGGTTGTTTAATACAGTGGACCCCCGCATAGCGACCTTAATCCGTGCAAGAGGGCTGGCTGTTATGCGAAATGTTCGCTATGCGAATGAATTTTCCCCATAAGAAATAATGGAAATAAAATTAATCCGTGCAAGACACCCAAAAGTATGAAAAAAAAATTTTTTTACCACAAAAAAATGTTAATTTTAGTACACACAAACTGAAAAAGGCATGCACAATTACATGACACTTACTTTTATTGAAGATCTGGTGATGATTGATGGGATGGGAGGAGGGGAGAGAGAGTGTTAGTGTTTAGAAGGGGAATCCCCTTCCATTAGGACTTGAGGTAGCAAGTCCTTTTCTGGGGTTACTTCCCTTCTTCTTTTAATGCCACTAGGACCAGCTTCAGAGTCACTGGACTTCTTTCGCACAACATATCTGTCCATAGTGGCCTGTACCTCTCGTTCCTTTATGACTTTCCTAAAGTGTTTCACAACAGTGTCATTGTAATAGTCACCAGCACGGCTTGCAATAGCTGTGTGAGGGTGATTTTCATCAAAAAAGGTTTGCACTTCAAGCCATTTTGCACACATTTCCTTAATCTTTGAAGTAGGCAATTCCTTCAATTTCTCTCTCCCCTCCTCTGAACCAGTTTCCCCAGGTCTGGCCTCTTGCTCTTGAAGTTGATCTATCAGCTCATCAGTGGTTAGTTCTTCATTGTCCTCCTCCACCAACTCTTCCACATCCTCCCCACTAACCTCCAACCCCAAGGACTTCCCCAATTCCACAATTGATTCCTCAACTGGTATACTACTCCTCTCAGGGTTAGCCTCAATCCCTTCAAAATCCCTTTTGTCTACACATTCTGGCCACAGTTTCTTCCAAGCAGAGTTCAAGGTTCTCTTAGTCACTCCCTCCCAAGCCTTACCTATAAGGTTTACACAACTGAGGATATTAAAGTGATCCTTCCAAAACTCTTTTAGAGTCAATCCAGTGTCTGTGGTCACTTCAAAGCACTTTTGAAACAGAGCTTTTGTGTACAGTTTCTTGAAGTTGGAAATGACCTGCTGGTCCATGGGCTGCAGGAGAGGAGTGGTATTAGGAGGCAAAAACTTCACCTTAATGAAGCTCATGTCCCCATAAAGTCGCTCTGCCACGTCTGTAGGATGACCAGGGGCATTGTCTAACACCAGGAGGCACTTAAGGTCTAATTTCTTTTCAGTTAGGTAATCTTTCACATTGGGGGCAAATGCATGGTGTAACCAGTTATAGAAAAATTCCCTAGTGACCCATGCCTTACTGTTTGCCCTCCACAGCACACACAAATTATCCTTGAGGACATTCTTTTGCCTGAACGCTCTGGGAGTTTCAGAGTGATACACTAATAAAGGCTTAACTTTGCAATCACCAGTAGCATTGGCACACATGAGAAGAGTAAGCCTGTCTTTCATAGGCTTATGTCCTGGGAGTGCCTTTTCCTCCTGAGTAATGTAGGTCCTGCTTGGCATTTTCTTCCAGAACAGGCCTGTTTCATCACAATTAAACACTTGTTCAGGTTCCAGTCCTTCAGTTTCTATGTACTCCTTGAATTCATGCACATATTTTTCAGCCGCTTTGTGGTCCGAACTGGCAGCCTCACCATGCCGTATCACACTATGGATGCCACTACGCTTCTTAAATCTCTCAAACCAACCTTTGCTGGCCTTAAATTCACTCACATCATCACTAGTTGCAGGCATTTTTTTAATTAAATCGTCATGCAACTTCCTAGCCTTTTCACATATGATCGCTTGAGAGACGCTATCTCCTGCTAGCTGTTTTTCATTTATCCACACCAATAAGAGTCTCTCAACATCTTCCATCACTTGCGATCTTTGTTTCGAAAACACAGTTAAACCTTTGGCAACAACAGCTTCCTTGATTGCCGTTTTCTTGCCCACAATAGAAGCGATGGTTGATTTTGGTTTCTTGTACAACCTGACCAGGTCGGTGATACGTACTCCACTTTCATACTTATCAATGATTTCTTTCTTAATTTCAATGGGTATTCTTACCCTTTGAGGTGTAGGGTTGGCACTAGAAGCTTTCTTGGGGCCCATGGTCACTTATTTTCCACAAACAGCACCGAAAACACTGTAATAATACGAAATATTCCGAGTGTATGCTTGAATGTTACCGCGGAGGCTAGCTGGTAAACAATGGGACGGGCGGCACATGTGAGGCTGGCTGAGGGCCCACATTGGACGCGTCTCGAACGAAGTTCGCTGAGCGGGTTTTTGTCTACTATGCGGGGCAAAATTTTAGCGGACAAAGCGTTCGCTATGCGGAATGTTCGCTATGCAAGGCGTTCGCTATGCGGGGGTCCACTGTATATTTATAGATGGGGTTGTAAGAGAAGTAAATGCGAGGGTCTTGACAAGAGGCGTGGAGTTAAAAGATAAAGAATCACACATAAAGTGGGAGTTGTCACAGTTGCTCTTTGCTGATGACACTGTGCTCTTGTGAGATTTTGAAGAGAAGTTGCAGAGATTGGTGGATGAATTTGGTAGGGTGTGCAAAAGAAGAAAATTGAAAGTGAATACAGGAAAGAGTAAGGTTATGAGGATAACAAAAAGATTAGGTGATGAAAGTTTGGATATCAGATTGGAGGGAGAGACTATGGAGGAGGTGAATGTATTCAGATACAGTGGACCCCCGGTTAACGATATTTTTTCACTCCATAAGTATGTTCAGGTGCCAGTACTGACCAAATTTATTCCCATAAGGAATATTGTGAAGTAGATTAGTCCATTTCAGACCCCCAAACATACACGTACAAACGCACTTACATAAATACACTTACACAATTGGTCGCATTCGGAGGTAATCGTTATGCGGGGGTCCACTGTATTTGGGAGTGGACGTGTCAGCGGATGGGTCTATGAAAGATGAGGTGAATCATAGAATTGATGAGGGGAAAAGGGTGAGTGGTGCACTTAGGAGTCTGTGGAGACAAAGAACTTTGTCCTTGGAGGCAAAGAGGGGAATGTATGAGAGTATAGTTTTACCAACGCTCTTATATGGGTGTGAAGCATGGGTGATGAATGTTGCAGCGAGGAGAAGGCTGGAGGCAGTGGAGATGTCATGTCTGAGAGCAATGTGTGGTGTGAATATAATGCAGAGAATTCGTAGTTTGGAAGTTAGGAGAAGGTGCGGGATTACCAAAGCTGTTGTCCAGAGGGCTGAGGAAGGGTTGTTGAGGTGGTTGGGACATGTTGAGAGAATGGAGCGAAACAGAATAACTTCAAGAGTGTATCAGTCTGTAGTGGAAGGAAGGCGGGGTAGGGGTCGGCCTAGGAAAGGTTGGAGGGAGGGGGTAAAGGAGGTTTTGTGTGCGAGGGGCTTGGACTTCCAGCAGGCATGCGTGAGCGTGTTTGATAGGAGTGAATGGAGACAAATGGTTTTTAATACTTGACGTGCTGTTGGAGTGTGAGCAAAGTAACATTTATGAAGGGGTTCAGGGAAACCGGCAGGCCGGACTTGAGTCCTGGAGATGGGAAGTACAGTGCCTGCACTCTGAAGGAGGGGTGTTAATGTTGTTAGGTAAGACACATATGCAACAGTTAGACAACTTTATTCCGAAACGTTTCGCCTACACAGTAGGCTTCTTCAGTCGAATACAGAAAGTAGGCAGGAACAGTAGAGATGTGAAGACGATGTAATCAGTCCATCACCCTTAAAGTCGTAGAATTTGAGGTTGTCAGTCCCTCGGCCTGGAGAAGTTCAGTTCCATAGTCAGGAACTATCTGAAGATCAAGCGACAGTGCGGAGACTTAAATACTGTCGGAAGGAGAGGTGCAGGGTAGAAGTAGTAGTAGTAGTAGTAGTGAGAGGCAATTGAGAGGTCATGTCCCTCTCAGATCCAACCCTTCTCACTTGAAAAGCTTGTCCAAGGTGTTTTCTGTACCAAGATGCCACGTGTTGCAGTGTCTGACAAGATGAACATCAAAATGGTATACAATACCGACAGGTTGTTAGGTAAGACACATATGCAACAGTTAGACAACTTTATTCCGAAACGTTTCGCCTACACAGTAGGCTTCTTCAGTCGAATACAGAAAGTAGGCAGGAACAGTAGAGATGTGAAGACGATGTAATCAGTCCATCACCCTTAAAGTCGTAGAATTTGAGGTTGTCAGTCCCTCGGCCTGGAGAAGTTCAGTTCCATAGTCAGGAACTATCTGAAGATCAAGCGACAGTGCGGAGACTTAAATACTGTCGGAAGGAGAGGTGCAGGGTATTCGACTGAAGAAGCCTACTGTGTAGGCGAAACGTTTCGGAATAAAGTTGTCTAACTGTTGCATATGTGTCTTACCTAACAACCTGTCGGTATTGTATACCATTTTGATGTTCATCTTGTCAGACACTGCAACACGTGACATCTTGGTACAGAAAACACCTTGGACAAGCTTTTCAAGTGAGAAGGGTTGGATCTGAGAGGGACATGACCTCTCAATTGCCTCTCACTACTACTACTACTACTACTTCTACCCTGCACCTCTCCTTCCGACAGTATTTAAGTCTCCGCACTGTCGCTTGATCTTCAGATAGTTCCTGACTATGGAACTGAACTTCTCCAGGCCGAGGGACTGACAACCTCAAATTCTACGACTTTAAGGGTGATGGACTGATTACATCGTCTTCACATCTCTACTGTTCCTGCCTACTTTCTGTATTCAACTGAAGAAGCCTACTGTGTAGGCGAAACGTTTCGGAATAAAGTTGTCTAACTGTTGCATATGTGTCTTACCTAACAACCTGTCGGTATTGTATACCATTTTGATGTTCAGGGGTGTTAATGTTGCAGTTTAAAAACTGTAGTGTAAAGTACCCTTCTGGCAAGACAGTGATGGAGTGAATGATGGTGAAAGTTTTTCTTTTTCGGGCCACCCTGCCTTGGTGGGAATCGGCCAGTGTCATAATAATATAAAAATAATGTAATATTATAATGTATTTTCAATACAGTAATATATAATGCCATGTTTATATAATAAGTGATGAAGAGGAAGGGGTTATTTGCTTAGCTTCAGCCATTTCAGTTGCCTTTGTTAATGGAGGAGGGACTGTAACCCACTTTCCTGGGAAATTGACAGGAATCACTTTAAGGGGAAGAACTTTGAGTTATAGTATAGAATGAAACTTAGATGAGTGTATATATACATACATATTCCTATACATTCACATGTGTGTAGTGTATAGTGAATGTAAGTGGTAGCTGCAATTCTGCTAGAGTGTAAAACATTTAACGTATCTCTATTTCACACTCATATAAGATGGTAGTTCCTCCCTGGGTGGTTGCTGTCTACCAGCCTGTCCCCTGGCTTGGTTGGTAGCGCACTTAGCTCACACACTGAGTGTCTGCGGTTCGGTCCCCGGTACGGGTGGAAACATTGGGCATGTTTCCTTACACCTGCTGTCCCTGTTCGCCTAGCAGTAAGTAGGTACCTGGGTGTTAGTCGACTAGTGTGGGTTGCATCCCAGGGGTAATAGTATACTCTAGATAATTCTGGGCTTTGAAAGGAGCAGAGGTGGGATAACAGTTCTTAGCCTGTAAAATTGTTTTGTGTTAAAAAGCAAAAAAAAAACCTTCTACTTATAATGGAGATGTCATGTTTGAGAGCCAAGAGTGGTGTGAATATTGGAACTTAAAAATTAGAGGATGGCATGGGAATTACAAAAACTATTATCATTCAGATGTCAGAAGAGGTGTTGCTCAGGTAGTTTTATTATTGTGCACTAAGTCGTATCTCATATGCTGTACTTAATTGTCCTTGTTTTCTTAAAATAAGTAATATCTGTTGTGAAATCTCTACATATAATTCGGTTAGAGACATCATCCTTATCATTTACCCCTGACACTCCAAGCTTGTGAATTGTGCTGTCTGCAATGGTTTCTCTCAGGGATGTAGGTCTCAGGCAACATAGGAATGTGAAATGGGAGCCTGTTAAATATTTTACATTCTGGCAGAATTGCTATTTTTCTGTCTCATGAACAAGTATAATGAAAGGTAAATGTTACAAACCTTTTTTTTCATTCTACATACACTTATTTTTACTGTAACATTTCCATTTCAATTTAACAGGCCTGGTGTATGACCAGGCCCTGGGGAACAATGATCATTGAAATAACTAACAGCTGATCTATACAGCAACACAAACTATCAAAAATACTCAAAATATTAGGCAAAGGGGCTACTAGCCTCTTGCTTCTGATATTTTAGTCACCTTTTACAATACGCATGACTTATGGAAAAATTCTCACCTTGCTCTTGGAGCTGAAAGGAAACAAGAATTATTAAGGAGGAAGAAGAACTATTAAATTAGAAGAAAACTATGATGAGTGTGTAAGCACATAACATGAACATAAACAACTGCTTGTGTAGTGTGAACTAGATGTAAATAGAAATAGCAAGATGTACCTGTCATCTTACATGTTTATTAGACAGAAAGAAAAGACACCAGCAATTCTACCATTGTGTTAAGCAATTACAGCTTTCCATTTCACACTCCTTTATCAGGACAATGGTACCTCCCTGAGCGGTTGTTATTGAACCCTTTCACTGTTGGTCCCATAATATTATGACTTTGAAGCCACTGTCAATCCTGTGATACTACGCCAAAATTCTAGTGGCTTCAAATATGACAGGAGAAAGCTGGTAAGCTTACATGCAAGAGAATATGTCTGTGTGCTCAGTGTGCGCAGTATAAAAAATCGGGGAGGTCACAGTGCATTGTGGGAGTGCTAATTTAGTATGCCTTGTTCACCATGCCTAGCGGTAAGGAATACCTCAATCCCCGGCAAATTGGGACTCTTCTCTTCCCAAGTGATAGTTCTAACACAGATGGAAGTGTCAATGAAGATGAATTTCATGGTTATGAGGAGTTTGTGACTGAAAGCAGTACCCAGGATACCAGAAATAGTGCTGAAAACCCAGACAACCCTCAGCCTCTCACCTCTGGTGCTGGGCCATCTCATTCATGTTCATTTGTATCACGGCAAAGAGGAAACTCATACTTTCCCATATCCAGGACTCAGATGTGAGCAGTGGTCATGATAGTAGTGATACTGATTGTGATTTCCAAGCTCCTGATTACAATTTCAGTAGTGACAATGAAGAGGAATATTCTCAAGTGAAGCATGAATTTATACAAGACTACGTGAATTCTAGTAGTGTGCCATATGCTGTTCCAAGGGGGAGGAGTACATCTCAGAGTGCATCCTGTGGCCTTACACCAGGAACAGATAGTGAAAAGGGAAGATAGTGTGGGTGGTGGGGAAGATGGTATGGTTGGTGGGGAAGACTGTGTGGGTATGGGTAAGACCTAATTTGTGGGAAATGCTCAGCATAGCAAGGGGCTTTCTATATAGTAGCATGTCATTGATATCAGCTATGGTCTCTATACGTTGTACATTTTTTTTTTTTAACAAACTGGCCATATCCCACCAAGGCAGGGTGGCCCAAAAAGAAAAGCAAAAGTTTCTCTGTTTAAATTTAGTAATTTATACAGGAGAAGGGGTTACTAGCCCCTTGCTCCCGGCATTTTAGTCGCCTCTTACAACACGCATAGCTTATGGAGGAAGAATTCTGTTCCACTTCCCCATGGAGATAGAGGAAATAAACAAGAACAAGAACTAGTAAGAAAATAGAAGAATACCCAGAGGGCTGTGTGTATATACATGCTTTTACATGCATGTGTAGTGTGACCTAAGTGTAAGTAGAAGTAGCAAGACTGTACTGAAACCTTGCATGTTCATGAGACAGAAAAATGGACACCAGCAATCCTACCATCATGTAAAACAATTACAGGAGAGAGAAAGATATTATTGTATTATATTATAGAGAGAACTAGGAGCATATAAATTTGTGGGGAGTGTTGGGTTTCTAGAAGTATAATTGAGAGGGGTAGAGGGTAATTGTGATAGTTTGACAATTTAGAAAGGACAGAGTACAATATAATGACCAAGAAGGAGTGTAAATCTTAAATGGAAGGAAGAAGGGATTGGGGGTCATCCCAGGAAGGGTTGGAGGAAGTGATAAAGGTTTTAAGTGGCAGGGGCTTGAACATCAAGCAGGTGTTTGTGAGAATATTAGATAAGAGTACAGACAAGTGATATTTTAGGATTTGTATTTTTAATATTTTTAGGATAGCACTTACGAAGGGATTTAGGGAAACCAGTTAGCTGGACTTGAGCCCTGGAGGTGGGACATTCAGCACCTGTACCCTGAAGGAGGGCAGATATTGCAATATAGAGGGCCATTGTGATGGCCACACACTTACCACCAGACAAGTGAAGAGGATCCCAGAAGGGGATTGAAATATACAGAACAATTAATCTTAAAAGTTTCTGTCTCCCTGTTATTATTGAGCATTGACAAGTGTTCATTATGATTTATTTATGTAAATGATAGTGAATACATTTCCTGCTTTGGGTCACCTTAGCTTGATCAGAGGTGGCCGGTGTGGTAAAAGCAATAAAAAACAAATACATACATCCAGACAGACATTGTATACATATATATGCATGTACAGTACTGTATATCACATAAATAATTTTGTAATCTATGTTGATATTGTAGGATGTAATAGGAGATATTTATCTTTCCAAAACTTTGCATTTATTGGCCAATAATATCACTCACTTTACAGTGTTAAGTGCCTTCAGGTGTTGAGTGTATATCACATAGTTGAATGTCATGAAATTTACACCTTGCTGAGCAGATTGAGCCAAAAAGAACACTTCACATAACATGACCTTACTGAAGAAGAAAAAGTAACGATAGTACCCATGCATTGACAGTGTTTTGGTCCAGCATGGACCATTGGTCTGGTTACTGGCCCATGTCAGACCAAAACATTGCTGTTGTGGTTCAATATGGGTAGTTGTGTAATGAACTTTATGAGCTGTTATTTCGCTAGCCTCACTACAACTAGGGTTTTTGAGTGCAAGATATACTATAATTTTTTTATTTTAGTTGATTCTGTCATGTGATTATATAATGAGAACTAGTCCAAAAAAATCTAAATGTGAATGTTTCCAACACCTCAGGTTAGAGACCTTCAGCTGAAAGAGGAGCGTGAGAAGGTTCGTGTGTTGGAAGAATCTCTGAGAGTACTAGCCACAGAACACCATGAATTAGAAGAGTCTATAGCCTCACATGTATCTTCCAATGGCTCGTCCATCTACAACACTCCGGCAAACTCATATGTATCGCTGCCCAGACCTCGCAGATTTTTTGATGCAGTCAGCGAGGATGAGTTTTTCGATGCATTCTCACAAGGTTCATTATATGACTTTTATATTTATTTTTCAAATATAGAAAAATGGCCAAATTTATGTAGGTTCTTTTATATTTAGAGTAAATCCACAATAAAACATTTTTTGTAGTTTTTATTCTTATTAGATACTACAGATAATTAGTATTTCTCATTACAGTTCTGAAATGACAAGTGCATTAATGTGCCTTTACATTTAATAATTCTTAGTAGGCCTAATATTTGGGTATAGACGAGTGTCATATCTCATAACCTTTTACACCTTCACTTATAAGTCTTCTTTCAACAAACTGGCCATATCCCACCAAGGCAGGGTGGCCCAAAAAGAAAAACAAAAGTTTCTCTTTTTAACTCTAGTAATGTACGTATACAGGAGAAGGGGTTACCAGCCCCTTGCTCCCGGCATTTTAGTCACCTCTTACGACACGCATGGCTTACGGAGGAAGAATTCTGTTCCACTTCCCCATGGAGATAAGAGGAAATAAACAAGAACAAGAACCAGTAAGAAAATAAAAGAAAACCCAGAGGTGTGTGTATATATACGCTTGTACATGCATGTGTAGTGTGACCTAAGTGTAAGTAGAAGTAGCACGATGTACCTGAAATTTCACTTATAAGTACAGTGGACCCCCGGTTAACGATATTTTTTCACTCCAGAAGTATGTTCAGGTGCCAGTACTGACCGAATTTGTTCCCATAAGGAATATTGTGAAGTAGATTAGTCCATTTCAGACCCCCAAACATACACGTACAAACGCACTTAAATAAATACACTTACATAATTGGTCGCATTCGGAGGTGATCGTTATGCGGGGGTCCACTGTATTTCAGTTATAATCAATGAATTGGCAGTAAATCTTCAGTCTATTATCAAATAATTTTTTTATAATGGTCCAAGACCCTTAAATATCTTCAAAAGAACTTTAATACAAATAAATTGTTTATTTGTTTATGCAGAACAAAATAATGTGGTCTACATGTGATGAAAAACTGGTGGCACAAAATAAAGCTACTAAAATGCAATGTATTTTGGGCAAAGTAATCCTAATGTTTAAAGAACGTTAAGACATAAACATAGAAGATTAAATTATGTATTATTCCAGTTACGTTATTGTGATCTTTATGTGGTGGGCAGTAGCCTAGAGCTGACACCAGTGTTACTACAACAGTCTGGTAGTACACCAATTTTACTGCAATAGTCTGGTACTGCTGAGTCATGCAGAGATATACAATTGTATATCTTTGATGACAGTAGCTGATTGTGGAGACTGAAATGGTTAACCCAGCAGTCTGTAAATATAATGATTTTTTATTATTATTTTTCTTTTATCAACACATCAGCCGTTTCCCACCAAGGCAGGGTGGTCCAAAAAAGAAAAACTTTCGTCTTCATTCACTTCATCACTGTCTTGCCAGAGGCATGCTTACACTACAGTTATAAAACTGCAACATTAACACCTATCCTTGAGAGTGCAAACACTGTACGTACTTCCTATCTCCAGGACTCAAGTCCAGCCTGCCAGTTTCCCTGAATCCTTTCATAAGTGTTACATTGCTCACACTCCAACATAAAGTCCTAAAAACCATTTGCCTTCATGTGCTTCTATCTAACATGCTCACACATGCTTGCTGGAAGTCCAAGCCTCTTGCATACAAAACCTTTACCCCTTCTCTCCAACCTTTCTTAGGCCGATCCCTATATGCTTTCCTTCCACTACAGATTTATACACTCTCCAAGTCATTCACTTTCGTTCCATCCTCTCTAAATGTCTGAACCACCTCAACAACCCCTCCTCAGCCCTCTGGATAATGCTTTTAGTAATCCCACACCTCCTCTTAATATCCAAACTATGGATTCTTTGCATTACATTCACACCACACATTGCCCTCAGACATGACATCTCCACTGCTTCCAGCCTTCTCCTTGTTGCAACATTCACCATCCAAGTTTCATACCCATATAAGAGCGTTGGTATAACTATACTCTCGTACATTCCCCTCTTTGCTTCCACAGATAATGTTCTTTGTTTCTACAGACTTCTCAATGCACCACTGATCTTTTTCCCATCACCAATTCTGTGATTCACCTCATCTTTCATAGACCCATCTGCTGACACATCCACCTCCAAATATCTGAATGCATTCACCTCCTCCATACTCTCTCCCTCCAATCTGATATCCAGTTTTTCATTATCTAACACAAATAACCCGCACATAAGAGAGAGGAGGAGCTTACGACAACGTTTCAGTCTGACTTGGACCATTTACAAAGTCACACTAGCAGAGAAAAGTGAGGATGGAAATATTATGAGAATACTTTACATGAATTGTGATGAATACAAATACTAGAGATGCATACATTAAGCATTAATCTTCTTATATTATAAGCAAGTAATAATTATTGCCAATATAGTCTTAAGTTAGGTTTAAGTTTGCCGAAAATGCTCAGCAAATGTTACACATCTCTATACAAACATTGTAGCATGTGGAAATAAATTTTTGACTTTGAATTTGAGTAATTAAATGCTTTTATTCATTATTTTTTACAATTTTCATATGTTAGCTATATACTGAGATGTAAAGATTCAGTTTACACTTGTTTAATTACCGCTTCTCTATTAACTCAACAAAGTTTTAGCACTTTCTATTAAAATCAGTAAGATAAACTGAATGTATATTAATATGTGTGGCAAAGTGTACATTAAAAAATACATAATAAGGCACTACATGTACAGAATATACACAGGTGTTATGTCTGATTTTATGTTTGCAACAAATGGTGTACAAAACTGAGGACTTTTTTATTTTAAACTTGTATATATATTTTTTTTTAACAAGTCAGCTGTCTCCCACTGAAGCAGGGTGACCCAAAAAGAAAGAAAGTCCTCAAAAAGAAAATACTTTCACCATCATTCAACACTTTCACTTCACTCATACATAATCACTGTTTTTGCAGAGGCACCCAGATACAACAGTTTAGAAACATATATAAAGATATATAACATATCCCTCCAAACTGCCGATATCCCAAACCCTTCCTTTAAAGTGCAGGCATTGTACTTCCCATTTCCAGTACTCATGTCCGGCTATATAAATATAACTGGTTTCCCTGAATCCCTTCACTAAATATTACTCTGCTCACACTCCAACAGCTCATCAGGTCCCAAAAACCATTCGTCTCCATTCACTCCTATCTAACATGCTCTCGCACGCTTGCTGGAAGTCCAAGCCCCTTGCCCACAAAACCTCCTTTACCGCCTTCCCCCTCCCTCCAACCTTTTCGAGGATGTCCTCTTCCCTTACAGATTTATACGCTCTCCATGTCATTCTACTTTGATCCATTCTCTCTAAACGACCAAACTACCTCAACAACCCCTCTTCAGCCCTCTGACTAGTAATTTTATTAACTCCACACCTTCTCCTAATTTCTACACTCTGAATTTTCTGCATAATATTTACACCACACATTGCCCTTAGACAGGACATCTCCACTGCCTCTAACTGCCTCCTCACTGCAGCATTTACAACCCAAGCTTCACACCCATATAAAAGAGTTGGTACCACCGTACTATCATACATTCCCTTCTTTGCCTCTGTAGATAGCATTTTTTGTCTCCACATATACCTCAATGCACCACTCACCTTTTCTCCTTCATCAGTTTTATGGTTAACCTCATCCTTCATAAACCCATCTGCTGACACGTCAACTCCCAAATATCTGAAAACATTCACTTCTTCCATACTCCCTCTCTCCAATGTGATATCCAGTTTTTGTTTATCTAAATCATTTGATACCCTCATCACCTTAGTCTTATCTATGTTCACTTTCAACTTTCTGCCTTTACACAGGTTTAAAATAATGTACAGTATATATAAAATATGCAGTAACTTTAAAACACTTGAAATTTTGGAAAGTTTCCAGACATACTGGAGAGACATGGAGTTCACGGACAATGTAATAGCGAGTCAGATGGGAGGAAGGGGGAGCCGTATAATGAGTTTTAGCCATAATTTGAAATGTCCATATTAGCGAAACGCCATAAAGTGAAATGCCGTAAAGCGGGGCCCTACTATATAAAGAAATGAGGGGTGGGGATATTTGCAGTTTTGAACTGTGGTATTTTTGTGCCTTTGGCAAAACAGTGAGGAAGTGAGTTATGATGAGCATTTCTTCTATTTTGGGTCACCTTGCCTTAGTGGCAGATGACTGGTGTGTTAAAAAAAAGAAAAAGCCTGTTTACTTATTCAATGAATTTTTTTTTTTTTTTGCCTCATTAGTCATTTCCCACCAAAGGAGGAAACACATTCATTCATTATCTATTGTTGTAGCAGCAGCAGAACTTGACAATTTATGGCACTTCATATTCACGGTGTCCCTGCCCATCATTTGTAGTGTACACTCTATACTTCCCATCTCCAGAACTTTAGTCTGGCTTACTGGGTTTTTGAATCCCTTCATAAATGTTACATTGCTTATACTCTGACAGCACATCAAATCCTTAAAATGACAGGTCTCTTCTCATAGTGATTTACCACATTTACATACACCTACTGAAGCTCCAACCACTTAAAACTTCATTTATTCCTTCCCTCCAATGGAAATAAGTCACTTTGACTTTTTTTGGGTTATCCTAGGTAATCTACACATATGCTGCTATGTATTTATTTATTTATTTTATGTCTTTGCAAACAGTACATTGAGATTTTGTATTTACAAAAGTTTGTTGCAATGCAAAGAGAGCCTCTATTATGCCTAGGCATTATTGGCTTACAGACTACTTAACACTAAGGATTATATCATAGTTGTACAGTAGGATAGTAATTATTTCATAGTTGTACAGAAAATTATTAGTTATAAATGAATCAAAATTTGTATAAGACAAAAGATATATTCACATATTTGAAAATGCTTTTTGTGAAAACAATGATTCAATTATATTCCTGTCAACAATGGATAAAAGGTTCAATGTGATTGTTGAAGTTATGATGTGGGAGAACATAGGTGAGTATGTGTGTACTGAGTATTTAGTCTAGGGTAATTAAGTGGCTTTTGAGAAGTCTTAAATTAATTTTCAGACTGGGTTACTTTAATATCTTCTGGTAATAAATTCCATATTTTGGGGCCTTATATGCCCATTTAGTCGACCTATTCTCTTTCATCCTTTCTAAATTACTAAACCATCTCAACAGCCACATTGTTTTCCAGGTTCCTTATTATCTGCATAATATTCACATAATATCTTAAAAAAATAAATAAAATGTGTAACACACTGACTCCCACAGAGGTAGGATGACCCAAGAAAGGAGAAAAGCTTTCACTATCACTCACATTATTACTGTTGTAAAAGAGGCATGTCAATATCACAGTTCAGATGACCCTTCAAATTGCAAAAATCCCCACCCTGCCTGAATATTTTTATCGTTATTATTACACATGAATGAGTAACAACCCAGAAGCATGCATGACATGAATCCAACATACAGGACCTAGAATGTATCATAATATATAGTGTATAAATGAGGGTGTGTAACTCCTCAACTTTCTTACCTAGCCTAGCTACATTCCTGAAGGTAAATACTTGAGTTTGTTAGTAAACAACTTTTCCTGAGCCAGCTCCAAAGCAAGTAAATAAGTCGGTATACCTGGAGTATACCTGGAGAGGGTTTTGGGGATCAGTGCCCCCGTTGCCCGGTCTGTGACAAGGCTGGTGCTGGACATCCATGAGTAGCCCGAACATGATCATTAACAAGGATATTTTCATGATTTTTTCTGGTATTGTACTTAATATCTATAATTAAGATTTGACCTAGATAAAGGTAAACATTAAAATAATACTTTATTTATTTATTTCAGATGACAATGGAAGTGGAGGGACGTTGGTGGATCTTCCATCACCTTGTGGGAGTGAGTGTTCCACCAACACTCTTGTATCATGCATGTCTTCCCTTCCCACTGACCCACAGTCTCCCCAGTCACCATCCCACTTACTCTCCAATACACCATGTGCACCAACAAGCACCCCAGTTTGTGGTGTGAGTGGCTATGTTGATGGGGCAACATACACAGTGTCACCACATGTGTTGGGCTCAGGTTGGGAAATTCTAGAAGAAAGAGATACATATAGAATTGTAGGAAGTGGAACACTTACTGAATCTCTACCATCCATTACTGGAACACAGATCAGTTCTCTTGGACAGAGTGTGTCAGGCACACTCACAGGTCTGGTGAATACTGTGTCAGGAATGCTGTCATCCACTGCCAACACAACAATATCCTCAGGCACAAAGAATATATCTCCTGCAGGTGTTAAGCAAGAGACACAATCTCAGCTTTCTGTCTCTAACAAGTCTCAGGGTTCTGACGCAATGTCATTCATGGCAGTTGAAACACCACTTGTGAAAACTTCAGATTTAAGTGATCATAGTGACGGTAGCGATGACACAGTCACCAGCGACTCCCATCGATGCTCTGAACTCGAAGAAAAGTGAGTATCACTATTATTTTTGGTTAACTCTTTGGCTGTTCTTTGTTAAATTATGAAATAAGGATTTGAAAAAATAATGCAGTAATTTTTGTTGGATGTATTCATTATGTATTGCTTTACAGAAACATGTAGTTGAGATTATTAACTAGTACTGTATACTTAAAGTGACCATATTTCCTGGAGTTAGAGGTACCTAAAGTTTGAAGTGCCTGGGGTTAGAAGCACCTGGGGTTAGAAGTGCCTGGAGTTAGAAGCACCTGGGGTTAGAAGTGCCTGGAGTTAGAAGCACCTGGGGTTAGAAGTGCTTGGGGTTAGAAGCACCTGGGGTTAGAAGTGCCTGGGGTTAGAAGCACCTGGGGTTAGAAGCACCTGGGGTTAGAAGTGCTTGGGGTTAGAAGCACCTGGGGTTAGAAGTGCCTGGGGTTAGAAGTGCCTGGGGTTTGAAGTGCCTGGGGTTAGAAGCACCTGGGGTTAGAAGTGCCTGGGGTTAGAAGCACCTGGGGTTAGAAGTGCCTGGGGTTAGAAGTGCCTGGGGTTTGAAGTGCCTGGGGTTAGAAGTGCCTGAGGTTAGAAGTGCCTGGGGTTAGAAGCACCTGGGGTTAGAAGTGCCTGGGGTTAGAAGCCCCTAGGGTTTGAAGTGCCTGGGGTTAGAAGCACCTGGGGTTAGAAGTGCCTGGGGTTAGAAGTGCCTGGGGTTTGAAGTGCCTGGGGTTAGAAGCACCTGGGGTTAGAAGTGCCTGGGGTTAGAAGCACCTGGGGTTTGAAGTGCCTGGGGTTAGAAGCACCTGGGGTTAGAAGTGCCTGGGGTTAGAAGCACCTGGGGTTAGAAGTGCCTGGGGTTAGAAGTGCCTGGGGTTTGAAGTGCCTGGGGTTAGAAGCGCCTGGGGTTAGAAGTGCCTGGAGTTAGAAGCACCTGGGGTTAGAAGTGCCTGGGGTTAGAAGCACCTGGGGTTAGAAGTGCCTTGGGTTAGAAGCGCCTGGGGTTAGAAGTGCCTGGAGTTAGAAGCACCTGGGGTTAGAAGTGCCTGGGGTTAGAAGCACCTGGGGTTAGAAGTGCCTGGGGTTAGAAGTGCCTGGGGTTAGAAGTGGGACATCTTTGAACATCGAAAAAAAGGCTAATTAATGTATCTATATTAAACATCTAAACTGTCATATCTGCACACCTCTGCAAAGACAGTGATAGTGTGAATGATGGTGAAAGTGTTTCTTTTGGATCACCCTGCCTCGGTGAGAGACGACCAGCATGTTGATAAAAAATATTAAATGTCAGCGTAATTATTCTAGACTTACATTATGAAATAACAAGTGACTCATTTCGCCTCTAGGATATTAATCTAAGTTCGATTTCTCTACCTTCATTGAATGAAATCTTTAGAAGCTCAAGAATAAATTTCAGAGTTTTACAGAATTCCTAACAGATTTTTTACAATTTATTTTTGTTACTAGTAAGACCTTGAAAAGTGGGGCTTAGAGTTGAAGTTGTTCAAATAATTACAAATTATTTATTGATAATTAGTTTCAAGGAAACACTGTATAAAATATATCCGATGTGTGTTGTGGCTTATATCTGTCTCACTGAAGTGAGTGAATAGATCTACCCCAGCATTGATCTGTTGCTATCTTAAAAACATTCACCTCTCATACTTTCTCATCCAACAGGTCAGTATCACATTCAGATCAAAAAACTTCTGTAGCAGCAGAATTCATTATTTTGTAACAATGTATGGTCTACAACTTGTTGTTGAACTTTCCACAGTCTAGGCACAAGAATAGTGTTACACTATTTACCTATAAAAGTAGTGCAGCTTGGGTCAACTACAGGTTACTATTTTATTGCTACCTATCTATAAGAAAATATAATATTTTTTTTTTATTTATTACACATCGAACGTTTTCCACCAAGGCAGGGTGGTCCGAAAAAGAAGAGACACTCTCATCATCACTCACTCCATCACTGTCTGACCAGAAGCATGCTGACACTACAGTTATATAATTATATAATTTATAATTAAAAATAATAATTGAACCTCAGTTTTGTTATGTAAATTCAATCTTATTAAATTTTTCTTGCTACCCTAGCAGTCGCCCACCAAATTAGTGACCCATACAAGGAAGCATTCTTTATACTATTAAAAATTCCAATTAGTCATTTAGTAAACAAAAAACTGAACTACTGTTATTTCACTTTATTCAGTTGGTTAAAATAAAATCATCGCAAATGATGATACCAAATTTTATATATGTATATAAAAAAGATTTTAATCCCTTCTCCTGTATATGTTACTAAATTTAAAAGGAGTAACTTTCGTTTTTTTCTTTTGGGCCGCCCCACCTTGGTGGGATATGGCTGGTGTGTTGAAAGAAGAAGAAAAAAATTTCTTTGCTTGTCAGATAATTTCATTACAGTGTAATTTTTCCCGTAATTTCTTTTTAACATGCTGGATGTCTCCTACTGAGGCAGAATGACACAAAAACGAAACATTTTCACCATCATTCACACTATCACTGTCCACTGTCTTGCCAGAGGCAGCAGATACGGCACTTCAGGTGTCCCTCCAAATATTCCCACCTCACTTTTAGAGTGCAGGCACTGTACTTCCCACCTCCAGGACTCAGATCCATAGTAGAAAGTTGAACAAATCAGGACATTTATCATCAGTACATTAAATCCATCAGTATGATAGTTTTGCATCTTCAGAAGTTTTTCGGAGAGAAGGACATGTTGATCCAAAAGAGGACTCTTCCTTCTAAATCAGGACATCTGTTCACTTTAAGTAAATATAGCATACTGTATATTATTATATATTGTTCTTTGTATATATATAGTATGGTATTAATGTAGGATTTTTTATATAATCTTCAGTCAAAGAGCATTTTGACATCCCTTTGCTTGAATACCCTGACTGTTTTATTTCAAATAAATTTCTGCATATTGCCCTGAGAATCTGTGTTTTACAATGTTTATGTCACATGCAAGTATGAGTGAGAATGCTGCAACACGAACTCTGTGTGCATGGCTCAACTGCATGAGGGTTAAGACACGATCTGGCTGTTACAGTACCTGGCTGTATTTATACAATATTAATATGCCTGTACAAAGCTAAAATTAACATTCCTTATGTTGTTTGACCCTTTCTGTTGACAAGAAACATTTGATTAGTTTAGTGCCATGACATGAGTGACCACTTCTACTCTCACTAGTGTCATGTCTCTTTTGCTTAGGTCACCTTTGCATTTTTGTGAAAATTCAGTTAAAAATATACTAGCAAAAGTAATTTAAAAATGCAGGTCACAACAGCAAAGATCTTTTTTTGTATAAGTTTTAAGAAGAAATATTAGCATTTATACTGATGCAGATGATTTTTGTCTTCAAGTAAATACAGTGGACCCCCGCATAACGATTACCTCCGAATGCGACCAATTATGTAAGTGTATTTATGTAAGTGCATTTGTACGTGTATGTTTGGGGGTCTGAAATGGTCTAATCTACTTCACAATATTCCTTATGGGAATAAATTCGGTCAGTACTGGCACCTGAACATACTTACGGAGTGAAAAAATATCGTTAACCGGGGGTCCACTGTAATAGACACTGAACTCTTGGATAAAAGTTTGGAAAAATATCAGGATTATATGCGTGTGTCTTTGTAAAATGTATAGACTTGGTATGGTACAGGTATAATGTTTTATTTTATATGCTCTGGGAGTTTGTGTTTGGTGACAATACTTAATTAAACTGCTGAAGTGCCATGTGAGCCAGTTTGTAATAGTTTTACAGGCATACTCTTGCTGCCTGCTGGCAGCAACAGCCTGGTTACTTTCAGATTGAGCCTTGATAGAAGACCAACTCTCAAGACCAGCTTAAGGTGTCACCACCATACTCAACGCCAGGAGTACGATGCCAAAAAAAAAAAAAGCACATATTTAAAAATTTGTATGATAAAACTGTACATTTATTTATTTATTTTTTTTTTTTTGAGTGAAAAAGTATCATTGAGGAATATAATATACCTGAAGGGTGTTGTGGGGGTCAGTGTTCCCATGGCCTGTCCATGACCAGGTCTCCTGTGTTTATATTTTTAGTACATCTACTGACATAAACAATGTACAATACTGGAGCTACATATCAGGCTGTCGTAATAAGGTCAAATATTTACTACCATTCATGAAAGTGCTATAACGTGATTGCAAACAAATCACGAACTGGCATATGAGCTTTAGAACTCACCTGCCATGGGTTGAAGCCTCACCCATTATGTGATTTGATCAGCCTAATAATAATAATAACAATGAATTCCTCCTCCGTAAGCCATGTGTGTCGTAAGAGGCAACTAAAATGCCAGGAGCAAGGGGCTAGTAACCACTTCTCCTATATAAATTACTAAATTTAAAAAGAAAATCTTTCATTTTTCTTTTTTTAGGTGACCCTGCCTTGATGGGAGGCAGCCGGTGCTCGAAAATAATAACAATAATAATCATAATTGCATTTATGGCTTGGTGTGTGAGCTTTGTGAATTCCTTATGAGAATAAGCTGACGAGGATAAAATAATCGAGACATTATTATTATTATTATTAATACTGTGTGAAAGAAGATGAATAGTACAAATATGATTACAGGTAATTATGGTAATTTTATAACTAAAAATATTAATTATATTTTTTATAGAAATATGTCATCATTATAATATTAATTTTGTTCATTAATATAGCAACTGTATATACGGTATTTTTATAATGTTTTATAATATACATCATTGGTATATAGGCAGTGTGCAATATGTGGGAATAACATTTTTATTTTTTATTTTTTTTAAACTGGATTAAGCTAGCTGAAGTGTCTGTTGTGTATTAATATATGATAACATTTATGTAATGTGTATGATAACATGTGTATGATATATTGTATGATAACACATATAATATTTTATGATAACATTTGTATAACATTTCTATGATAACATTTGTATGATAACATTTATATAATATTTTTATGATAAACATTTATTATGACATAAATGTTAATTTATGATATTATGCTTAAATGGTAACTATGGTGCTTGAAGGTAATGATAAATACTTAGAAATTAATTGTACAGAGTAAACCACACTTAAATGTAGTTGATGTCCTTATTACCCATAGTGTTCTCCCACACTGTATATTTTAATTACCCGAAACAGTAGCCGCTGTGTGGGAGCAACATTGTGGGTAATAAAGATGTTCAGTGTACTTGTATAAGTATGGTTGCAGGGGTTGAGTTTCAGCTTCTGGCCCTACCTCTTTGCTGGCTGCTACTGAGTTCACTCTTTCCTGGCTGTGTGAATCCTATCATTAACTATGTTTGAATCCTGCCTCTGCCACTTTGCTATCTAGGATGTTCAACTTCCTGACCTCTCCAAGGCTAAAGAAGTACTGTATTTCCCAGTATCCTTGTGACTCGTCTGGGTTTTTAACTTCCAGCTGTGACCTCGTGTACCTGTGACCCACCTCTCAGATGTGCCCTGTCCACTCCTGTCAGTTCCTCTCAGTATCTTGTATGTCATAATTATGTTACTTCTTGTCCTTTTGTCCTCTAGTGTGGTCAGATTTAATTGTTCTAGTCCCTCTTCACTGGGACTAGTCTTGTTGCAAACTTCTGCACTTTTTTCCAGCTTCTTTACATTCTTTATTAGATGTGGGTTCCAGACTGGTGCTACATACTCCAAGATGACCTAACATGTGCTGTGTATAAGGCAGTGAATGCCTCCTTGCTGAGATTCTTGAAAACTAACCAGAAATTGCCAGTCTCATGTTTGATGTGTTAGTCATCGGGTTGTTGTGTGCCTCAGGTGAAATGCTTGGAACTATGCTCACCCCAAGGACCTCTTTCAGGAAGGTTTGCAGCCTTGTCCTCTCTTTCTAGTCTTTTGTCATTCCCCAATTTGTGTAACTTTGCATTTGCTGGGGTTAAATTCTAGTAACCACTTGTCAGACCAATTATGCAGCTTGTCCAGAACTGTTTGTAGTCTTTCCTTCTTTGCTCCTGTCTGTGTTCTTCTCATTAGTTTCATCTCATCTGCACCCAGGACACCTCTGACTCTGTTTCATCTAGCATGTTGTTTACAGAAACAAGAAACAGGAGAGGTTCCAGTACTGAACCTTATGGAATCCCAATCATTACTCTTGCCCATTCTGACACCCTCTCCTTGACAGTAATGCTTTGTTTCCTTCCTGTTAAATATTCCTTGATCCACTGTTGTGCTGTCTCTGTTATTCCTACATACCTTTCTAACTTCTGTACCAGTCTCTTGTATTATTATATGAAACACCGTCTTACAGTCCAGAAGCATGTAGTCCACCCATCCTTCTCCTGCCTTTTATTCTTGGACTGCAAAAATGCCTTCTTGCAGTCCAAAAATATACAGTCTCTCTTCTAACTTTTATCTTGTTATAGAGCTCTAGTAAATTTGCAAAACAGGGTTTACCATCTTGAAAACTGCACTGGTGGTTGTTGATGAATCCACTACTTGCCAGGTGCTCCACAACTTTCCTTATATACCTTACATACCATGCATGTCAATGACACTGATATGTAGTTTAATGTTACCTATCTGTCAAGACTACATTCTCTGTTTTTCACACCTCTGGCAGCTACCCTGTCTCAGTTGACTTGTTGAAGACTACAAATACTGGTTCACACATTTCTGCTTCCTCTCTCAGAACCCACAGAGAAATATTGTCTTGGTGTCTAGTTCACTCGTTAATTCCTTCACGTCTTCTCCCATTGCGTGTATTGTGTCCAGTATTTGTTGGTACACTCTTCCTCTGTCTCTGGCAGTGTTCTTGTTTCCACTGAGAATATCTCTCTAAATCTTTTGTTTAGCTCTTCACAGGCATCCTGGTCATTTCTAGTGAGCTTCTCTCCTTCAGCCTTATTACCTGGTCTTTCACAGTTGTCTTCTTTCTGATGTGGATGTGTAGCAATTTTGGCTCATATTTGGCTATTGTTGCTACATTATTCATTTAGCCACTCTTCTCATCCATGAATATTCATTGCTGGCTCTTCTGCTTGCTTCCCTTTTCTTCTAGCTTTATATATTTCTTTCATGCTCTTACATTGTGAACTGTTGTCTCCCCTGCACCTCTGAGTGAACCATGGGCTCACTCTCTTCTTGCTAGTGCTGCTTCTGATTATGGATATGAATTTCTCCTCTGCCTCTCAGCACTTTCCAGCTACATATTCCATCATTTTGTTCATTGTCTTTCCCTATATCTCTCTGTCCCATGACACTCTACTTAGGAATTACCTCAGGTCTACATAGTCTCCTCTCTTGAAGTTAGGTTTATCCCTTCCTTTCTGTTCTATTTCTCTCCTTGTACACTTCCACAAGGTAATTGCACCTGAGTACAGCATAGTTGCTAGTACTGAGGAGCCTCTCATACTCAATGTATCCTACATCAAAGTCACTTTAGATTAATAGAGGGTCTAGCTTCACTTACTTTCTCTCTCTAGTTGTGTCCCTCACATGCTGACTCAAGGTTTTTCATCACCACTATGTGAAGAAAACACTGATGTTAATAAAAGTATCCATTATATAGGGGAGAACATTGTGGGTAATAAAGGTATCTACTTCACCAGTCTCCTTTGCTCCACCTTATTGGTATCTACATCTCATTCTAGTTCCAGTTCCATTAAATCTGTATAATGTTTGGAAGTTAATAATATCATGCAATACCTAAGCTATATAATATACTGTACAGCTGAGAAGTTAATTATATGATAGAATTCGGTGGAATTACCAGACCTAAGAGTGACAATCTAGCGGTCCTTAAATGGCCAATTGCTCTGTCGATTGCACCAGACATTGTAAGAGTTCACTATCCAGAGCACAGTACTGGGATGGACTGGTAATCTCAGCACTGCCAGGTTGTCAGCACTCCTAGGTCATCAGTACTGTCAGGTTGTCAGCACTGTCAGGTCATCAGCACTGCTAG
This sequence comes from Cherax quadricarinatus, assembly GCF_038502225.1. Lineage (NCBI taxonomy): Eukaryota > Metazoa > Arthropoda > Malacostraca > Decapoda > Parastacidae > Cherax > Cherax quadricarinatus. The sequence goes on from NC_091305.1 coordinate 39,437,493, forward strand.
GTCATCAGCACTGCCTTATTGCCCACACTGCCAGGTCACCAGCACTGCCATGTTATCACCACTGCCAGGTTGTCAGTACTTCCAGATTGTCAGCACTGCAAGGCCGTCAGCACGGCCAGGTTGTTAGCACTCCAATCTATTGAATTATTACACTGTGTATTGTGAAATATCAGCAGTATGATAAAATATGTTACTTAATAACACCATTATATTAATTATATGTTTAACTTGGAAGTTGATTGTATCACATAATCATTAAAACTTAAAAGAAAACATCTAGGCAGGTACAGTATAGTTGTTTATATCAGTGGTTCAGATTTCCTGAAGATTTCATTACAGTGAAATATAAAGGATGAAATGGTAGTTATAGTAATAAAATGAAGGTTATCTGCAAGTACATAATTTGATTAGCTGACAAAATAAAATATAGTCATGCCCTGCCCTACATCATTAGTTGGTTCCAAGAGCCTCGACGTAACCTGGTTTTTGACATAAACCGGATGTAATGCCTTAAAAATGCCTTAAAATGATGACAAATACAGTAGAACTAAGTGTAAATAACTTGCAAAAGAATACAGTGGAACCCTGGTATGCGACCTTAATTCATTCCAGAAGACTGTTCGAGTGCTGCTCCATTTGAGTATTGAAGAAGTTCTTCCCAACCAATTTTCTGTTTGGTTGGCTGTTATTGCTAATCGTTGTAGGCCCCTTGGTGACTTATTTATACAGATAATACCTAAAAACACCAAAAAATGTGAAGAAACATGATATAGTTCACAGCAAAGTTCTGGCAGGTCGTATTTGTTTGGTCGAGTGTTGAGCTTTGTTCGAGTAGGTAGCTGGTCGTATACCGAGGTTCCACTGTATAACTATCGCTAAACCTTAACACTAAAAACACACTTTGTTGCATTTTTTTAAAGAATAATGATACCATCTCAGGCTATAATTTATTGTATTCTTCAGATCCTTTTCCTGATGGGACCTTTAATGAAAGTGCCCTTCTTCTACGCACTGATATTCCGTACCATCAGCTATTTGTTCGTACTTTGCTGCATTACACAGCAGCCCGTATCCACTTGCATAGGTGGTATACGCTCTGTTCTTTATATCTCTCTCCGTCTCGGGCATTATCTATTCCGGATATTGCCTTTCTTGTTTCGTAATTACCACCACCGATTCTGTTACTTGGTGATTTTAATGCCCACCATTTCCTCTGGGGGGGGGCTCACTGTGATTCACGTGGCATTCAGTTAGAGGCTTTTCTTGCCACCCACCCCCTCCATGTTTTAAATACAGGTACTCGCACCCATTTTGATCCACGGACTCACACTCTCTCTTGCATCGATCTCTCAGTCTGCTCTTCCTCCGCCGCATTAGACTTCACTTGGTCTGTTCTTCCGGACTTACATGACAGCGATCATTTCCCAATCATTCTTACTTCCCCTTCATATTCACCACCTCTTCGCATCCCACGCTGGCAATTTGATCAGGCAAATTGGAACCTTTACTCACACCTAACTGTTTTTAGAGAGGTTCCTTCTTCGTCCTCCATCGATGAACTTTTACACCTCTTCTCATCCTCCGTTTTAACTGCAGCTTCTCATTCTATACCCCAAACTTCGGGCAGGCATTCTCAGAAATGCGTGCCTTGGTGGTCTCCTGCTTGTGCTCGTGCAGTACGTTTGAAACTCGCTGCATGGGGCAGGTACTGGTACAATAGAACCATAGAGAGACTTCTTGATTTTAAGCAGAAGCGTGCGATCGCTCGCCGTGTCATCCGTGATGCTAAATGCACTTGCTGGCGAGATTATGTCTCCACCATCACCTCTGCTTCCTCTATGAGTGCAGTCTGGAAAAAAGTACGAAAACTGAGTGGTAAATATTCTCCTGACCCGGCTCCTGTTCTGCGGGTTGCCGGTGTTGATATAGCAAACCCACTAGATGTTGCCAATGAAATTGGCAATCATCTGGTCCGTATTTCTCAGGGACTCCATCTATGCCCCTCATTTCTTTCCTCAAAGTCTGCCAGAGAGTTAGCACCCTTGGACTTTTCTTCTCTCAGAGAAGAACAGTATAATGTGCGTTTTACACTTCAAGAACTGGAGGCAACACTCTCAGCTTGTCGATCATCGGCAGCTGGGCCCGACGACATTCATATTCGTATGCTACAACATTTACATCAGTCAGCCTTTGCAGTCCTATTACGCCTTTACAATCTTATTTGGTCACAAGGAGTTCTTCCACAGCTGTGGAAATCCGCCATTGTTCTCCCTTTCCGCAAACCAGGCACTACGGGACATGAAACCTCCCACTATCGTCCCATTGCTCTTACCAGTGCAGTTTGCAAAGTGATGGAACGCCTAGTAAATAGACGTTTAGTGTGGTATTTAGAGACACACAACAGTCTCTCCACTCGTCAATATGGCTTTCGTAAGGGACTTTCTACCATAGACCCCTTACTACGCTTGGATACGTATGTTCGTAATGCCTTTGCGAATAACCACTCAGTTATTGCCATATTTTTTGACCTTGAGAAGGCATATGACACAACTTGGAGGTATAATATTTTAGCCCAAGCCCACTCCTTAGGCCTTTGAGGCAATCTACCATCCTTCCTTAAGAACTTTCTAACTGACAGGCATTTCCGTGTTCGGGTTAATAATGTGCTCTCCCTGGACTTTATCCAAGCTGAAGGTGTCCCCCAGGGATGTGTTCTGAGCACAACACTTTTTCTCCTTGCTATTAATGATTTGGCCTCTAGTCTTCCATCAAATATTTGGTCATCACTCTATGTTGATGACTTCGCTATTGCCTGTGCAGGCGCTGACTGTCACCTTATTACAGTTTCTCTCCAGCATGCAGTCGACCATGTTTCCCATTGGGCCACCACACGTGGGTTTAAATTTTCCAGCACTAAAACTCACCAAATTACTTTCACTAGACGCTCTGTCATCTCCGATCATCCTTTGTACCTCTATGGCTCCCGTATCCCTGAACGTGATACAGTCAAGTTTCTAGGCCTCCTCTTTGACCGTAGGTTATCCTGGAAACCTCACATTACCTCTCTGAAGGCAACTTGTCATAGCCGGCTGAACCTTCTTAAAACCCTTGCTCATCTTTCATGGGGAGCTGATCGTCGAACCCTCCTTCGCCTACATTCCACCCTTATCATATCGAAACTTGATTATGGTGACCAGATCTATTCAGCGGCATCTCCTGCTACTCTCTCTAGCCTTAACCCCATTCATCACCAAGGATTACGTTTATGCCTTGGTGCTTTTCGCTCTTCCCCTGTCGAGAGCCTCTATGTAGAAGCGAACGTTCCATCCTTATCCGATCGCCGTGATGCCCATTGCCTTCGCTACTATGTACGCTCTCATGATCTCCGCAATCCTTCCATTTATAGAATGGTCACTGATATTAGTAGACATTCTTTATTTGTTCGCCGCCCCTGTTTACTCCGTCCCTTCTCTCTTCGCCTTCATTCGCTCTTGTCTTCTCTTCAATTACCACCTTTCTATGTACATGTATCATCTCACTTTCCCCTACCCCCCTGGGAAGTTCCAGCTGTTCGAGTCTGTTCTTTCTCTCTCCCTTGCTCGAAAGCCCAACTGTCTACGGTCGCTTCCCGCTCTCTTTTTCTTGACCACTTTCACTCTCATTCTCATGCCATTGCTGTGTACACAGATGGCTCTAAGTCTTCTGACGGCGTAGGATTCGCAGCAGTGTTTCTGGACAGCGTCGTACAAAGGCATTTACTATCTTCGGCTAGTATTTTTACTGCTGAATTTTGTGCCATCCTTACAGCACTTATCCGTATTGCATCTATGCCTGTGTCATCATTTGTGGTTGTCTCAGACTCCCTTAGTGCTTTGCAGGCTATACAGAAATTTGATACACCTCACCCCTTAGTCCTCCGTATCCAAATTTGGCTACGCCGCATCTTTACCAAGCATAAAGATATTGTTTTTTGTTGGGTCCCTGGTCATGTTGACGTACAGGGCAATGAACAGGCAGACACTGCTGCGCGGTCAGCAGTACATGACCTACCAGTTTCATGTAGAGGTATTCCATTTACGGACTATTTTGTTGCAATATCTTCCCAACTTCACACCCGTTGGCAACAACGTTGGTCTACTATGCTCGGCAACAAACTTCAATCTATTAAACCGAGTATAGGTTACTGGCCGTCTTCTTATCACCAGGGTCGAGGTTGGGAGACTACTCTCTCCCGTCTTCGCATTGGACATACCCGTCTTACTCATGGATATCTCATGGAGAGGCGCCCTGCTCCTCTCTGTGAGAATTGCCAAGTTCCATTATCAGTCAGCCACATTCTGTTGGACTGCCCACTTTATCAATGAGCACGCAGAATTTACCTCCATCGTCGTCTTCGCTCCGCTGCTCTCTCTCTACCTTCCCTTCTCGCTGATGGACCCACCTTTCATCCAGACTCTCTCATTGACTTTTTGACAACAACTGACTTACTTCACAAATTCTGATACCTTCAGCCCTTTCTACTTCAATCTCTTGCTACCCTCTACCCCCGCACTATCCCCTGCCCCGCTGTTTTCTGTAACCTACTGATCATCCCTCCTCCCTTCTGCCATCCAATACCCTCGCTTCCTTCCCTACCCTGCAGTGCTGTATAGCCCTTGTGGCTTAGCGCTTCTTTTTGATAATAATAATAATAATAATAAAGAATAATGAACACAATTAAAAAAAATTGTGTTATTTACCTTGTGATTTGCCCTTAAAAATATTTTAAGTATGACAAAAAGCACCTTACAATTAGTGTAAACAACGCACTTTTAATAATTTTTAACTTATCTTCCATTGTAACTGCATTATGCTTGGAATCACCATCACTATCCTTAGGCCCCATGGTAACACAGACACAGTAAAGGAATAATCACAAAAATAATGGTGAAAGGCAAAACAAACACATGATCACAGCATAGGCAAAAATGCATTATGGGATCATCTTTGTTTTGAATGAGAACCACCAGCAACGCTGTCATGGATATTTGTTTACAGTTTTTCATTTTAAATATTTTATTGTATATGTATGCATTTTTAATGTTTTTAAAGTGTTTTTATTGTATTTTATTTTAATGTCTATTTATTTTAATGAACTGAAATTTACTCTAGAAAAGTGGGGTAAGGGCAAATTTGATGTAAGCCAAAATGTTGTAAAGTGGGTTATGACTGTATATCTAATTATTAGTGACAAAACATGAAACTGAAAAAATAAGTTTTATTAAAAAATAAATTGCTTTGGGCATTAAGTACATCTTTTCAATTTTGTCAGGTGTTAGTCACAATGGTAACCAATGTGTAGAGCATCACTTCCACAGTGGTTCAGGGGTTGTTTAGTAATACTTGTGACTTGTGCGAAAACATTGCTTAAGTAGAAACTCGTACACCCTTTGTACTACATGACTGTCACTGTCAGCCTTATGGGACTAAGAAAGACAGGTTCCCCTAACATATTTTCTCACAAGATGTGAATTTAAGAAGATGTTGGATCTCTTGAGAACACCTGATAGTCTACTCTGAAAGAAAATGATTTTTATGGTAGAATTCCATTAAACTGGTTACTGTTTATGAAGTAATAAATTCTGTATTAACTGTGGTTATAAATTTGAATGCAATTTTCATTTCCATTCCAGTTGTTTGTGTCAGGTAGTACTGACAATCCAGCATCTGTTGATAACTTGACCTGTTTGTCAGAGTGCTCACCAACTTCATTTCAGACACTCCTCTGACTCTCTGACATGCTTATGTTGACTGTCATTCTCTCTCATAGTTCTTCCTTGCCTGCTGGCACTCATTATACTTTCTTAATTGATAATGATTTGCTACATCACTATGACATCCCCTTCTTTAGTGCCACTGTCCTCTCTGCAACACTTCCCTCCCCCACCATCTCTCTCACCTATACCATGCAGTGATGTGATCCTTATAGGTTTAGTGCTTTCTATGACCATAATAATGATAATCTAGCATCCTAAACATTGATCATTGTCAAGCAAATAACCAAAATATGCTCTACAAGACTGAGTTTACATTGTATGCATACACACTGCTATACAAGTTGATGCTCTCTCTCTAAACCTAATTACTGTACTTCTCTTTTATATATGGAACCTAATTACTGCACCTCTTACTTTTTTTGCAAACACTTTGAACTTACTGAACCTCCCATATCTTTCATACTCTAAATGTACTTACAATTCCTCCCACATCTTTCATACTTGGAACCTACTTATAGTTCCTGCCACATCTTTCACATTTACTTGGAACCTACTTACTGCATCCCTCATTTCTTGTTGTTCCTTCCTTATAAATCTTATTTTCCTTGTTCTAAGCATGAAATTTGTACCTCCATTTCATCATTTACAATAAAAATTTTCTCAAAATATTCTCCATCTACCTATTACCTCAAAATATTTCCTTTTTCTCTGTTATTGTATATTCAGGATAGGTTTTAACCCTTTCAGGGTCCAAGGCCCAAATCTGGAGTCACGCACCAGTGTCCAAGAATTTTCAAAAAAAAAAAATTGTTATTTTTTCTTAGGAAATCGTAGATAATCTTTTTGTGAAGGTAATAAAACAAAAAGTACGAAATTTGGTGGAAAATTGACGAAATTATGCTCTCGCGAATTTTGATGTGTCAACGATATTTACGAATCGGCGATTTTGCCGACTTTGACTCCCATTTTAGGCCAATTACATTATTCCAATCAACCAAATTCTTAGCTATTTCACTAGTATTACTTCTATTCTATCGATTGAGCACAAGAAATCGCCAAGTCAACTGTTTCAACTACAAAATAAAGTGATCGGAAATTGTTAATTTGGCCAATTTAACACAAAGTTCAAAATATTCCAATTTCAAAATAGGGTCCAGAATGAACAATGTAGGCATTCCTGGCACTAAACTAACATTTCCTCTGTTCATTAGTTATGTTTTGAGGCTTTACAAATAAATTCCATTTTGATTTTTTATTCACATAATGAATTTTTATTCACACCAAAAAATAGAAGATTTACTGTTATGCAATACTGTAATAATTGTATAAATATCATCACCATATTTGTGAATGTATCTTAGAACCACCAGCTGGCGTGTATTAGACGTGTGAGGTCGTTTGTTTACTCTTGAATATCGGCAAAAATTTAACATTTCTGCTACTTTGAGCTCAGTTTCAAGCCATTTCCAGTGCTAAAACCAATCAAAATCATCTCTATTTCTGTAATATGTCTTCCATTCTATCAAATGAGACCAAGAAATCGCAAATACAACTATAAAAAACATACGAAAAAACACTGCAAAGTTGCTGTTTTAATCGAAAAATCATGATTTCATTTTTTTTCTCTCATTATACACAGTGTGCTGCAGGATCTGTTTTATGTGGTGCACACATACCACATAGATGTATTCTCTCATATCTAGGCCCAAATGTACCACTCACAGTTTATCAGAGTGAGCTGAGCTCATGGCGTAGATCTACGGTTTGGACTTTGAACGTAAAGCCGTAGATCTACGGGACGGACCCTGAAAGGGTTAAAATCAAGCCTCTTAAAGGGAGGCTCCTTGGCGTGGTGAAGAGGCTCTTGGTCTGAGGAATTAGACCTGTCGGTCTCCTTCCTCAGACCGAACCTAATTACACCCCAATCCCCCGTTCCCTATCCCATCCTCCCCTTTTTCCTTTCCTCCTCCTCCTCCCCACCCTTCCCTTTTGCCCTTCCTTTTTGGCCTTTGGGATTTTTTTTTTTTTTTTCCTAGGTAGGGGAAAGGGTACCGGGGTCCATCCCATTCCGTTGAGGTTCTTGACGGTGGCGTAGTTTGCCGTGGAATCTGGATTGCCTGGGGATGTCCCGATCCCTCTCTGGTATCCCGGAGAGTGGCTTTGGGTGTCTCTCGGGCGACGGGTGTATCTCTGGAAGCCACCTTTCGGATTCCGGGGGTGGTGGCCAAAGGAGGTATGCTTTGTGGTGGATTTCCGGCCGCCCTCTCTTTTGTCCACCGAGGTAACTCGGCAGATGTGAGGTTGCTATCCCGGATTGTCGGTTTACTGGCATGATGGGTAGGGTATGGCACGGGTTCCATGCTGCATCTGCGCTACTTGCGGTGCTGAGGTCCTCTTGGGCACGAAGGGAGATTTCTGGCCCTTTCATTCCTTCTAGGAACTATCCCTCCCCGGTCCCCCTTTTTTTATTCTTTTTTTATTTTTATTTTCTTTTCTTCTTTCTTTTTTTTCTTAAAAACAAAAAGAAAGAAGTAACCTAACCATGGCAGCCCTAGGCCATGAACCTGCTACCCCCGGGCCCCTTCTTGATACCGCACCCCGTTCTGACCTCGCCTCATCTTTGGACCACTCTTCGGACACTCCTCATGCCTCTGTACCTCTTGCCGGTGCTGTTTCCTCACCCGCTTCAGGTACTGAGGCCTCGACTGACTCCTTTGATTTTTCTGACCTTCGCTCTCCTCTGACTATGCTTCCGGCCTCTCCCTCTACGGTGCGGCAATTTTCAAATTGCCGGCCCGTTCCACGTCGGACCAATTCTGGTCCCACGCCTAAACGCCAACGACAATTACCTGCTGATGATACTTCTCCACCTTCTCATTCTTCTCAGAAAAGATCGACACGTCCTTCACTACCTTTCCACGCTCAGTTTCAGACTGCACAATGGACTAAATTCTTCACTTTACGACTGACTTCCTCTACTGCCTATCTTTCTGACCACAGTATTGGCAAGGCACTCCTATGCCATGTTGGTAAAGATATTTCTTTTCATGCTCTTAAGAGCGGTATGCGCATCATCACCGTACAGAATGCTACCCAGGCTCATGAGCTTTCTCGTCTTTCCCATATCGATACTGTTCCTGTCACTATTGAAAAACATCATTCCCTCAATTCTTGTAGTGGTACCGTCATTCTGCCCCATACCATAGTTCAACAAAATTTCCAGACATGTGGCACTGACATTCTTGAACAGCTGGAACTCCAAGATCTCCCAATCCTCAAGGTAGACACTTATGTTCTTCCTGCCCGCGGGCGGAGACGATACCCTAGCAATGTGGCTCGTTTAACTTTTGACAGCCGTGAACTCCCATCCTCAGTTTATGTAGCAGGACATCGGTTACAAGTTTGAAAGGTGATCCCTACACCACAACAGTGTAGAAATTGCTTGCGATTTGGCCATCCAGCGAAATATTGCAGATCTATCGCCGAATGCCCGGTCTTTGGTGCCGATGACCATTCTAATATGTCTTGCAATCGACCTCCCTCTTGCCTTAATTGTCATGAGGCTCACCCTTCGTACTCTCGCCGTTGTCAAGTCTACTTAAACGAGCGGGAAATCAGTTACCTCAAAGAGGCAGAAGGTCTCCCTTATGCCATGGCAGTTTCTCATCTCCGCCTCCAAGGGAGACTACCTCGTGTTTCTTATTCCCGTGTTTCAAAACATCCCCCCACTTCTGGGATCTCATCTTCTGCAACCACCTCTGTGGTTACCTCTCCCATAGTCACTCCTGTATCTAATTCTTTTGCTGTCCTAGGCTCAGACGTCCCTACTTCAACGCCTCAGTCTGATCTCACTTTCTCGTGTTCTCCCTCACAAGCCTCAGTAGCGACGAGATCTCGTATGACACCTCCTCCTAATCATCCCTCTACTTCTCAAAAGTCAAAAAAAGGTCCGTTAACACCTCCTACCCATCTTCCACCTCCTCATTTTACCTTCCCTGTCTCTGTACCTGGTTCTTCCCCTCTCACTGGCTCTGTTACAAGTGTAGAGGTTCACCCTCCTCCTCGTACTGTACCTTCCTCCCCTGTTCCCTCCCAAGTTTCTTCCTCTTCTGCCACCTCCCAGGTTTCTGCCTATTCTGTCCCCTTCCACGCTTCTCCAGTTCCCTCCACCCTTTTGCCCCCCCCTACCTTGGTACAGTCCATTACAGTTCCAATCTTTACTCATCCTCCCCCTACCATTTCCAATATTGTCTCCCATACAACATCTCTGAATTCCGAAACACTTGAAGCAATCTCTGAATATATTGCAGAGCCCAAACCATCAATGGACACTGATCCACCCTCCGCTCCTTCTCTCTCCTCTACTCCATCTGCGCAACACCTTTCTTCACAACGCACCGTTCCTTCGCTGCTTGAACGTTTTCCACTGCTTCCGCATGTGGACTTTTCTAACCCTTCTAGTCCGTAGGAACCCTTACCTGCGGATTTCAGGTATCTTTATCATTGCCAATCATGGCCTATTTACAGTGGAATATACGCGGCCTCAGGGGTAATCGGGGTGAGCTTCAGATGTTACTCTCCCAGTTTTCCCCTGTTGATGTTTGCTTACAGGAACCAAAATTACACTCTGCTGTTATCTCTCCCATCTCAGGCTATAATTTATTGTATTCTTCAGATCCTTTTCCTGCTTATCCGTGTTGCATCTATGCCTGTGTCATCATTTGTGGTTGTCTCAGACTCCCTTAGTGCTTTACAGGCTATACAGGAATTTGACACACCTCACCCCTTAGTCCTCCGTATCCAACTTTGGCTACGCCGCATCTTTACCAAGCATAAAGATATTGTTTTTTGTTGGGTCCCTGGTTATGTTGATGTACAGGGCAATGAACAGGCAGACACTGCTGCGCGGTCAGCAGTACATGATCTACCAGTTTCATATAGAGGTATTCCATTTACGGACTATTTTGCTGCAATATCTTCCCACCTTCACACCCGTTGGCAACAACGTTGGTCTACTATGCTCGGCAACAAACTTCAATCTATTAAACCGAGTATAGGTTACTGGCCGTCTTCTTATCACCAGTGTCGAGGTTGGGAGACTACTCTCTCCCGTCTTTGCATTGGCCATACTCGTCTTACTCATGGATATCTCATGGAGAGGCGCCCTGCTCCTCTCTGTGAGAATTCCCAAGCTCCATTATCAGTCAGCCACATTCTGTTGGACTGCCCACTTTATCAACGAGCACTCAGAATTTACCTCCGTCGTCGTCTTCGCTCCGCTGCTCTCTCTTTACCTTCCCTTCTCGCTGATGGACCCACCTTTCATCTGGACTCTCTCATTGACTTTTTGACAACAGCTGATTTACTTCACAAATTCTGATACCTTCAGCCCTTTCTACTTCAATCTCTTGCTACCCTCTACCCCCGTACTATCCCCTGCCCCGCTGTTTTCTGTAACCTACTGATCCTCCCTCCTCCCTTCTGCCATCTAATACCCTCGCTTCCTTCCCTACCCTGCAGCGCTGTATAGCCCTTGTGGCTTAGCGCTTCTTTTTGATTATAATAATAATAATTTAAAATCAAGAAATAATAATAATACAGTGGACCCCCGGTTAACGATATTTTTTCACTCCAGAAGTATGTTCAGGTGCCAGTACTGACCGAATTTGTTCCCATAAGGAATATTGTGAAGTAGATTAGTCCATTTCAGACCCCCAAGCATACACGTACAAACGCACTTACATAAATACACTTACATAATTGGTCGCATTCGGAGGTGATCGTTATGCGGGGGTCCACTGTAATATCTTTATTACTATTGGTCCCTGTTTATTCAGAGCATTTTGGCCAAACTTAATTTCATTGTGATACAAACAGAACACTAAAATGTATGGTAGGTATGTATATAATATATATTTAATACATAACAAATTTGTAAAGATAAAGACCTCAGAGTACTTGGTATATGCTTTATGGATTGGAAAAGAGAGTGACTGGATCATATATACATGGAAGATTCTGGAGGGTTAAGTTCTCAGTAACAATCTTATATAATTTAGTAACAGTCTTATGTAAGTCAGTGCCAGAGAGATACAGAAAGAAGTGTAGATTAATTCCAGTGAGAAGCAGTGATACCATGGTGGGCACAATAAGAGAACACTGTGTCAACATGTGTGGTCCAAGACTGTTCAACCTGTTATCAGGAAATATTAGAAATATTGCCAGAGCAAGTATAGAAGTTTGGTTAAGCAGGGAAGCTGGCTCACCACCAAGCAAGTTGTTATGACTATGTGGTTGAGCAAGCCGCCAGCACCATCATTCTGGTTAACAAGCCACCAGCACCATCATTCTGGTTAACAAGCCACCAGCACCATCATCCTGGTTGACAAGTCACCAACACCATCCTCCTGGTTGACAAGTCACCAGCACCATCATTCTGGTTAACAAGCCACCAGCACCATCATCCTGGTTGACAAGCCACCAACACCATCATCCTGGTTAACATGCCACCAACACCATCATCCTGGATGACAAGCCACCAGCACCACCATCCTGGTTAACAAACCAGTCAGTCATCAACAAAGCCTCACCTCAGGATGCACTGTTAGGGCTGGAAAATACCTCAAAATTCGTCTCGTGTATGTGACAGATGTCACTATGTGTGAAAATATTCTCTCTATCTCTCTATCTCTCTACTGCCTCTACTTCTACTTTCTTATCCTGCATCTTGCCTCTTCCACCACTGTCATCAAAGAATCCTCTTTGCTGCCTATGTATTCTCAACTTATTTTCACTTACTGGTTTTCTAAGTCGCTTAAATAAAATTTTCACCGTTTTATTGAAAGCAAAAGTTGACATTAATGTTTTCTTCATTCCTTCATATTCACTCCTTCACTATGTTTAAACCTCGGTCATTATTTCCATATACTCAGCCTTCATTTTATACACTATAGACACATTTTTACATAGCATCTTTGTTTCCAGTACATTTTCTCTGTATTATTCCACTAATAATTCCCCATCATAGGGGACGTTGCTCGGATGCTGGTGAAGAACTTTTGATCCAAGGAAGAAGAGTAGCTTCCCCTTCATTGCATTAAATTGCATTGTTTGTCATTCCTACAGGAGCAGTATAATCCCTATGGGTTTAGCACACCCTCCCCCATTCTCCTTATATTCTATCTTCATCTTACACCTACTCTGATTCCACTTTTCTCTCTCTTATTGTAGTACAAAATTATATCCTGATATTAACTGGTACAGTGGCTGCACTCTGAAGGTGTGGATGTGAGAAGTACAGGGCCTGCACTCTGAAGGAGGTATGGAGGTGAGAAGTACAGGGCCTTCACTCTGAAGGAGGTGTGGAGGTGGGAAGTACAGGGCCTGCACTCTGAAGGAGGTATGGAGGTGAGAAGTACAGGGCCTGCACTCTGAAGGAGGTATGGAGGTGAGACGTACAGGGCCTGCACTCTGAAGGAGGTATGAAGGTGAGAAGTACAGGGCCTGCACTCTGAAGGAGGTATGGAGGTGAGAAGTACAGTGCCTGCACTCTGAAGGAGGTATGGAGGTGAGAAGTACAGTGCCTGCACTCTGAAGGATGGGTGTTGGTGGGAAGTACAGTACCTGCACTCCGAAGGAGGTATGGGGATATTTGCAAGTTTGAACTGTGGTATCGGCATCCCTCTGGCAAGACAGTGATGGAGTGAGTGATGGCAAACACGCTTCTTTTCCGATCATCCTACCTCAGTGGGAGATGGCTGGTGTGTAAAAATATGTAATAAGTAACTAGTACATTTAATCCCAAGATTTCACATATTTCTCTGTTGTTGTGATTACTAAGTATTATTGTTATTATAAAGTCCACTGAAGCATTTATATTTATGATTGTACTATGTGTAATTAAACATGTAAGCATGACATGATGTTTAGCATACCCTCTGATACCCTGTAATGTATACTCCATGCATGGATGATAGGTTATACTCCCAAACAGCCTATACTGTATGGCTTATGCATGGATGATTGGTTATACTCCCAGATAGTCTATGGTGTATGGCTCACGCATGAATGATAGCCCTTAGCCTGTAGATCGCAGGTTTCCACCATAGACCAGGCGCTTGGCTGTGAATATTATAGTATGTAAAATTGTATATATGTTTACCCACTCTGGTAAGATTTTTTTTATGTTAATTTTTGTTTTCGGGAAGGCATGAATTACAAATCATTTAGCCTGGTTATCTGAAATGTCCAAAACCTGCTTGAATCTGATGTTAACACTAACATTTGAGTATATTCACAAGTGTATTAACAAGACACTTGCTGTATGTGGTACGGTAAGTAGAATTGTTTGACTATGGCATTCTTATTGTGTTATGTGTAAGACATAGGCTCGACTAACGAGACATTATGGCTATGTTTCACTCTCCATGAGTTGTATCAGGTCAGTGGAACTGTATTGGCTTGATGAATCTCCTGGTGAGTCAGACATCCATAATGTCTTATTAAGTAGCTATTGTCTCCTTTTGATTAATATATTGTAAGTAAATTGGTTTATAATTATAAACTTGAGTATGTTGTATCCCTTCAGAAGGGGTTGCCTTCATACTGGTAAAGGGCTCTTGATCCAAGGAATTAAAGTTAACTCCTCTCCTTCCCTGGATTAAACTTGATTGCCTCCTATTTCCCTGGGGCTGTATGGCCCTCTTGGGTTTAGAACTTCCCAGTGATTATAACAGTGAATAGTCTTGTGAAGGTAGAGAGCTTTGTTGGGTTATTATAATGTTACAGTGACCAAAAGTGACTCAAAAGTCACTGACAAACTGACTCATCACACACCTCTTGAAGCACTCATCATACACCTCTTGAAGCATTCATCATACACCTCTTGAAGCATTCATCATACACCTCTTGAAGCATTCATCATACACCTCTTGAAGCACTCATCACACACCTCTTGAAGCACTCATCATACACCTCTTGAAGCACTCATCACACACCTCTTGAAGCATTCATCATACACCTCTTGAAGCACTCATCATACACCTCTTGAAGCATTCATCATACACCTCTTGAAGCACTCATCATACACCTCTTGAAGCACTCATCACACACCTCTTGAAGCACTCATCATACACCTCTTGAAGCACTCATCATACACTTCTTGAAGCACTCATCATACACCTCTTGAAGCATTCATCATACACCTCTTGAAGCATTCATCATACACCTCTTGAAGCATTCATCATACACCTCTTGAAGCACTCATCATACACCTCTTGAAGCATTCATCATACACCTCTTGAAGCATTCATCATACACCTCTTGAAGCACTCATCATACACTTCTTGAAGCACTCATCATACACCTCTTGAAGCATTCATCATACACCTCTTGAAGCATTCATCACACACCTCTTGAAGCACTCATCACACACCTCTTGAAGCACTCATCATACACCTCTTGAAGCACTCATCATACACCTCTTGAAGCACTCATCATACACCTCTTGAAGCATTCATCATACACCTCTTGAAGCACTCATCATACACCTCTTGAAGCATTCATCATACACCTCTTGAAGCACTCATCATACACCTCTTGAAGCATTCATCATACACCTCTTTAAGCATTCATCACACACCTCTTGAAGCACTCATCATACACCTCTTGAAGCATTCATCATACACCTCTTGAAGCACTCATCATACACCTCTTGAAGCACTCATCACACACCTCTTGAAGCACTCATCATACATCTCTTGAAGCACTCACCACAAACCTCTTGAAGCACTCATCATACACCTCTTGAAGCATTCATCACACACCTCTTGAAGCACTCATCATACACCTCTTGAAGCATTCATCACACACCTCTTGAAGCACTCATCATACACCTCTTGAAGCACTCATCATACACCTCTTGAAGCACTCATCATACACCTCTTGAAGCATTCATCACACACCTCTTGAAGCACTCATCATACACCTCTTGAAGCATTCATCACACACCTCTTGAAGCACTCATCATACACCTCTTGAAGCATTCATCATACACCTCTTGAAGCACTCATCATACACCTCTTGAAGCACTCATCACACACCTCTTGAAGCACTCATCATACACCTCTTGAAGCACTCATCATACACCTCTTGAAGCACTCATCATACACCTCTTGAAGCACTCATCATACACCTCTTGAAGCACTCATCATACACCTCTTGAAGCACTCATCATACACCTCTTGAAGCACTCATCATACACCTCTTGAAGCATTCATCATACACCTCTTGAAGCATTCATCATACACCTCTTGAAGCATTCATCATACACCTCTTGAAGCACTCATCATACACCTCTTGAAGCACTCATCATACACCTCTTGAAGCATTCATCATACACCTCTTGAAGCATTCATCATACACCTCTTGAAGCACTCATCATACACCTCTTGAAGCACTCATCATACACCTCTTGAAGCATTCATCATACACCTCTTGAAGCATTCATCACACACCTCTTGAAGCATTCATCACACACCTCTTGAAGCACTCATCACACACCTCTTGAAGCACTCATCACACACCTCTTGAAGCATTCATCATACACTTCTTGAAACACTCAATATACACCTCTTGAAGCACTCATCATACACCTCTTGAAGCACTCATCATACACCTCTTGAAGCATTCATCACACACCTCTTGAAGCACTCATCACACACCTCTTGAAGCATTCATCACACACCTCTTGAAGCACTCATCACACACCTCTTGAAGCACTCATCATACACCTCTTGAAGCATTCATCATACACCTCTTGAAGCATTCATCACACACCTCTTGAAGCACTCATCATACACCTCTTGAATCATTCATCATACACCTCTTGAAGCATTCATCATACACCTTTTGAAGCATTCATCACACACCTCTTGAAGCATTCATCATACACCTCTTGAAGCATTCATCACACACCTCTTGAAGCATTCATCATACACCTCTTGAAGCATTCATCACACACCTCTTGAAGCATTCATCATACATCTCTTGAAGCATTCATCATACACCTCTTGAAGCATTCATCACACACCTCTTGAAGCATTCATCATACATCTCTTGAAGCATTCATCACACACCTCTTGAAGCATTCATCATACATCTCTTGAAGCATTCATCATACATCTCTTGAAGCATTCATCACACACCTCTTGAAGCATTCATCACACACCTCTTGAAGCACTCATCATACACCTCTTGAAGCACTCATCATACACCTCTTGAAGCACTCATCACACCTCTTGAAGCATTCATTATACACCTCATGAAGCATTCATCATACACCTCTTGAAGCACTCATCATACACCTCTTGAAGCACTCATCATACACCTCTTGAAGCATTCATCATACACCTCTTGAAGCACTCATCACAAACCTCTTGAAGCACTCATCATACACCTCTTGAAGCATTCATCATACACCTCTTGAAGCACTCATCATACACCTCTTGAAGCACTCATCATACACCTCTTGAAGCATTCATCATACACCTCTTGAAGCACTCATCATACACCTCTTGAAGCACTCATCATACACCTCTTGAAGCACTCATCATACACCTCTTGAAGCACTCATCATACACCTCTTGAAGCACTCATCATACACCTCTTGAAGCATTCATCATACACCTCTTGAAGCACTCATCATACACCTCTTGAAGCACTCATCATACACCTCTTGAAGCATTCATCATACACCTCTTGGAGCACTCATCACAAACCTCTTGAAGCACTCATCATACACCTCTTGAAGCATTCATCATACACCTCTTGAAGCACTCATCATACACCTCTTGGAGCACTCATCACAAACCTCTTGAAGCACTCATCATACACCTCTTGAAGCACTCATCACACACCTCTTGAAGCATTCATCATACATCTCTTGAAGCACTCATCATACACTTCTTGAATCACTCATCATACACCTCTTGAAGCACTCATCATACACCTCTTGAAACATTCATTATACACCTCTTGAAGCATTCATCATACACCTCTTGAAGCACTCATCACAAACCTCTTGAAGCACTCTTCATACACCTCTTGAAGCATTCATCACACACCTCTTGAAGCACTCATCATACACCTCTTGAAGCATTCATCATACACCTCTTGAAGCACTCATCACACACCTCTTGAAGCATTCATCATACACCTCTTGAAGCACTCATCATACACCTCTTGAAGCACTCATCACACACCTCTTGAAGCACTCATCATACACTTCTTGAATCACTCATCATACACCTCTTGAAGCACTCATCACACACCTCTTGAAGCACTCATCATACACTTCTTGAATCACTCATCATACACCTCTTGAAGCATTCATCATACACCTCTTGAAGCACTCATCATACACCTTTTGAAGCATTCATCATACACCTCTTGAAGCACTCATCATACACCTCTTGAAGCACTCATCATACACCTCTTGAAGCACTCATCATACACCTCTTGAAGCATTCATCATACACCTCTTGAAGCACTCATCACACACCTCTTGAAGCATTCATCACACACCTCTTGAAGCACTCATCATACACCTCTTGAAGCATTCATCATACAACTCTTGAAGCACTCATCATACACCTCTTGAAGCATTCATCATACACCTCTTGAAGCATTCATCACACACCTCTTGAAGCATTCATCATACACCTCTTGAAGCACTCATCATACACCTCTTGAAGCATTCATCACACACCTCTTGAAGCATTCATCATACACCTCTTGAAGCATTCATCATACACCTCTTGAAGCATTCATCATACACCTCTTGAAGCATTCATCATACACCTCTTGAAGCACTCATCACACACCTCTTGAAGCACTCATCATACACCTCTTGAAGCACTCATCATACACCTCTTGAAGCACTCATCATACACCTCTTGAAGCACTCATCATACACCTCTTGAAGCATTCATCATACACCTCTTGAAGCACTCATCACACACCTCTTGAAGCACTCATCATACACCTCTTGAAGCATTCATCACACACCTCTTGAAGCACTCATCATACACCTCTTGAAGCACTCATCATACACCTCTTGAAGCACTCATCACACACCTCTTGAAGCACTCATCATACACCTCTTGAAGCACTCATCATACACCTCTTGAAGCATTCATCACACACCTCTTGAAGCACTCATCACACACCTCTTGAAGCATTCATCATACACCTCTTGAAGCACTCATCACACACCTCTTGAAGCACTCATCACACACCTCTTGAAGCACTCATCACACACCTCTTGAAGCACTCATCACACACCTCTTGAAGCATTCATCACACACCTCTTGAAGCATTCATCATACACCTCTTGAAGCACTCATCATACACCTCCTCTTCAAGGGGGGCTCCTTGGCGTGGTGAAGAGGCTCTTGGTCTGAGGAATTAGCCCTGTCGGTCTTCTTCCTCAGACCGAACCTAATTACCCCCCATTCTCCCCTCCCCTATCCCATCCTCCCCATCCTCCCCTTTTTCCATTCCTCCTCCTCCTCCTCACCCCTCCCTTTTGCCCTTCCTCTTTTTAGCCTTCGTGATTTCTCCCACAGGCGTGCTAGTTCCTAGGTAGGGGAAAGGACACCGGGGTCGATCCCATTCCGTTGAGGTTTCTTGGCGGTGGCGTAGTTTGCCGTGGAATCTGGATTGCCTAGGGATGTCCCGATCCCTCTCCGGTATCCCGGAGTAGCTTTGGGTGTCTTTTGGGCGACGGGTGTATCTCTGGAAGCCACCTTTCGGATTCCGGGGGTGGTGGCTGAAGGAGGTATGCTTTGTGGCGGATATCCGGCCGCCCTCTCTTTTGTCCACCGAGGTAGCTCGGCAGATGTGAGGTTGCTATCCCGGATTGCTGGTTTACTGGCATGAAGGGTAGGGTATGGCACGGGTTCCATGCTGCATCTGCGCTACTAGCGGTGTCGAGTCCTCTTGGGCGCGGAGGGAGATTTCCGGCCCTTTCATTCCTCCTGGGAACTATTCCTCCCCGCTCCCCCCTTTTTTTATTCTTTTTTTTGTTTTTATTTTCTTTTCTTCTTTCTTTTTTTTTCTTAAAAACAAAAAGCAAAGGAGTAACCTAACCATGGCAGCCCTAGTCCATGAAACCACTACCCCCGGGCCCCTTCTTGATACCGCACCCCATTCTGACCCTGCCTTGTGTTTAGACCACTCTTCGGACACTCCTGATGCCCCTGTACCTCTTGCTGGTGCTGTTTCCTCACCCGCTTCAGGTACCGGGGCTTCGACTGACTCCTTCGATTTGTCTGAACTCCGCTCTCCTTTGACTATGCTTCCGGCTTCTCCCTCTACGGTACGGCAATTTTCGAATCGCCCACCCATTTCATGCCGGACCAACTCCGGTCCTACTCCTAAACGCCAACGTCAATCTCCTGATGATGCTCCGTCGTTACCTTCCCATTCTACTCGGAAACGACCGACACGTCAAGCACTCCCTCTCCACGCTCAGTTTCGGACCACACAATGGACTAAATTCTTTACTTTAAGACCAACTTCTTCTTCTGCCTACCTTTCTGACCATAGTATTGCCAAAGCGCTCCTGCGTCATGTTGGCAGAGATATTTCATTTCACGCTCTCAAGAGCGGTACGCGCATCGTCACTGTCCAGAATGCTACCCAAGCTCATGATCTTTCTCTCCTTTCGAATATCGATACTACTCCTATCACTATTGAAAAACATCTTTCTCTCAATTCTTGTAGTGGTACTGTCATTCTGCCCCATACCATAGTCCAACAGAATTTCCAGTCATGTGGCAATGACATTTTTGAACAGCTGGAACTCCAGGATCTCCCAATCCTCAAAGTAGACACTTATGTCCTTCCTGCCCGGGGGCGGAGACGTTACCCTTGCAATGTGGCTCGTTTAACTTTTGACAGCCGAGAACTCCCGTCCTCTGTATATGTCGCGGGACATCGGTTACAAGTTCGAAAGGTGATACCTACACCGCAACAATGTAGAAATTGCTGGCGTTTTGGTCACCCAGCGAAATATTGCAGATCTATGGCCGAATGCCCAGTCTGTGGTGCCGACAACCATTCTAATACATCTTGCAGTCAACCTCCATCTTGCCTTAATTGTAATGAAGCTCACCCTTCGTACTCCCGCCGTTGCCAGGTCTACTTAAATGAACGTGAAATCCGTTGCCTCAAAGAGGCAGAAGGTCTCCCTTATGCTATGGCAGTTACTCATCTCCGCCTCCAAGGGAGACTACCCCGTGTTTCTTATTCTCGTGTTTCCAAACATCCCCCCACTTCTGGGGTCCCATCTTCTGCAGCCTCCTCTGTTGTTACCCCTCCCATAGCCATTACGGCATCTAATCCTTTTGCTGTCCTTGTCTCTGACGTCCCGACTACAACTCAGTCTGTTCTCACATCTTCGCGTCCTTCCTCACTAGCCCCAGTATCGACAAGACCTCGTACGACACCTAATACCAATCGCCCCTCTACTCAGAAGTCCAAAAAATCCACATTGCTCAAATCTTCTTTGCCCCTTCCTTCCCTTCTTCCACCTCCACACGTTACCTTTCCAGTCTCTGTACCTAGTTCTTCCCCTCTCTCTGGCTCTATTACAAGTGTGGAGATTCACCCTCCTCCTCGTACTATGCCTTCCACCCCCGTCCCCTCCCAAGTTTCTCCCTCTTCTGTCACCTCCCAGGTTTCTACCTCTTCTGTCCCCCCCCACACTTCATCTCCAGTCCCTTACACTTTTCCCTCCCCCTCTACTTTGGTACAGTCCATTACTGTCCCAATCTTTACTCACCCTCCTCCTCCTATCTCCAATATGGTTTCCCATACATCTTTGAATTCAGAAACACTTGAAGCCATTTCAGAATATATTGCAGAGACTAAACCTTCAATGGACACTGATTCACTTCCTGTTCCTTCTCTTCCCTCTCCTCCATCTTCACAACCCCATTCTTCGCAACGCTCCGTTCCTTCGCTACTTGAACATCTTCCAGCTGTATAGCCCTTGTGGCTTAGCGCTTCTTTTTGATTATAATAATAATAATGAACATCTTCCAATGCCACCACACGTTGACTTTTCTAACCCCTCTAGTCCGTAGGTGCCTTTACCTACAGATTCCTGATATTTTCTTCATCGCCAATCATGGCCTATTTACAGTGGAATATCCGCGGCCTCAGGGGTAATCGGGGTGAGCTTCAGATGTTGCTTTCCAGGTTTTCCCCTGTTGGTGCTTGCTTACAAGAACCAAAATTACACTCGGCTGTTTTCCAACCTATCTCAGGCTATAATTTATTGTATTCTTCGGATCCTTTCTCAGATGGGACCTTTAATGAAAGTGCCCTTCTTCTACGCAATGATATTCCGTACTGTCAACTATTTGTCCATACCTCGCTGCATTACACTGCAGCCCGTATCCACTTGAATAAGTGGTTTACAATATGTTCTTTATATCTCTCTCCTTCTCGAGCATTTTCTATCCCAGACTTTGCCTTTCTTGTTTCATCCTTACCACCACCACTTCTGTTACTTGGTGATTTTAATGCCCACCATTTCCTCTGGGGGGGGTCTCATTGTGACTCACGTGGCATTCAGTTGGAGGCTTTTCTTGCCTCTCACCCCCTCCATGTTTTAAATACGGGTACTCCCACCCATTTTGATCCTCGTACTCATACTCTCTCTTGCATCGATCTATCAGTCTGCTCTTCCTCCACAGCACTAGACTTCACCTGGTCTGTTCTACCAGACTTACATGACAGCGATCATTTTCCGATCATTCTTACTTCTCCTTCCTATTCACCACCTTCCCGTAGCCCTCGCTGGCAATTTGATCGGGCAAATTGGGATCTTTACTCACACCTCACTGCTTTTAGTGAGGTTCCTTCTTCATCCTCCATTGATGAGCTCCTACACATCTTCTCGACATCAGTTTATACCGCAGCTTCTCATTCTATACCCCACACCTCAGGCAGGCATTCTCAGAAGTGCGTGCCTTGGTGGTCTCCTGCTTGTGCTCGTGCAGTACGTTTGAAACGTGCTGCATGGGGCAGGTACCGGTACAATAGAACCGCTGAGAGACTTGTTGATTTTAAGCAGAAGCGTGCGATCGCTCGCCGTGTCATCCGTGAAGCTAAACGCACTTGTTGGCGAGACTATGTTTCCACCATCACCTCTGCTTCTTCTATGAGTGCAGTCTGGAAAAAAGTGAGGAAATTGAGTGGTAAATACTCTCCTGACCCGGCTCCTGTTCTACGGGTCACTGGTGTTGATATAGCAAACCCTCTCGACGTTGCCATTGAACTTGGCACACATCTGGTCCGTATTTCCCGAGGGCTCCATCTATGCCCCTCGTTTCTTTCCTCAAAGTCTGCCAGAGAGTTAGTACCCTTGGACTTTTCTTCTCTCGGAGAAGAACAGTATAATGTGCCTTTTACACTTCAAGAACTGGAGGCAACGCTCTCAGCTTGCCGATCATCGGCAGCTGGGCCTGATGACATTCATATTCGTATGTTACAACATTTACATCGGTCAGCCCTTGTAGTCCTCTTACACCTCTTCAATCTTATTTGGGCACAAGGAGTTCTTCCCCAGCTGTGGAAATCTGCCATTGTTCTCCCTTTCCGCAAACCGGGTACTACAGGACATGATGCCTCCCACTATCGCCCCATCGCTCTTACAAGTGCAGTTTGCAAAGTGATGGAACGCCTCGTAAATCGACGTTTAATGTGGTATTTAGAGACTCACAACAGTCTCTCCGCTAGTCAATATGGCTTTCGTAAGGGTCGTTCTACCATAGACCCCTTACTACGCTTGGATACGTATGTTCGTAATGCCTTTGCGAATAATCACTCAGTTATTGCCATATTTTTTGACCTTGAGAAGGCATATGACACAACTTGGAGGTATAATATTTTGGCCCAGGCCCATTCCTTAGGCCTCCGAGGCAATCTACCATCCTTCCTTAAGAACTTTTTAACTGACAGACATTTCCGTGTTCGAGTCAATAATGTTCTTTCCCCGGACTTCGTCCAAGCTGAAGGTGTCCCTCAGGGATGTGTTCTAAGCACAACACTTTTTCTCCTTGCTATAAATGATTTGGCCTCTGTTCTTCCACCCAATATTTGGTCATCACTCTATGTTGATGATTTCGCTATTGCTTGTGCAGGCGCTGACTGTCACCTTATTGCAGTTTCTCTCCAGCATGCGGTCGACCGTGTTTCCACTTGGGCCACCACACATGGGTTTAAATTTTCAAGTACCAAAACTCACCAAATTACTTTCACTAGACGCTCTGTTATCTCCGATCATCCTTTGTATCTCTATGGCTCCCGTATCCCCGAACGTGATACAGTCAGGTTTCTAGGCCTTCTCTTTGACCGTCGGTTAACCTGGAAACCTCACATTACCTCTCTGAAGGCAACTTGTCACAGCCGGCTAAACCTTCTTAAAACCCTTGCTCATCTTTCCTGGGGAGCTGATCGTCGAACTCTGCTTCGCCTACATTCAGCCCTCGTTTTATCGAAACTCGATTATGGTGACCAGATTTATTCCGCGGCCTCTCCTGCTACTCTCTCTAGCCTTAACTCTATCCATCACCAAGGCTTACGTTTGTGCCTTGGTGCTTTTCGCTCTTCCCCTGTTGAGAGCCTCTATACAGAAGCAAATGTTCCATCCTTGTCTGATCGCCGTGATGCCCATTGCCTTCGTTACTATGTACGCTCTCACGATCTACACAATCCTTCCATTTATAGAATGGTCACCGATATTAGTAGACATTCTTTATTCGTTCGCCGCCCCTGTTTGCTCCGTCCCTTTTCTCTTCGCCTACTTTCACTCTTGTCTTCCCTTCAGTTACCACCTTTATATGTTCATGTAGCATCTCACTTTTCCCTACCCCCCTGGGAAGTTCCAGCTGTTCGGGTCTGTTCTTTCTCACTCCCTTGCTCGAAAGCTCAACTGCCTACGGTGGCTTCCCGCTCTCTTTTTCTTGATCACTTCCACTCTCATTCTCATGCCACCGCTGTGTACACAGATGGCTCTAAGTCTTCAGACGGCGTCGGATTCGCAGCAGTGTTTCCGGACAGCGTCGTACGAGGGCATTTACTATCTTCAGCTAGCATTTTTACTGCTGAACTGTATGCCATTCTTGCAGCACTTATTCGTATCGCATCTATGCCTGTGTCATCATTTGTAGTAGTCTCAGACTCCCTTAGTGCTCTACAGGCTATACGAAAATTTGATACATCTCATCCCCTAGTTCTCCGTATCCAACTTTGGCTACGCCGTATCTCTACCAAACATAAAGATATTGTTTTTTGTTGGGTCCCTGGTCATGTCGACGTACAGGGCAATGAACAGGCAGACACTGCTGCGCGGTCAGCAGTATATGACCTACCAATTTCCTATCGAGGTGTTCCATTTCTAGACTATTTTGCTGCAATAGCTACCCACCTTCGCACCCGTTGGCAACAACGTTGGTCAACTCTGCTCGGTAACAAACTTCATTCTATTAAACCGAGCATAGGTTACTGGCCGTCTTCTTGTCATCAGTGCCGAGGTTGGGAGACCACTCTCTCCCGCCTTCGCATTGGCCACACTCGTCTTACTCATGGGTATCTCATGGAGAGGCACCCTGTTCCTCTCTGTGAGCAGTGTCAAGTTCCAGTATCGATTAGCCACATTCTGTTAGACTGCCCTCTCTATCAACGAGCACGCAGAATTTACCTCCAACGTCGTCTTCGTTCTCCTACTCTCTCTTTACCTTCCCTTCTTGCTGATGGACCCTCCTTTAATCCTGACTCTCTCATTGACTTCTTGACAACGACTGATTTACTCCACAAACTCTGATGATACTTTTCACACTCCCCTCAGCCCTTTCTGGTTCAGTCTCTTGCTGCCCTTTACCCTTTCACCATCCACTGCCCCGCTGTTATCCGTAACCTGTTGCTCATCCATCTCCCTTTTGCCACCTGATGCCCTCGCTTCCTTCCTGCCCTGCAGCGCTGTATAGTCCTTGTGGCTTAGCGCTTCTTTTTGATTATAATAATAATAATCATCATACACCTCTTGAAGCATTCATCATACACCTCTTGAAGCATTCATCACACACCTCTTGAAGCATTCATCATACACCTCTTGAAGCATTCATCATACACCTCTTGAAGCATTCATCATACACCTCTTGAAGCATTCATCATACACCTCTTGAAGCACTCATCACACACCTCTTGAAGCACTCATCATACACCTCTTGAAGCACTCATCATACACTTCTTGAAGCACTCATCATACACCTCTTGAAGCACTCATCATACACCTCTTGAAGCATTCATCATACACCTCTTGAAGCACTCATCACACACCTCTTGAAGCACTCATCATACACCTCTTGAAGCATTCATCACACACCTCTTGAAGCACTCATCATACACCTCTTGAAGCACTCATCATACACCTCTTGAAGCACTCATCACACACCTCTTGAAGCATTCATCATACACCTCTTGAAGCACTCATCATACACCTCTTGAAGCATTCATCACACACCTCTTGAAGCACTCATCACACACCTCTTGAAGCATTCATCATACACCTCTTGAAGCACTCATCACACACCTCTTGAAGCACTCATCACACACCTCTTGAAGCACTCATCACACACCTCTTGAAGCACTCATCACACACCTCTTGAAGCATTCATCACACACCTCTTGAAGCATTCATCATACACCTCTTGAAGCACTCATCATACACCTCTTGAAGCATTCATCATACACCTCTTGAAGCATTCATCATACACCTCTTGAAGCACTCATCATACACCTCTTGAAGCACTCATCATACACCTCTTGAAGCACTCATCATACACCTCTTGAAGCACTCATCATACACCTCTTGAAGCACTCATCATACACCTCTTGAAGCACTCATCATACACCTCTTGAAGCACTCATCATACACCTCTTGAAGCACTCATCACACACCTCTTGAAGCACTCATCACACACCTCTTGAAGCACTCATCATACACCTCTTGAAGCATTCATCATACACCTCTTGAAGCACTCATCATACACTTCTTGAAGCACTCATCATACACCTCTTGAAGCACTCATCACACACCTCTTGAAGCACTCATCATACACCTCTTGAAGCACTCATCACACACCTCTTGAAGCACTCATCATACACCTCTTGAAGCATTCATCATACACCTCTTGAAGCACTCATCATACACCTCTTGAAGCACTCATCATACACCTCTTGAAGCACTCATCATACACCTCTTGAAGCACTCATCACACACCTCTTGAAGCACTCATCACACACCTCTTGAAGCACTCATCATACACCTCTTGAAGCATTCATCATACACCTCTTGAAGCACTCATCATCTCTTGAAGCATTCATCATACACCTCTTGAAGCATTCATCACACACCTCTTGAAGCAGTCATCACACCCTCTTGAAGCACTCATCATCTTGAAGCACTCATCACACACCTCTTGAAGCACTCATCATACACCTCTTGAAGCATTCATCACACACCTCTTGAAGCATTCATCACACACCTCTTGAAGCACTCATCACACACCTCTTGAAGCATTCATCACACACCTCTTGAAGCATTCATCACACACCTCTTGAAGCATTCATCATACACCTCTTGAAGCACTCATCACACACCTCTTGAAGCATTCATCACACACCTCTTGAAGCATTCATCATACACCTCTTGAAGCACTACACTTCTTGAAGCACTCATCATACACCTCTTGAAGCACTCATCACACACCTCTTGAAGCATTCATCATACACCTCTTGAAGCATTCATCATACACCTCTTGAAGCATTCATCACACACCTCTTGAAGCATTCATCATACACCTCTTGAAGCATTCATCACACACCTCTTGAAGCACTCATCATACACCTCTTGAAGCATTCATCATACACCTCTTGAAGCATTCATCACACACCTCTTGAAGCATTCATCATACACCTCTTGAAGCATTCATCATACACCTCTTGAAGCACTCATCATACACCTCTTGAAGCATTCATCATACACCTCTTGAAGCATTCATCATACACCTCTTGAATCATTCATCACACACCTCTTGAAGCATTCATCATACACCTCTTGAAGCACTCATCACACACCTCTTGAAGCATTCATCATACACCTCTTGAAGCATTCATCATACATCTCTTGAAGCATTCATCATACATCTCTTGAAGCATTCATCATACACCTCTTGAAGCACTCATCACACACCTCTTGAAGCATTCATCATACACCTCTTGAAGCACTCATCACACACCTCTTGAAGCACTCATCATACACCTCTTGAAGCATTCATCATACACCTCTTGAAGCACTCATCACACACCTCTTGAAGCACTCATCATACACCTCTTGAAGCACTCATCATACATCTCTTGAAGCATTCATCACACACCTCTTGAAGCATTCATCATACATCTCTTGAAGCATTCATCACACACCTCTTGAAGCATTCATCACACACCTCTTGAAGCACTCATCATACATCTCTTGAAGCATTCATCATACACCTCTTGAAGCACTCATCACACACCTCTTGAAGCACTCATCACACACCTCTTGAAGCACTCATCATACACCTCTTGAAGCATTCATCATACACCTCTTGAAGCACTCATCATACACCTCTTGAAGCACTCATCACACACCTCTTGAAGCATTCATCATACACCTCTTGAAGCATTCATCATACACCTCTTGAAGCACTCATCATACACCTCTTGAAGCACTCATCATGCACCTCTTGAAGCACTCATCATACACCTCTTGAAGCATTCATCATACAATTCTTGAAGCACTCATCATACACCTCTTAAGCACTCATCACACACCTCTTGAAGCACTCATCACACACCTCTTGAAGCACTCATCACACACCTCTTGAAGCATTCATCATACACTTCTTGAAGCACTCATCATACACCTCTTGAAGCATTCATCATACACCTCTTGAAGCATTCATCATACACTTCTTGAAGCACTCATCATACACCTCTTGAAGCATTCATCATACACCTCTTAAGCACTCATCACACACCTCTTGAAGCGTTCATCATACACCTCTTGAAGCACTCATCATACACTTCTTGAAGCACTCATCATACACCTCTTAAGCACTCATCACACACCTCTTGAAGCACTCATCATACACCTCTTAAGCACTCATCACACACCTCTTGAAGCACTCATCACACACCTCTTGAAGCATTCATCATACACTTCTTGAAGCACTCATCATACACCTTTTGAAGCATTCATCATACACCTCTTGAAGCATTCATCATACACTTCTTTAAGCACTCATCATACACCTCTTGAAGCATTCATCATACACCTCTTGAAGCACTCATCATACACTTCTTGAAGCACTCATCATACACCTCTTAAGCACTCATCACACACCTCTTGAAGCACTCATCATACACCTCTTAAGCACTCATCACACACCTCTTGAAGCACTCATCACACACTTCTTGAAGCATTCATCATACACTTCTTGAAGCACTCATCATACACCTCTTGAAGCATTCATCATACACCTCTTGAAGCATTCATCATACACCTCTTGAAGCACTCATCATACAACCTCTTGAAGCACTCATCATACACCTCTTGAAACACTCATCACACACCTCTTGAAGCACTCATCATACACCTCTTGAAGCACTCATCACACACACTCATCATACACCTCTTGAAGCACTGAAGCACTCATCACACACCTCTTGAAGCACTCATCACACACCTCTTGAAGCACTCATCACACACCTCTTGAAGCACTCATCACACACCTCTTGAAGCACTCATCACACACCTCTTGAAGCACTCATCACACACCTCTTGAAGCACTCATCACACACCTCTTGAAGCACTCATCACACACCTCTTGAAGCACTCATCACACACCTCTTGAAGCACTCATCACACACCTCTTGAAGCACTCATCACACACCTCTTGAAGCACTCATCATACACCTCTTGAAGCACTCATCACACACCTCTTGAAGCACTCATCATACACCTCTTGAAGCACTCATCATACATTTCTTGAAGCACTCATCATACACTTCTTGAAGCACTCATCATACACCTCTTGAAGCACTCATCATACACCTCTTGAAGCATTCATCACACACCTCTTGAAGCATTCATCATACACTTCTTGAAGCACTCATCATACACCTCTTGAAGCACTCATCACACACCTCTTGAAGCATTCATCATACACTTCTTGAAGCATTCATCATACACCTCTTGAAGCATTCATCATACACCTCTTGAAGCATTCATCATACACTTCTTGAAGCATTCATCATACACCTCTTGAAGCATTCATCATACACCTCTTGAAGCATTCATCATACACTTCTTTAAGCACTCATCATACACCTCTTGAAGCATTCATCATACACCTCTTGAAGCATTCATCATACACTTCTTTAAGCACTCATCATACACCTCTTGAAGCATTCATCATACACCTCTTGAAGCACTCATCATACACTTCTTGAAGCACTCATCATACACCTCTTGAAGCACTCATCACACACCTCTTGAAGCACTCATCATACACCTCTTGAAGCATTCATCATACACTTCTTGAAGCACTCATCATACACCTCTTGAAGCATTCATCATACACCTCTTGAAGCATTCATCATACACCTCTTGAAGCACTCATCACACACCTCTTGAAGCATTCGTCATACACTTCTTGAAGCACTCATCATACACCTCTTGAAGCACTCATCATACACCTCTTGAAGCATTCATCATACACCTCTTGAAGCATTCATCATACACCTCTTGAAGCACTCATCACACACCTCTTGAAGCACTCATCATACACCTCTTGAAGCATTCATCATACACCTCTTGAAGCACTCATCATACACCTCTTGAAGCACTCATCACACACCTCTTGAAGCACTCATCATAAGCACTCATCATACACCTCTTGAAGCATTCTTGAAGCACTCATCATACACCTCTTGAAGCACTCATCACACACCTCTTGAAGCATTCGTCATACACTTCTTGAAGCACTCATCATACACCTCTTGAAGCACTCATCATACATTTCTTGAAGCACTCATCATACACTTCTTGAAGCACTCATCATACACCTCTTGAAGCATTCATCACACACCTCTTGAAGCACTCATCATACACCTCTTGAAGCACTCATCATACACCTCTTGAAGCACTCATCACACACCTCTTGAAGCACTCATCATACACCTCATGAAGCACTCATCATACACCTCTTGAAGCACTCATCATACACTTCTTGAAGCACTCATCATACACCTCTTGAAGCATTCATCATACACCTCTTGAAGCACTCATCACACTCCTCTTGAAGCACTCATCGATAAACTGCTGTGTATTATTCACACACATGGCAGCAGAGTGTAAGTACTATTAGTCTTATGGCTGGCCATGACAATAATCACTGCCTTAATAATTGGACTCAGAGGCTGGAGTTACAGCAGCATATTGACTCAGGGGTGCTACAGGAGGCTGGAGTTACAGCAGCATATTGACTCAGGGATGCTACAGGAGGCTGGAGTTACAGCAGCATATTGACTCAGGCGTGCTACAGGAAGCTGGAGTTACAGCAGCATATTGACTCAGGGGTGCTGCAGGAGGCTGGAGTTACAGCAGCATATTGACTCAGGGATGCTACAGGAGGCTGGAGTTACAGCAGCATATTGACTCAGGCGTGCTACAGGAGGCTGGAGTTACAGCAGCATATTGACTCAGGGGTGCTGCAGGAGGCTGGAGTTACAGCAGCATATTGACTCAGGGATGCTACAGGAGGCTGGAGTTACAGCAGCATATTGACTCAGGGGTGCTGCAGGAGGCTGGAGTTACAGCAGCATATTGACTCAGGGATGCTACAGGAGGCTGGAGTTACAGCAGCATATTGACTCAGGGGTGCTGCAGGAGGCTGGAGTTACAGCAGCATATTGACTCAGGGGTGATACAGGAGGCTGGAGTTACAGCAGCATATTGACTCAGGGGTGCTACAGGAGGCTGGAGTTACAGCAGCATATTGACTCAGGCGTGCTACAGGAGGCTGGAGTTACAGCAGCATATTGACTCAGGAGTACTACAGGAGGCTCTAGTTACAGCAGCATATTGACTCAGGAGTACTACAGGAGGCTGGAGTTACAGCAGCATATTGACTCAGGAGTACTACAGGAGGCTGGAGTTACAGCAGCATATTGACTCAGGAGTACTACAGGAGGCTGGAGTTACAGCAGCATATTGACTCAGGAGTGCTACAGGAGGCTGGAGTTACAGCAGCATATTGACTCAGGAGTGCTACAGGAGGCTGGAGTTACAGCAGCATATTGACTCAGGAGTGCTACAGGAGGCTGGAGTTACAGCAGCATATTGACTCAGGAGTACTACAGGTGGTTGGAGTTACAGCAGCGTATTGACTCAGGAGTACTACAGGAGGCTGGAGTTACAGCAGCATATTGACTCAGGAGTACTACAGGAGGCTGGAGTTAAAGCAGCGTATTGACTCAGGAGTACTACAGGAGGCTGGAGTTAAAGCAGCGTATTGACTCAGGAGTACTACAGGAGGCTGGAGTTAAAGCAGCGTATTGACTCAGGAGTACTACAGGAGGCTGGAGTTAAAGCAGCGTATTGACTCAGGAGTACTACAGGAGGCTGGAGTTACAGCAGCATATTGACTCAGGAGTACTACAGGAGGCTGGAGTTACAGCAGCATATTGACTCAGGAGTACTACAGGAGGCTGGAGTTAAAGCAGCGTATTGACTCAGGAGTACTACAGGAGATAAATTAGACACATGTGCAACTCTTGGGTATCTTTATTGAGGAAACGTTTCGCCACACAGTGGCTTCATCAGTCCATACGTAGGAGAAACTTGAAGAACAGGAGGAGAATGAGGTAATCAGTCCCTCAACCTTGAGTCGATGTGTTCAGTCCATCAATTTTGAATAGAATACGGCATATCAGCGGAGAAGCAGCTTATAAACCGTATGGCAGGAGAGGTGTAGCAGTCATAGGTGGTGTCACATTTGTTCAATGTGGAAGTAGGTCGTGCCCAAGAATTAGGCAAGCGAAGAATTCCTAAGTATTAAGATCCCAAGAAGTTGCAGTGTCTGACAGGTTTGTAGATGAATGGTTCAGAGAACCGACATGTTGATAAATTAGACACATGTGCAACTCTTGGGTATCTTTATTGAGGAAACGTTTCGCCACACAGTGGCTTCATCAGTCCATACGTAGGAGAAACTTGAAGAACAGGAGGAGAATGAGGTAATCAGTCCCTCAACCTTGAGTCGACTCAAGGTTGAGGGACTGATTACCTCATTCTCCTCCTGTTCTTCACATCGACTCAAGGTTGAGGGACTGATTACCTCATTCTCCTCCTGTTCTTCAAGTTGTGGCCCGGTGGCCTGGTGGCTAAAGCTCCCGCTTCACACACGGAGGGCCCTGGTTCGATTCCCGGCGGGTGGAAACATTTCGACACGTTTCCTTACACCTGTTGTCCTGTTCACCTAGCAGCAAATAGGTACCTGGGTGTTAGTCGACTGGTGTGGGTCGCATCCTGGGGGACAAGATTAAGGACCCCAATGGAAATAAGTTAGACAGTCCTCGATGACGCACTGACTTTCTTGGGTTATCCTGGGTGGCTAACCCTCCGGGGTTAAAAATCCGAACAAAATCTTATCTTATCTTATCACATGTGTCTAATTTATCAACATGTTGGTTCTCTGAACCATTCATCTACAAGTACTACAAGAGGCTGGAGTTAAAGCAGCATATTGACTCAGGAGTACTACAGGTGGTTGGAGTTACAGAAGCATATTGACTCAGGAGTACTACAGGTGGTTGGAGTTACAGAAGCATATTGACTCAGGAGTACTACAGGTGGTTGGAGTTACAGAAGCATCTTGACTCAGGAGTACTACAGGATAACAAAAAATGACACAATACTGTGACTGGAACAATACACAAATAACCCGCACATATAAGAGAGGAGCTTACGACGCGTTTCGGTCCGACTTGGACCAGTTACAAAGTCACACTAACCAAAAGGAGAGGAGGGAGTATATAAAGACCAGCAGACAGGGATGGGGCAAGAGAGGTAGTAGTGGAGGTAGTAATAGTTGTAGTGGAGTCAGTCAAATACTAAGAAAGAGGAGCACCGCAAGGGAGCTAGGAGCCCACAGAGGGTAGGAGCACGAACACAGAGGGGGAAAA
The DNA here is from genome assembly GCF_038502225.1 of Cherax quadricarinatus. Classification (NCBI taxonomy): domain Eukaryota; kingdom Metazoa; phylum Arthropoda; class Malacostraca; order Decapoda; family Parastacidae; genus Cherax; species Cherax quadricarinatus. The sequence continues at coordinate 39,471,608 of NC_091305.1, forward strand.
ATAATAAAGGATAAATAAATACCCGAGGTAGAAGAAAGAAAGCCCTAAGGAGAAAGAGGAAAGGGGAAGAGGGAGAAGAGGAAAAAAGCATTAGGTTAAGTGCCAGGTGTTCTGAAGTTTGGAGCCTTTTACAGTGTAATGGAAAAGGAAGGCATCTACAGAGACAAAGCCATGACTGAGATTTATACAAGGGAAGTTGTGTATAAGGAAGGATTCAACCAGATAGTGACTGTGAAAGTTAGAAGTAGAGTAGACAGTTTTAGCAGAAGACCAGTTAAAAGGATGACTGTGATCTCTGACATGACAGAAAAGAGCATTGTTAGTGTCAGCCAGACTAACACCACTTCTGTGCTCCCTGTCAGAAAGAGATCAGCCAGTTTCTCCAAAGTACTGAAGATGACAGGAGGAACAAGAAATAAGAGTAGACACCAGGAGCATCTACAGGAGGAGGAGAGGTATGAACTAGATTAGTATGAAGAGTGCTAGTTTGGCGAAAAGCGAGTTTGTTGTCTAAGGAACGGAGAGAGTTGTTGAGATTAGAGAGACTGGAAATGTAGGGAAGGCAGAGGACAGGAGAGTTCCCAGGAGTAGAGAGTTTGGGAGAGAAGAAAGTCCATTTAGCACTTTTCATAATTCATTTTCCCATCTTGGGTAGCCAAGATGGGGAAATGAATTATGAAGAGTGGAAATTTCATAACATTTCCATCCCCTCAAAAGGTCCAGGAGCTATAACTCAACTTTGTTACTGAGGTGGGTAAGTCTCAGTACATTACTGAGGTGTGGCTGAGGAGAAAGATGTAAGTGCTGGCAGCAGTGTGAAAAACAACTGTGAAGAGAAGAATACAATCTAACTTACATCATTATATGAGTTGACAGAAACTTTTGAAATAATACAGATAAACATTGGACACTTATAAAGCACAATAAAAATCCAGACCATTTCTTGTGCAAGACTCACCAGGGCAGAAAGTTTGAAGCCAATCTGAAGTAGCATTCTGAAGATTTTGCACAGAAATCAATATCCCAATTTGTTCACTAAAACGAACACACTACCTCCCACACTGTTCAAAATAATCTGATGCATATATATATTAAAATAACAATGTTATGACAGACACAGACCAGTACCAACGAGAATCTTTGAACAAAACAGAGCAGCAGGGAAAGTTTGAAGCTTATCAGAAGAACCATTCGTCATTTATTACAATATAACGAATAATTTTAAAATATGCTAATATATAGTGAGTTTTACCAACACAACCTAAAACTGTGCATGCAGCCAGTAATAACAGCCTGGTTGATCAGACCCTGATCCACCGTGAGGTCTGGTCTCAGACCGAGCTGCGGGGGCATTGATCCCTGAAACCCTCTCCATGTAAACTCCAGGTAGGTTAGATGAATCAGCATTTAAAGTTTGAAGCCGACCTGAAGCAGCATTCTCATGTTATTGGGCAAAAAAATTATATACTCTTCAACATAAAAGTGGCAGAGTGACTCCCACAGCTCAGTGACAACCCACCAGGAAAAGTTTGAAGGCTATCGGAAGAAGCATTCTCAAGTTATCATATGGAAACCACTGTATTATTCTAATACATAACTTCCTGTTAAGATGCACCAGTGTTAAAAGTGTGAAGCCGATCAGAAGAGAGGTTCTCGAGGTGGTCTCAAATTTCATGCTTATCTAATTGTGTTCTTCACTTGTTTTTCTTGTTTGTCTTTTTTGTTCACCTAAGTTATTTCTCTCTCCTGTGCCCCTCATTCCCCATCTGATCCTCTCATTAACCTTACGAACCCGATCATTCCCCATTCCCCCTGTTCCTCTTCATTCCCCTCCTGCGCCCCCTCATTCTGCTGCACCCCGTCATTCCCCTCCTGCGCCCCCTCATTCTGCTGCACCCCGTCATTCCCCTCCTGTGCTCCATCATTCCCCTAAGGCACCTCCTTATTCCCCTCTTGCGCTCTCTCTTTCCCTCCTGCACCCATCATTCCTCTCCTGCGCCCCCTAACGACCCTCCTGCGCCTCATTCCCTCCTGCCTCTCCCTTATTCCCTCATGTGCCCCATTCATTCCCTCCTGGGTCTCCCACATTCCCTCCTGCGCCCATCATTCCTCTCCTGCGCCCTTCATTCCCCTCCTGCGCCTCTCATTCCTCTCCTGCGCCCCTCATTCCCCTCCTGCGCCCTTCATTCCTCTCTTGCGCCCCCTCATTCCTCTCCTGCGCCGCTCATTCCCCTCCTGCGCCATTCATTCCCCTCCTGCGCCCCCTCATTCCTCTCCTGCGCCCCTCATTCCTCTCCTGCGCCTCTCATTACCCTCCTGCGTCATTCATTCCCCTCCTGCGCCCCCTCATTCCCCTCCTGCGCCCTCATTCCCCTCCTGCGCCCTTCATTCCTTTCCTGTGCCCCCTCATTCCCCTCCTGCGCCCCTTCATTTCTCTCCTGCGCCCCCTCATTTCTCTCCTGCGCCCCTCATTCCTCTCCTGCGCCCCTTCATTTCCCTCCTGCGCTCCTTCATTCCTCTCATGCGCCCCCTCATTCCCGTCATGCGCCCCTCATTCCCCTCCTGCGCCCCTCATTACTCTCCTGCGCCCCCTCATTCCCCTCCTGCGCCCCTCATTCCCCTAATGCGCCACTCATTCTCCTGCGCCCCCTCATTCCCCTCCTGCGCCCCTCATTCCCCTCCTGCGCCACTTCTTCCCCTCCTGCGCCCCTCATTCCCCTCCTAAGCCCCCTCATTCCCATCCTGCGCCCCTCATTCCTCTCCTGCGCCCTCGTTCTTCTGCGCCCCCTCATTCTCTTCCTGCGCCCCTCATTCCCCTCCTGCCCCCTCATTCCTCTCCTGCGCCCCTAATTCCTCTCCTGCGCCCCCTCATTCCCCTCCTGCGCCACTTATTCCCCTCCTGCGCCCCTCATTCCCCTCCTGCGCCCCTCATTCCCCTCCTGCGCCCTTCATTCCCCTCCTGCGCCCCCTCATTCCTCTCCTGATCCCCTCATTCCTCTCCTGCGCCTCTCATTACCCTCCTACGTCATTCATTCCCCTCCTGCGCCCCTCATTACCCTTCTGCGCCCCCTCATTCCCCTCCTGCGCCCCCTCATTCCCCTCCTGCGCCCTCATTCCCCTCCTGCGCCCTTCATTCCTCTCCTGTGCCCCCTCATTCCCCTCCTGCGCCCCTTCATTTCTCTCCTGCGTCCCCTCATTTCCCTCCTGCGCCCCTCATTCCTCTCCTGCGTCCCCTCATTCCCCTCCTGCGCTCCTTCATTCCTCTCATGCGCCCCCTCATTCCCATCCTGCGCCCCTCATTCCCCTCCTGCGCCCCTCATTACTCTCCTGCGCCCCCTCTTTCCCCTCCTGCGCCCCTCATTCCCCTCCTGCTCCACTCATTCTCCTGCGCCCCCTCATTCCCCTCCTGCGCCCCTCATTCCCCTCCTGCGCCACTCATTCTCCTGCGCCCCTCATTCCCCTCCTGCGCCACTCATTCTCCTGCGCCCCCTCATTCCCCTCCTGCGCCCCTCATTCCCCTCCTGCTCCACTCATTCTCCTGCGCCCCCTCATTCCCCTCCTGCGCCCCTCATTCCCCTCCTGCGCCACTCATTCTCCTGCGCCCCTCATTCCCCTCCTGCGCCACTCATTCTCCTGCGCCCCCTCATTCCCCTCCTGCGCCCCTCATTCCCCTCCTGCGCCACTCATTCTCCTGCGCCCCCTCATTCCCATCCTGAGCCCCTCATTCCCCTCCTGCGCCCCTCATTCCTCTCATGCGCCCCCTCATTCCCCTCCTGCGCCCCTCATTCCCCTCCTGCGCCACTCATTCTCCTGCGCCCCTCATTCCCCTCCTGCGCCCCTCATTCCCCTCCTGCGCCACTCATTCTCCTGCGCCCCTCATTCCCCTCCTACGCCCCCTCATTCCCCTCCTGCGCCACTCACTCTTCTGCGCCACCTCATTCTCTCCCTGCGCCCCTCATTCCCCTCCTGCCCCCTCATTGCTATCCTGCGCCCCTAATTCCCCTCCTGCGCCACTCATTCTCCTGCGCCCCCTCATTCCCATCCTGAGCCCCTCATTCCCCTCCTGCGCCCCTCATTCCTCTCATGCGCCCCCTCATTCCCCTCCTGCGCCCCTCATTCCCCTCCTGCGCCACTCATTCTCCTGCGCCCCTCATTCCCCTCCTGCGCCCCTCATTCCCCTCCTGCGCCACTCATTCTCCTGCGCCCCTCATTCCCCTCCTACGCCCCCTCATTCCTATCCTGCGCCCCTCATTCCTCTCCTGCGCCCCTCGTTCTTCTGCGCCCCCTCATTCTCTCCCTGCGCCCCTCATTCCCCTCCTGCCCCCTCATTGCTATCCTGCGCCCCTAATTCCTCTCCTGCGCCCCTCATTCCCCTCCTGCGCCCCTCAGCCCCCTCCTGCGCCGCTCATTCCCCTCCTGCGCCACTTATTCCCCTCCTGCGCCTCTCATTCCCCTCCTGCGTCCCTCATTTTCTTCCTGCGCCCTTCATTCCCCTTCTCCGCCCCTCATTCCCCTCCTGCGCCCCTCATTCTTCTCCTGCGCCCCCTCATTCCCCTCTTGCGCCCCTCATTCCCCTCCTGCGCCACTCATTCCCCTCCTGCACCCCACATTCATCTCCTGCACCCCTCATTCCCCTCCTATCCCCTCATTCCCCTTTTGCGCCTCTCATTCCCTTTCTGCGCCTCTTTATTGTCCTCTTGTCAGCAATATTGATGCAGGAGACTGTAGCCTTAAACTCACTTGCATGACGGTCGATGGAGGAGGAAGAGGAAGAGGAAGAGAAGGAGGAGGAGGAGGAGGGAGAGGAGGAGGAGGAGGTTGAGGAGGAGGAGGGGGAGGAGGAGGAGGAGGAGGGGGAGGAGGAGGAGGAGGAGGAGAGGGCGATCATTATGGAGGTAAATATATCCAGGGAAATATTTTATCACTGTGGTGTCTTTCAAGACAGTGATGGTGGACACTCACTGATGCCAAGACTCGTGTTCAGCTACATCAGGAAAGAGGAGGTGACAAGGCTGAAGAAGGAAGTAAGAACGCTCACTAGGAACGACCAGGAAGTCTGTGAGGAGATGAGCAAAATATTTAGGAAGATATTCTCAGAGGAATTAAGAACAATGCCAGAGAGATAGAGAGAGAGTGCACCACCAAGTGCTGGACACGACGCACACAATGGGAGGAGAACTGGAAAAATTACCGGGTGAACTAAATACCTTGACGGCAATGGGACCAGACAACGTCCCTCTGTGGGTTCTGTGTAAAGGAACAGAGATGCTGTGTGAACCACTAACAGCGATCTACAACCCGAGTGAAAGAGGGTAACTTCCACAGGGTATGGAAAGTGAATGTAGTCCCAATATTCAAAAAAAAGTACAGACAGGTGGCACAGAATTTCACACCATTGTCACTAACATACATAATGTGTAAGGTTATGGAAAAGATTATCAGGGGAAATGAGTAGATTTATAAACAACAACCAACATGGTTTTCAAGATGGTAAATGTTGTCTCACAACTTTACTGGAGTTGTATGGTAAGGTAAGGAAAGTTAGGGAGAAGAGAGAGGGATGAGTGAACTATATTTTTGGACTGCAAGAAAGTGTTTGACACGGTACCACACAAGAGGCAGGCACGAGAGCTAGAGGAGTAGGCTGGAATGACGGGAAAACACTGGAATGGATCAAGGAATACTTAATAGGAAGGAAGTAATGAGTTACTCAGTGAGGTGTGGCAATGGTGGAGTGTGTGACAAGTGGGGTTCCACAAGGGTCAGTACCTGAACCAGTGCAGTTTCTTGTATATGTGAGGAAATCAAATCAAAGGTGTTCCTGTTTGCAGATGATACGAAAGTAATGAGAAGAATACAAACAAGAGCAGATCAGGAAAGACTACAAATGGGTTTGGACAACTGCAGGATTGGTCGTGACAAATGGCTACTGGAATTTAACCCCAGCAAATGCAAAGTTACGAAAATCGGCGAAGGGCAAGGACGTCGAGAAACAGTATACAGGCTACAAACCTCCCTGAAAGAGAAAGACCTCTGGGTGAGCATAGTTCCAAGCATATCACCTGAGCCACACATCAACTGAATAACCTCTGTAGAAACGTGAGACTGGCAAATTTAAGAGTTGCTTTCAGGAACCCCAACAAGCAGTAATTCACGACCTTATGTCAGGACCATCATGGAGTCTGCAGCGCCAGTATGGAACCCACATCTGGTAAAGCATATAAAAAAGCTGGAAAAAATGCGAAGACTTGCAAGGAAACGAATGCAGAGCTGGTAGCAGTACTGGTATAAAATACAGACTAGATGATGAATAACACACCTGCAACACCTGGGTAGCTTTATTGTGGCGACGTTCGCCTATCAGTCGCTTTATTAATACAATACAAAAGTTATTTGAAGATTTTGAAAGTGGAGGCAGTAGATGAGGTAATCAGTCCCACACGCTGATGGCCACCACACATAAAGATTTTCCTGGTTTTAATTGACCACATTTTCTCTCTCTTGTGACCATCTCATCGCGTTCTTAAAATTTCTTTGTATTTTCATGTCTCTTAAAACGAAATACTGGGAAGACACAGGAAAACTTGTGGATAGTTTGGACCTCATCCTTCGTTTCCTCTACATAATTGTTTGTAAACAAGTGACCTGAATCTTACAGAGGATCTTCTGTGTCTCTCTGTGACCCTGTAAACTCAAGTTCTACCAAATCAAATTTATTTCCGTAGTATACAATGTGTGATTTACGTGTTATTAAATATTGTTAAACACAAGGAAGCCACTAACATGCCTGAGTATTTCTTTATATGTTGTACAGTGAAAGCGAAAAATGTATAATATGTAGGATGTATTTTCTAGTTTTGACGTTCAAAGTATACATAACGCTGCAGCCCAGGTATGAAATGTGGAATATGTATGATGTATACACTAGATCTGATGCACACAAATGGTATACAATATCTACAAGATGAAGAATTAGACATGTGCAAAATCTGGGTATCTTTATTGTAGACGTTTCGCCCTCCAGTGACTTTATTAATAAAAGGACATAATGGGAAGACTGTAGAACTATATACAAAAGACGAGATAATCAGTCCCTCTGCCTTGAAGTGGGTGAAGAGTTCCTTAGTCCTTCCTGAGTTACCAGTCCTCACTGTGGCTTCCTGAGTTACCAGTCCTCACTGTGGCTTCCTGAGTTACCAGTCCTCACTATGGCTTCCTGGGTTACCAGTTCTCAGTGTGGCTTCCTAAATTACCAGTCCTCACTATGACTTCCTGGGTTACCAGTCCTCACTATGGCTTCCTGGGTTACCAGTCCTCACAACGACTCTTCTGGTCTGCAGGTCCTCCTTCAGTCTGGTCTCACTCGGAGGTACCCGCTATAGCAGCCCCTACGTCGGTCCACAGAGAGTCTGGCGTTCCTGGGGAAGGTGAGTACCTACTTACTTATTATGTTCCTGCCTGACGCTACCATCTACAGTTCATGTACACTAACTCATTTGTCTAACACATTATATATCAGTTTCAAACTTGCATTGTGAAAGTGGCATTTGAACTGTTCAAAGATCGTCATCAGTGAAAAATCATGCATTAAGGTAAGTCTGGTGGAGATGAATCTTCAAGAACAGTGATGAGGATGATGATGCTGGCTACTGTAGATATCCAGGGACCATCCTGGAGAGGTGCATGATGTAAGAAGACTCGCTCATACGTCGTGTCTCGACCATACGTCGTGTCTCGACCATACGTTGTGTCTCGACCATACGTTGTGTCTGTCCCATACGTCGTGTCTGGCCCATACGTCGTGTCTGGCCCATACGTAATGTCTGACCCATGTCATGTCTGGCCCATACATCGTGTCTGGCCCATACATCGTGTCTGGCCTATATGTAGTGTCTGGCCCATACGTCGTGTGTGGCCCATATGTTGCGTCTGGCCCACACGTCGTGTCTGGCCCATATGTTGTGTCTGGTCCATACGTCGTGTCTGGCCCATATGTTATGCCTGGCCCATACGTTGTTTGGCCTATATGTAGTGTCTGGCCTGTATGTTGTATCTGGCCCATATGTCATGTCTGGCCCATACGTCGTGTCTGGCCCATATGTCGTGTCTGGTCTATGTGCAGTATCTGGCCCATAAGTCGTGTCTGGCCTATATGTAGTGTCTGGCCCATACGTCGTGTCTGGCCCTGGAATTAAAACTGGGTTCAATTGTCTGTCGTAATGTTCTGAGCAACTAGTTCTTACAGGTATGGATACAGCAGCCTGGCTAGTATGTAAGTCTCGTGTGTGTCCATATAGCAGCCATGATTGACATTTGTTGTATTTAGAATCTTATTCCCAGATTACTCCTTATAAATAAACTGGGAATAAGCCACAATGAATGGCTGTCAGTAAACAAACAGAAGAATGAACGAGGATTTAACCAGTGGTCCTGTTATGTAACAGTCATAATGCCGTATCGATGAGCCAGGACGTCTGTAAAATCTTCGTACTGTAAGGTTCATAGCTTGGTGATACAGTGCCAGGCCTGCTACATGCCAGGACCAGGCCCAGTGGTTAACGCGACGGTCTGGAGGTATGGTATGGAATGGTGTGGTATGGTTTGCCAGGACCAGGGTTCGTATGATTACGTTTTCTGAGGTGTGACTCCTGTGTTGTGGTTGCATCACGTTGGACACCGGAAGAGAAAGGGAGGGTTCGATACGGCGTATGTGGTATGATAGCCCTATACACCAACAACACATTGCCTTAAATGCTATAATATCCTTCTCTATAATAATACTAAGATCTACCCAGAACGAAAGATTGTCTATAATAAATATCGGCAGTGTACCAAGTGTTTTTGTACCATAGTCGTGATAATACCTACAATCATAAATAATTTTTCCCGAGTTGAACAAGTACTGCAATGGACAACAGATATGGAAAGTCCCTATGAAATAAGTAAATTATTCCGGTGTGGTGAGTGAGGGACTCGCTGGGATCTAGCACCTTGATGGAGGACTTATTACAAGTATTGTGCCACAATGGTCCTTACTGGAAAGCTTCTGACAGTCATAATGATGGTGATAAAGTACAGTAAAGGACACAGTTGACATAGTATTAAATATCAGGTATAACCTGTGTTATAAACAGCCTCTTATACACAACATTTCAGTCTTAACGTTAACCTCTAACTACTGAACAAATGTTACTTAACCTCTAACTACTGAACAAATGTTACTTAGGTCAATTTACTAGAATGTTGCGATTTGTTTTATATTGCAATTTGGTTCATGATTTATAATTTATTAAGTTTTTATGGGACAGTTTGGTATAAGGTTGTTAGTGTTGAAAACTTTATGGGACAGTTTGGTATAAGGTTGTTAGTGTTGAAAACTTTATGAGACAGTTTGGTATAAGGTTGTTAGTGTTGAAAACTTTATGGGACAGTTTGGTATAAGGTTGTTAGTGTTGAAAACTTTATGAGACAGTTTGGTATAAGGTTGTTAGTGTTGAAAACTTTATGGGACAGTTTGGTATAAGGTTGTTAGTGTTGAAAACTTTATGGGACAGTTTGGTATAAGGTTGTTAGTGTTGAAAACTGAGGCAGGGAATATTGTGGTTAATGTATATGTTACTACAGATGGTGATAGTACAGGTGGTGATAGTACAGATGGTGATAGTACAGGTGGTGATAGTACAGGTGGTGATAGTACAGGTGGTGATAGTACAGGTGGTGATAGTACAGGTGGTGATATTACAGATGGTGATAGTACAGATGGTGATAGTATAGGTGGTGATAGTACAGGTGGTGATAGTACAGGTGGTGATAGTACAGGTGGTGATAGTATAGGTGGTGATAGTACAGGTGGTGATAGTACAGGTGGTGATAGTACAGGTGGTGATAGTAGAAATGGTGATATTACAGATGGTGATAGTATAGGTGGCGATAGTACAGATGATGATAGTACAGATGGTGATAGTACAGGTGGTGATAGTACAGGTGGTGATAGTACAGGTGGTGATAGTACAGATGGTGATAGTACAGGTGGTGATAGTACAGATGGTGATAGTACAGGTGGTGATAGTACAGGTGGTGATAGTACAGGTGGTGATAGTACAGGTGGTGATAGTACAGGTGGTGATATTACAGATGGTGATAGTACAGATGGTGATAGTATAGGTGGTGATAGTACAGGTGGTGATAGTACAGGTGGTGATAGTACAGGTGGTGATAGTACAGGTGGTGATAGTACAGATGGTGATAGTACAGGTGGTGATAGTACAGGTGGTGATAGTACAGGTGGTGATAGTACAGGTGGTGATAGTACAGGTGGTGATAGTACAGGTGGTGATAGTACAGGTGGTGATAGTACAGATGGTGATATTACAGATGGTGATAGTATAGGTGGCGATAGTACAGATGATGATAGTACAGATGGTGATAGTACAGATGGTGATAGTACAGATGGTGATAGTACAGGTGGTGATAGTACAGGTGGTGATAGTACAGATGGTGATAGTACAGATGGTGATATTACAGATGGTGATAGTATAGGTGGTGATAGTACAGATGATGATAGTACAGATGGTGATAGTACAGATGGTGATAGTACAGATGGTGATAGTACAGGTGGTGATAGTACAGGTGGTGATAGTACAGATGGTGATAGTACAGATGGTGATAGTATAGGTGGTGATAGTACAGATGATAGTACAGATGGTGATAGTACAGATGGTGATAGTACAGATGGTGATAGTACAGATGGTGATAGTACAGGTGGTGATAGTACAGGTGGTGATAGTACAGATGGTGATAGTACAGATGGTGATAGTATAGGTGGTGATAGTACAGATGATGATAGTACAGATGGTGATAGTACAGATGGTGATAGTACAGATGGTGATAGTACAGATGGTGATAGTACAGGTGGTGATAGTACAGATGGTGATAATACAGATGGTGATAGTACAGATGGTGATAGTACAGATGGTGATAGTACAGATGGTGATAGTACAGATGGTGATAGTACAGATGGTGATAGTACAGGTGGTGATAGTACAGGTGGTGATAGTTCAGATGGTGATAGTACAGATGGTGATAGTACAGATGGTGATAGTACAGGTGGTGATAGTACAGATGATAGTACAGGTGGTGATAGTACAGATGGTGATAGTACAGATGGTGATAGTACAGGTGGTGATAGTACAGGTGGTGATTGTACAGATGGTGATAGTACAGATGGTGATAGTACAGATGGTGATAGTACAGATGGTGATAATACAGGTGGTGATAGTACAGGTGGTGATAGTACAGATGGTGATAGTACAGATGGTGATAGTACAGGTGGTGATAGTACAGGTGGTGATAGTACAGATGGTGATAGTACAGATGGTGATAGTACAGGTGGTGATAGTACAGGTGGTGATAGTACAGATGGTGATAGTACAGATGGTGATAGTACAGATGGTGATAGTACAGATGGTGATAGTACAGATGGTGATAGTACAGATGGTGATAGTACAGATGGTGATAGTACAGACTGGTGACAGTACAGATGGTAATAGTACAGATGGTGATAGTACATATGGTGATAGTACAGATGGTGATAGTACAGACTGGTAATAGTACAGATGGTGATAGTACAGACTGGTGACAGTACAGATGGTGATAGTACAGACTGGTAATAATACATATGGTGAAAGTACAGACTGGTGATAGTACAGACTGGTAATAGTACAGATGGTGATAGTGCACACTAGTGATAGTACAGATGGTGATAGTACAGACTGGTGATAGTACAGACTGGTGATAGTACAGATGGTGACAGTACAAATGGTGATAGTACAGACTGGTGATAGTACAGACTGGTGATAGTTCAGATGGTGACAGTACAAATGGTGGTAGTACAGACTGGTGATAGTACAGACTGGTGATAGTACAGATGGTGACAGTACAAATGGTGATAGTACAGATGGTGATAGTACAGATGGTGATAGTACAGATGGTGATAGTACAGACTGGTGACAGTACAGATGGTAATAGTACAGATGGTGATAGTACAGATGGTGATAGTACAGACTGGTAATAGTACAGATGGTGATAGTACAGACTGGTGACAGTACTGATGGTGATAGTACAGACTGGTAATAGTACAGATGGTGAAAGTACAGACTGGTGATAGTACAGACTGGTAATAGTACAGATGGTGATAGTGCACACTAGTGATAGTACAGACTGGTGATAGTACAGACTGGTGATAGTACAGACTGGTGATAGTACAGACTGGTGATAGTACACAAAAGTGATATTGTTAACATCAGTAAGACTGGTAACATAATATGGGTCAACAAGTCTGTTAGAGATGCATCAGGTTTGAACTTAATTAACTTAGTGCTTAAGTCGGATTTATAAAATTCTATTTGACTAAATGTTTGAAGTAATTAAGTGAAGATCATTTATATCCGCTGGAAGGTTAGTTGTAAATTGTAGGTGCCTTTGTTTACATGAGGTTCTTGTACACCTAGCATGGAACATCTGGTGTACCAAAGATGAATTATTGTTGTATTGTGCTCGTGTGTTGTGCTACAGCTCCCCTGGAAGCTTCCAAGTGATGGGTTAAAGTTGCTTCTAAAATGCAATCTATATATGAAATACGCAGTAGTGTGTGTGTGCGCTACAGTGTACTCACCTAGTTGTTGTTGCAGGGGTCGAGTCACAGATCCTGACCTCGCCTCTTTACTGGTCGCTACTAGGTCACTCCGCCTACTCCATGAGCTTAATCATACTTCTTCTTAAAGCTATGTATGGATCCTGCCTCCACTACATCACATGGTGGGTGGGGGTGAGGGAGTTTGAGGTAATTAGTCCCTCAGCCCGGAGTCGATGTGATAAGTTCATCAATCTTGATAAAAGTACAGCATATATGGGGAGATGGAGCTTGTAATATACTGCAGACAGGTGAGGTGAAGCAGTCGGAGGCGGCGTCACCACGGAAAAATTCGCAGATGGAAGTAGGTCAAGCCTATAGGTTAGGCAGGCGTAGAATTCACTCTCGTTTTGTCTACAAGAATCTTGGCACTTGTAGAAGCATACGATGTAGTGACACGGGGTATAAAGTGTGAGATGGGTGAGGGAAGCAGAAAGGAAGGATTCATTAGTGGAAAACAGAGGTTTTGTAGAAGTTTAAGGGATGTGGGTGAGCATTGAGGTGCGGTGTTATGTGTCTGGTGGACGTGGGGAAGAAGAGTGTGGAGGTGCGGTGTTATGTGTCTGGTGGACGTGGGGAAGAAGAGTGTGGAGGTGCGGTGTTATGTGTCTGGTGGACGTGGGGAAGAAGAGTGTGGAGGTGCGGTGTTATGTGTCTGGTGGACGTGGGGAAGAAGAGTGTGGAGGTGCGGTGTTATGTGTCTGGTGGACGTGGGGAAGAAGAGTGTGGAGGTGCGGTGTTATGTGTCTGGTGGACGTGGGGAAGAAGAGTGTGGAGGTGCGGTGTTATGTGTCTGGTGGACGTGGGGAAGAAGAGTGTGGAGGTGCGGTGTTATGTGTCTGGTGGACGTGGGGAAGAAGAGTGTGGAGGTGCGGTGTTATGTGTCTGGTGGACGTGGGGAAGAAGAGTGTGGAGGTGCGGGTGTTGCTATTAAAGTTGTAGCTGTTTAATATCTGAGATGACTATAGTCTGTGAAGGGACGGTAGTACCAGTGTGTGGCCTCGAGGTAGCTGTTGTTTAGGGGGTTTGAAATACATGAGCAGGATGAGTAGTTACAGCGGACTGTGTTGCTTGTGGAGTTGTGAAGGTACCAGATGGTAAAGAGGTTATGACAGCTTCATTAGTGAGAGCTGTACTGGGTGACGGGGCGACCTGGCGGTTGTGTAGCAGTCCCATTTCTGGTTCTAGCTTCAGGGAACTGTGTGAAAGCAATTCCTGTTTATAATGAGAGTCCTTGGGCGGGCTGAGGTGTTGTCAATGATGCTGCTGCAGTCACCTGGGATCTGGGAGACTCACTCATAATCTCACCGCACCTGACTTAAACAAAACATTTAATAAGAACAGCAGCTCCGATGATGCAAAAGATGAAAATGTACATCCACTTCGAGTGACGATCTTCCTTACCTCTTCCTAGATGCTACCCTCACCAGTGTACCAGGAAAACAAAACACGGAACGGGTGGGGTTTAAAACCAAGGCGAGTGAGTCGCAAAACTCCAGGCCAGTGCGTAAGCCACTGGGCCAGCTGGCTACAATAAGATTACTCCAACTCCCTATCATGGGTCACAGTGGAGCCCATGCTAACCTCACTATAGTGTATAAATATACCTAGCTGGATGAATCTTATTGGTGGCCTGGTGGTTAACTCTCTCGCTTCACACGACGAGGGCCTGGGTTCGATTCCCAGCCAGAGCAGAAACATTGGACGTGTTTCTTTCCACCTGTTGTCTATGTTCACCCATCAGTAAAATGGGTACCTGGGTGTTAGTCGACTGGTGTGGGTCGCATTTTGGGACACTGACCTAATTTGCCCGACATGCGGAGCATAACAAGGGGCTTTCTATGTAGTAGTATGTCATTGATGTCAGCTAGGCCTGTATACCATGTACATGTACTTGTAGTAAATAGCCAGCTGGCCCAGTGGCTTACGCATTGGCCTGGAGTTTTACGACCCACTCGCCATGGTTTTAAACCCCACCCGTTCCGTGATTTATTTCCAATCGTGTTATTACGACTTGGTGAGTGAATATAGCAAGATGACACCTCTAGTGTTGGCCTTCTTAGGTTCAGCAAAACTTCTTGATTATACTAGAATGTAACTCAGCAATCATCGTTCAGCAGGCTCTGCAGGCAACCTCCAGTCATACTGTGTCATCCAGGGACACGGGAGGTCATCCTTCAAGGTTCCTGGAGGATGACTCAACACCTCACAATGCACCTTTCATCCCACGACAACACTACTAACGAAATCTGTCCTAGAACAAGATTGGTATACCTACCTACCTACCTGGAGGTAGGTATATGGTAATGATATATGATATATTGCGACTCTTTATTACGGAAAGGTTTCTCCAGGGAGTGCCTTCTTCAGTCCAACACAGAGAATGTGGAAGACGAGGAGGACTTTGAGGTAATCAGTCCCTCAGCCTTCAATCGTTGTGTTCAGTCCATCATTCTTGACTAATAAGGCTCGTGATGATCTCTTCCTTCTGCCCAGGAGCTACATTTCACGAGATGGATGGGGGAAGGTAGGAGTATATACGTACATTTGATCCCAGAAAGGGAACAAGTTCACTTACACAATACAAGGACCACAGTACAAGGACCACAGTACAAGGACCACAGTACAAGGACCACAGTACAAGGACCACAGTACAAGGACCACAGTACAAGGACCACAGAACAAGGACCACAGAACAAGGACCACAGTACAAGGACCACAATACAAGGACCACAGAACAAGGACCACAGTACAAGGACCACAATACAAGGACCACAATACGAGGACCGCAGTAGAAGGACCACAGTACAAGGACCACAGTACAAGGACCACAGTAGAAGGACCACAGTACAAGGATCACAGTACAAGGACCACAATACAAGGACCACAATACAAGGTCCACAGAACAAGGGCCACAGTACAAGGGCCACAATACAAGGACCACAATACGAGGACCGCAGTAGAAGGACCACAGTAGAAGGACCACAGTAGAAGGACCACAGTAGAAGGACCACAGTAGAAGGACCACAGTAGAAGGACCACAGTAGAAGGACCACAGTAGAAGGACCACAGTAGAAGGACCACAGTACAAGGACCACAGTACAAGGACCACAGTAGAAGGACCACAGTACAAGGACCACAATACAAGGACCACAGAACAAGGACCACAGTACAAGGACCACAGTAGAAGGACCACAGTACAAGGACCACAGTACAAGGACCACAGTACAAGGACCACAGTACAAGAACCACAGTACAAGGACCACAGTACAAGGACCACAGTAGAAGGACCACAGTACAAGGACCACAGTACAAGGACCACAGTAGAAGGACCACAGGAGAAGGACCACAGTACAAGGACCACAGTACAAGGACCACAGTATAAGGACCACAGTAGAAGGACCACAGTAGAAGGACCACAGTACAAGGACCACAGTAGAAGGACCACAGTACAAGGACCACATTACAAGGACCACAGTACAAGGACCACAGTACAAGGGTACAGTACAAGGACCACAGTAGAAGGACCACAGTAGAAGGACCACAGTACAAGGACCACAGTACAAGGACCACAGTAGAAGGACCACAGTAGAAGGACCACAGTACAAGGACCACAGTACAAGGACCACAGTACAAGGACCACAGTACAAGGACCACAGTACAAGGACCACAGTACAAGGACCACAGTACAAGGACCACAGTACAAGTACCACAGTACAAGGACCACAGTACAAGGACCACAGAACAAGGACCACAGTAGAAGGACCACAGTACAAGGACCACAGTACAAGGACCACAGTAGAAGGACCACAGAACAAGGACCACAGTACAAGGACCACAGTAGAAGGACCACAGTACAAGGACCACAGTACAAGGACCACAGTAGAAGGACCACAGTACAAGGACCACAGTACAAGGACCACAGTAGAAGGACCACAGTAGAAGGACCACAGTAGAAGGACCACAGTAGAAGGACCATGGTACAAGGACCACAGTAGAAGGACCACAGTACAAGGACCACAGTAGAAGGACCACAGTAGAAGGACCACAGTAGAAGGACCACAGTACAAGGACCACAGTACAAGGACCACAGTAGAAGGACCACAGTAGAAGGACCACAGTACAAGGACCACAGTAGAAGGACCACAGTACAAGGACCACAGTAGAAGGACCACATTAGAAGGACCACAGTAGAAGGACCACAGTACAAGGACCACAGTACAAGGACCACAGTACAAGGACCACAGTACAAGGACCACAGTACAAGGACCACAGTACAAGGACCACAGTACAAGGACCACAGTAGAAGGACCACAGTACAAGGACCACAGTAGAAGGACCACATTAGAAGGACCA
Source organism: Cherax quadricarinatus (assembly GCF_038502225.1). Classification (NCBI taxonomy): domain Eukaryota; kingdom Metazoa; phylum Arthropoda; class Malacostraca; order Decapoda; family Parastacidae; genus Cherax; species Cherax quadricarinatus. The sequence continues at coordinate 39,488,655 of NC_091305.1, forward strand.
CAGTAGAAGGACCACAGTACAAGGACCACAGTACAAGGACCACAGTACAAGGACCACAGTACAAGGACCACAGTACAAGGACCACAGTACAAGGACCACAGTACAAGGACCACAGTACAAGGACCACAGTACAAGGACCACAGTACAAGGACCACAGTACAAGGACCACAGTACAAGGACCACAGTACAAGGACCACAGTACAAGGACTGGGGTTGTCATGGTGGGTAGTTTACACACATGTTGGTATGTATGATAATTTTAGTCATGTAGATGTGAACTTAAACTTAGTGATTTACACTACGTCAAGGGATCCTATCCGGCCCCGCTCCAGACCCCGCCCCAAACCCTGCCGGGGCGGGGTATGGGGGGCTGGTACGAGGGTTGTGACCGGAACCGGGTGGGAGACGGGGCCATGGGCGGATTATGGGGCTTGGCCTGGGGCTGGTGCTGGGGCGGGGTCTTAGGCAGGGGCTGGGCTAGGGGCTGGTGTTGGGGCTGTACACGGGGCCTGGGAGGGGGCCAGCCATAGCTTCAACAAGGGTGGGTCGTCAGTGTGGTGGTGACTGTGGTAGGGAGAGTATACACTCACTCACGTTCCCTCACACCACCTCTGACTCTGTGTATTACTAGTGAGTGTTGACACCTGGGTGTCGTGCAGGGTGTCGTGTGTGTCACGTCACACCCTGCCCACACATACTGGAGCACTCAGGTGCCACACCTGTGTCGTGTTCCTGGCTAAGCTACCGTGCAAGCCTTGACGCTACCCTCAGCTACACATGTGACGCTCCAGGTGTACATATCAACATCGTGAATACATAACTTAGTACACACAGGTGGCACTGGCTGGTGTACATGTGAGCCGTGTGTACATGACTCCTGCACCTGTCACGGTCTTATTAAGGTCGTGACGTATATTGTGATGGTAGTCTATACATTTCTGAACAAAAACAATATAAATATATATATATATATATATATATATATATATATATATATATATATATATATATATATATATATATATATATATATATATATATATATATATATATATATATATATATATATATATATATATATATATATATATATATATATATATATTATATATATATATATATATATATATATATATATATATATATATATATATATAGTATATACCTGGAGAGGGCTTCAGGGGTCAACGCCCCACGGCTCGGTCTGAGACCAGGACTTGGTGGATCAGGGTCTGATCAACCAGGCTGTTACTGCTGGCCCCACGCAACCCGACGTACGAACCACAGTCCGGCTGGTCAGGTACTGACTTTAGGTGCCTGTCCAGTGCCTTCTTGCAGACAGCCAGGGGTCTATTGGTAATCTCCTTTATGTATGCTGGGAGGCAGTTGAAGAGTCTTGGGCCCCGGACACTTATTGTGTTACCTCTTAGTGTACTCGTGGTGCCCCTGCTTTTCACTTGGGGAATGCTGCATCTCCTGCCGAGTCTTTTGCTGTCATAGGGAATGATTTTCGCATACAAGTTTGGTACTAATCCCTCTAGGATTTTCCAAGTGTATATTATAATGTATCTCTCTCGCCTGCATTTCAGGGAATACAGATCAAGGGACTTCAACTGTTCCCAGTAATTTAGGTGCCTCATCGTACTTATGTGTGCCGTGAAATTTCTTTGTACACTCTCCAGGTCAGCAATTTCGCCTGTCTTGAAGAGGCAGTTCGTGTACAGCAGTATTCCAGCCTAGGAGAACAAGCGATTTGAAGAGAATCGTAATAGGCTTGGCATTCCTAGTTTTGAAGGTTCTCATTATCCATCATTATTCTAGCAGATGAGATAGATACATCGTTGTGATGTTTGATGGTGAGATCCTCTGACATTTTCACTCCCAGGTCCTTCACATTACTTTTTCGCATTACACACACACACACACACACACACACACACACACATATATATATATATATATATATATATATATATATATATATATATATATATATATATATATATATATATATATATATATATATATATATATATATATATATATATATATATGTATATATATATATATATATATATATATATATATATATATATATATATATATATATATATATATATATATATATATATATATATATATTAATGAAATCACGAAAACAAATGATTTTGAATCATTAAGAGAACTACGGCTGGCCAGGACTCGACCCTGCGTTCCCATGCCCAGGCCTGTGAGAACAGGACAATGCAGGCATGAGTCTACCGGACCAACAATTCTCAAGACCAGACGCTCAGCGGCACTGAGTGTGCTTTCCCTGGTGCGAGAACATACGTGGCACCAGCCTTCACGAACAGTCTATAGAATTTGTGGTCCAGTAGATATAGTGATGCGTACCGTGTCCTGTTTTCACAGGGCTGGGCATGGAAACGCAGGATCGAATCCTGGCCAGCCGCAGTTTTGTTAATGATATTTATATATATAGTAGGTTGGTAGACAGCAACCACCCAGGGAAGTACTACCGTCCTGCCAGATGACTGTGAAACAAAAACCTGTAACTGTTTTGCATGATGGTAGGATTGCTGGTTTCTTTTTCTGTCTCATAAACATATATATATATATATATATATATATATATATATATATATATATATATATATATATATATATATATATATATATATGTCGTGCCGAATAGGAAGAACTTGCGATCTTGGCTTAAATAGCAACGCTCATCTTGCCATACAGGACAAACGAAAATTTGTGTATAAAATAATTTCGCCAAAATCATTCTGAACCTAACGAAAAAAATATATTTCACTGTGTTTGTTTAGTATTAAATTATTGTAAACAAATCTAAAATATATTTAGTTGGGTTAGGCTAAAATAAATTGTTCTTGTTATAATAAGGTTAGGTAAGTTTTCTAAGATTCTTTTGTTGCAAAATTATAAATTTTTACATTAACATTAATGAAAAAAATATATCTTTAAACTTATAAGAGAAAATTTTAGAAAGAACTTAATTTTAAATGAGTTCTTGCTAATTGACCAGTTTTACGTATTCGGGAAAGACAGAGCCCGCTTCCTGGCAGTGAGAGCCCCTCATGCAGGGGATTTTCTGTTGGCTGTTCCCAACTCCAGCCTTGGCACACGCCTCGACCCACAGACCATCCGCATCTGTGTTGGCCTTCGACTTGCCGCCCCTATTCTCGCCGAACACAGGTGTATTTGTGGCAGTGAAGCAGCAGACCGATTCGGGTACCATGGTCTTGTGTGCCGTAAATCTGAGGGAAAGACTGCAAGACATGAGGTTAATAACATTATCAAGAGGAGCCTCACAACAGCTGGATGCCCAGCAGTAAGGAGCCACCCCAGCTATGCAGATCTGATGGCAGCCAGAAGCGTCCAGATGGTATCACCTTCAAGCCTGGACAGACGGGAAGCAGGTGGTGTGGGACTATACATGTGCATCTACCTTGGCTGATACCTATCTACGATACACCAGGGAGGAAGGAGGGGCAGCTGCCAGCTTCAGGGAGTCCCAAAAGTCTAGAAAATATGGAGAACTTGCCCATCATTATATGTTTGTTCCCAGAGGCTCAGAGACCCTTGGCTTATGGGGAAAGAGTGCATCTAAATTCCTTAAGGAATATATTATCTGATATATATATATATATATATATATATATATATATATATATATATATATATATATATATATATATATATATATATATATATATATATATATATATACATCAGATAAAATTGAAGATTAGTACCAGGCGGATGGTTGCAGGTGGTTTTAACACTCTTAGCAGAGCCATCATCAGAGGCTGAGTCAGTGGATGACCAAGCACAAGCAGGAAATTTAAAGAATCCACAAGGATACATCAGTCACCAGGTCCTTGAAGCAAGACAACATTCAGAAAGGGGAATTACTGGAGACTCCAACAATGTCCTCGTAGTGGGAGGTGAACAGTGGCCAGGAAGTACGTGAAGGAGAAGAATAACTCAATTACGTTATCACCAGATGCTAGTAACAAAATGATATTTTTTAAAAATAGCGCGTACTGTTACCACATTTAGCTCCTGATGACTTTCTCCTGAAGTCGATGCACAATACTTCCACATAAATTAAAAAAAAAAACCTGGTCGTCCGTTGCGTTTTAGGACATCCCTAATCCATCTAGTAAGCGATTAAGACAAACTGTTCAGTGTTTCATGGGGGTTAATTTCCCCACGACCCGTGAATGTTGTCCTGAAACTCTGGTAGACGGCTGCTATACGGACCATAGTTGACATCAATGACATACTACTATATAGAAAGCCGCTTGTTATGCTGAGGATTTCGGGCAAATTAGGTCAGTTTTGTCCCAAGATGCGACCCACACCAGTCCACTAACACACAGGTACCCATTTTACTGATGGGTGAACATAGACAACCGGTATAAAGAAACACGCCCAATGTTTCTACCCTCGCTGGGAATCGAACCCACCGATTTAACCCACCCTTGCATTACACTTAGTGTGAGACTCAGACAAATGATAACAGGCCAATTTTAGATACCTTAGTACAGTTAACGTTAGTAGGGACGTTTTTCTAGGATTTTCTGGAGGTGTTTTTAGTATGGGCATGTTAGTAGCACTGTCCTCCAGGTATCAAGAACACCAGGTCCTTACTGGACAAGTCACACACATCTCTGGCTTCGACTATTTCCTTCGTTCATTGGTCTGCCTTATGTAATCCAATGTTCTCTGCAACTGTCTCTGCGACTTACTCCAGCCCAAATTAATTCAATAGCCAAAAATGTCCGACAAACTCGGCCTTCAAGACGACACCTTAGAGTACCACGGACACAAAATCCTCCATCACACATGTCAAAAGGGACCCAGGACGCAGCCAATAGCCAAGGGGACTCCTAAGACGTCCCATTTCGAGTTGCTAGACCAGTATAACTGTCTCACGGACAAATGTCCACCATGGTAGAACATTACTCTGGACATTAAAGCACGCCGGGGACCTTCCACACAACGCAGTACAGTACTTAAATGACCAGCATTTTATGTTAAATATTAACAAAAAATCCTACAGGAGTTATTACGGGAGTTAAGTTTGGTTAACATGGCTGTAGAAATGATTAGGAATGTTGAGATTGTTCTTTCATAAAGAATTCGCATTATAAAATACTAAATAAGGACTTGACCCTTGTGGGTTTAGCGCTTAGTTTTGATAATAATAATAATAATAATAATAATAATAATAATAATAATAATAATAATAATAATAATAATAATAATAATAATAATAATAATAATAATAATGTATAGACTTGTTAGAAATTATGAGAAGGATTTTTCGCAAGAACACAATTTGGAATTAATGGGCGCGTCAGGTCCGTTGTCTTATAAAATATTATTTTCCCACTATAATCTACCTTGTCCATAATTACTATCGTATTTATTATATTTGTTTAGTAAGGTGAAGTCCAGAATCTGTCCCTAATTCATGGTATAACTTAACAAATTGTGTTGCAGAGGTCAGAGCTCAGCAACACAACTGTAATCAAAGATTTGTTAAGTTGCACCATAAATTAAGTAAAAATCCTGGACTTCACCTTACGAAACAGACAAAACAAATGTGATAATAATTATGAACAAGGTAGATTACAGGGTACAAGGTAGATTACAGGGTACAAGGTAGATTACAGGGTACTAGGTAGATTACAGGGTACAAGGTAGATTACAGGGTACAAGGTAGATTACAGGGTACAAGGTAGATTACAGGGTACTAGGTAGATTACAGGGTACAGGGTAGATTACAGGGTACTAGGTAGATTACAGGGTACTAGGTAGATTACAGGGTACAAGGTAGATTACAGGGTACAAGGTAGATTACAGGGTACTAGGTAGATTACAGGGTACAGGGTAGATTACAGGATACAAGGTAGATTACAGGGTACTAGGTAGATTACAGGGTACTAGGTAGATTACAGGGTACAAGGTAGATTACAGGGTACAAGGTAGATTACAGGGTACTAGGTAGATTACAGGGTACAAGGTAGATTACAGGGTACTAGGTAGATTACAGGGTACTAGGTACAGGGTACAAGGTAGATTACAGGGTACAAGGTAGATTACAGGGTACTAGGTAGATTACAGGGTACTAGGTAGATTACAGGGTACTAGGTAGATTACAGGGTACTAGGTAGATTACAGGGTACAAGGTAGATTACAGGGTACAAGGTAGATTACAGGGTACAGGGTAGATTACAGGGTACTAGGTAGATTACAGGGCACTAGGTAGATTACAGGGTACTAGGTAGATTACAGGGTACTAGGTAGATTACAGGGTACAAGGTAGATTACAGGGTACTAGGTAGATTACAGGGTACTAGGTAGATTACAGGGTACAAGGTAGATTACAGGGTACTAGGTAGATTACAGGGTACAAGGTAGATTACAGGGTACTAGGTAGATTACAGGGTACAGGGTAGATTACAGGGTACTAGGTAGATTACAGGGTACTAGGTAGATTACAGGGTACAAGGTAGATTACAGGGTACAAGGTAGATTACAGGGTACAAGGTAGATTACAGGGTACAAGGTAGATTACAGAGTACAAGGTAGATTACAGGGTACAAGGTAGATTACAGGATACAAGGTAGATTACAGGGTACAAGGTAGATTACAGGGTACAAGGTAGATTACAGGGTACTAGGTAGATTACAGGGTACTAGGTAGATTACAGGGTACAAGGTAGATTACAGGGTACAAGGTAGATTACAGGGTACAAGGTAGATTACAGGGTACTAGGTAGATTACAGGGTACAAGGTAGATTACAGGGTACAAGGTAGATTACAGGGTACAAGGTAGATTACAGGGTACAAGGTAGATTACAGGGTACAAGGTAGATTACAGGGTGCTAGGTAGATTACAGGGAACTAGGTAGATTACAGGGTACAAGGTAGATTACAGGGTACAAGGTAGATTACAGGGTACCAGGTAGATTACAGGGTACAAGGTAGATTACAGGGTACTAGGTAGATTACAAGGTACAAGGTAGATTACAGGGTGCAAGGTAGATTACAGGGTACAAGGTAGATTACAGGGTACAAGGTAGATTACAGGATACAAGGTAGATTACAGGGTACAAGGTAGATTACAGGGTACGAGGTAGATTACAGGGTACTAGGTAGACTACAGGGTACTAGGTAGATTACAGGGCACAAGGTAGATTACAGGGTACAAGGTAGATTACAGGGTACAAGGTAGATTACAGGGTACTAGGTAGATTACAGGGTACTAGGTAGATTACAAGGTACAAGGTAGATTACAGGGTACAAGGTAGATTACAGGGTACAAGGTAGATTACAGGGTACAAGGTAGATTACAGGGTACAAGGTAGATTACAGGGTACAAGGTAGATTACAGGGTACTAGGTAGATTACAGGGTACTAGGTAGATTACAGGGTACTAGGTAGATTACAGGGTACAAGGTAGATTACAGGGTACAAGGTAGATCACAGGGTACTAGGTAGATAACAGGGTACTAGGTAGATTACAGGGTACAAGGTAGATTACAGGGTACAAGGTAGATTACAGGGTACAAGGTAGATTACAAGGTACAAGGTAGATTACAAGGTAAAAGGTAGATTACAGGGTACAAGGTAGATTACAAAGTACAAGGTAGATTACAAGGTACAAGGTAGATTACAGGGTGCAAGGTAGATTACAGGGTGCACAGTAGATTACAGGGTACTAGGTAGATTACAGGGTACAAGGTAGATTACAGGGTACTAGGTAGATTACAGGGTGCGAGGTAGATTACAGGGTACTAGGTAGATTACAGGGTACTAGGTAGATTACAGGGTACAAGGTAGATTACAAGGTAAAAGGTAGATTACAAGGTACAAGGTAGATTACAGTTTACAAGGTAGATTACAGGGTACTAGGTAGATTACAGGGTACTAGGTAGATTACAGGGTACAAGGTAGATTACAGGGTACTAGGTAGATTACAGGGTACAAGGTAGATTACAGGGTACTAGGTAGATTACAGGGTACAAGGTAGATTACAGGGTACTAGGTAGATTACAGGGTACAAGGTAGATTACAGGGTACTAGGTAGATTACAGGGTACAAAGTAGATTACAAGGTACAAGGTAGATTACAGGGCACAAGGTAGATTACAGGGTACAAGGTAGATTACAGGGTACAAGGTAGATCACAAGGTACAAGGTAGATTACAAGGTACAAGGTAGATTACAAGGTACAAGGTAGATTACAGGGTACAAGGTAGATTACAAGGTACAAGGTAGATTACAGGGTACAAGGTAGATTACAGGGTACTAGGTAGATAACAGGGTACTAGGTAGATTACAGGGTACAAGGTAGATTACAGGGTACAAGGTAGATTACAGGGTACAAGGTAGATTACAAGGTACAAGGTAGATTACAAGGTACAAGGTAGATTACAGGGTACAAGGTAGATTACAAGGTACAAGGTAGATTACAAGGTACAAGGTAGATTACAGGGTGCAAGGTAGATTACAGGGTGCACAGTAGATTACAGAGTACTAGGTAGATTACAGGGTACAAGGTAGATTACAAGGTACAAGGTAGATTACAAGGTACAAGGTAGATTACAGGGTACAAGGTAGATTACAGGGTACTAGGTAGATTACAGGGTACTAGGTAGATTACAGGGTACAAGGTAGATTACAGGGTACTAGGTATATTTCAGGGTACAAGGTAGATTACAGGGTACTAGGTAGATTACAGGGTACAAGGTAGATTACAGGGTACTAGGTAGATTACAGGGTACAAGGTAGATTACAGGGTACTAGGTAGATTACAGGGTACAAAGTAGATTACAAGGTACAAGGTAGATTACAGGGTACAAGGTAGATTACAGGGTACAAGGTAGATTACAAGGTACAAGGTAGATTACAAGGTACAAGGTAGATTACAGGGTACAAGGTAGATTACAAGGTACAAGGTAGATTACAAGGTACAAGGTAGATTACAGGGTACAAGGTAGATTACAGGGTACAAGGCAGATTACAGGGTACAAGGTAGATTACAAGGAACAAGGTAGATTACAAGGTGCAAGGTAGATTACAGGGTACAAGGTAGATTACAAGGTACAAGGTAGATTACAGGGTACAAGGCAGATTACAATGTACAAGGTAGATTACAAGGTACAAGGTAGATTACAGGGTACAAGGCAGATTACAGGGTACAAGGTTCATTGCAAGGTACAAGGTAGATTACAAGGTGCAAGGTAGATTACAGGGTACAAGGTAGATTACAAGGTACAAGGTAGATTACAGGGTACAAGGCAGATTACAGGGTACAAGGTAGATTACAGGGTACAATATAGATTACAGGGTACGAAGTAGATTACAGGGTAAAAAGTAGATTACAGGGTACAAAGTAGATTACAGGGTACAAGGTAGATTACAAGGTTCAAGGTAGATTACACGGTACAAGGCAGATTACAGGGTACAAGGTAGATTACAGGGTACAAGGCAGATTACAGGGTACAAGGTAGATTACAAGATACAAGGTAGATTACAGGGTACAAGGTAGATTACAAGGTACAAGATAGATTACAGGGTACAAAGTAGATTACAGGATACAAGGTAGATTACAAGGTACAAGGTAGATTACAGGGTACAAGGCAGATTACAAGGTACAAGGTAGATTACAAGGTACAAGGTAGATTACAGGGTACAAGGTAGATTACAAGGTACAAGGTAGATTACAGAGTACAAAGTAGATTACAGGATACAAGGTAGATTACAAGGTACAAGGTAGATTACAGGGTACAAGGAAGATTACAAGGTACAAGGTAGATTACAAGGTACAAGGTAGATTACAGGGTACAAGGTAGATTACAGGGTACTAGGTAGATTACAGGGTACTAGGTAGATTACAGGGTACAAGGTAGATTACAGGGTACTAGGTAGACTACAGGGTACAAGGTAGATTACAGGGCACTAGGTAGATTACAGGGTACAAGGTAGATTACAGGGTACTAGGTAGATTACAGGGTACAAAGTAGATTACAAGGTACAAGGTAGATTACAGGGTACAAGGTAGATTACAAGGTACAAGGTAGATTACAAGGTACAAGGCAGATTACAGGGTACAAGGTAGATTACAAGGTACAAGGTAGATTACAGGGTACAAGGTAGATTACAGGGTACAAGGTAGATTACAGGGTACAAGGTAGATTACAAGGTACAAGGTAGATTACAAGGTAGATTACAGGGTACAAGGTAGATTACAAGGTAAATTACAAGGTACAAGGTAGATTACAGGGTACAAAGTAGATTACAGGATACAAGGTAGATTACAAGGTACAAGGTAGATTACAGGGTACAAGGCAGATTACAAGGTACAAGGTAGATTACAGGGTACAAGGTAGATTACAAGGTACAAGGTAGATTACAGGGTACAAAGTAGATTACAGGATACAAGGTAGATTACAAGGTACAAGGTAGATTACAAGGTACAAGGTGGATTACAGGGTACAAAGCATATTACAGGGTACAAGGTAGATTACAGGGTACACAGTAGATTACAGGGTACAAGGTAGATTTCAAGGTACAAGCTAGATTACAGGGTACAAGGAAGATTACAAGGTACAAGGTAGATTACAGGGTACAAGGTAGATTACAGGGTACAAGGTAGATTACAGGGTACAAGGTAGATTACAGGGTACAAGGTAGATTACAGGGTACAAGGCAGATTACAGGGTACAAGGTAGATTACAGAGTACAAGGTAGATTACAGGGTACAAGGTAGATTACAGGTTACAAGGTAGATTACAGGGTACAAGGTAGATTACAGGGTACTAGGTAGATTACAGGGTACTAGGTAGATTACAGGGTACAAGGTAGATTACAGGGTACAAGGTAGATTACAGGGTACAAGGTAGATTACAGGGTACAAGATAGATTACAGGGTACTAGGTAGATTACAGGGTACTAGGTAGATTACAGGGTACAAGGTAGATTACAGGGTACAAGGTAGATTACAGGGTACTAGGTAGATTACAGGGTACTAGGTAGATTACAAGGTACAAGGTAGATTACAGGGTACAAGGTAGATTACAGGGTACAAGGTAGATTACAGGGTACAAGGTAGATTACAGGGTACAAGGTAGATTACAGGGTACAAGATAGATTACAGGGTACTAGGTAGATTACAGGGTACTAGGTAGATTACAGGGCACAAGGTAGATTACAGGGTACAAGGTAGATTACAGGGTACAAAATAGATTACAGGGTACTAGGTAGATTACAGGGTACTAGGTAGATTACAAGGTACAAGGTAGATTACAGGGTACAAGGTAGATTACAGGGTACAAGGTAGATTACAGGGTACAAGGTAGATTACAGGGTACAAGGTAGATTACAGGGTACTAGATAGATTACAGGGTACTAGGTAGATTACAGGGTACTAGGTAGATTACAGGGTACTAGGTAGATTACAGGGTACAAGGTAGATTACAGGGTACTAGGTAGATTACAGGGTACTAGGTAGATTACAGGGTACAAGGTAGATTAAAGGGTACAAGGTAGATTACAGGGTACAAGGTAGATTACAAGGTACAAGGTAGATTACAGGGTACAAGGTAGATTACAAGGTACAAGGTAGATTACAAGGTACAAGGTAGATTACAGGGTGCAAGGTAGATTACAGGGTACACAGTAGATTACAGGGTACTTGGTAGATTACAGGGTACAAGGTAGATTACAGGTACTAGGTAGATTACAGGGTACAAGGTAGATTACAGGGTACTAGGTAGATTATAGGGTACTAGGTAGATTACAGGGTACAAGGTAGATTACAAGGTACAAGGTAGATTACAAGGTACAAGGTAGATTACAGGGTACTAGGTAGATTACAGGGTACTAGGTAGATTACAGGGTACAAGGTAGATTACAGGGTACTAGGTAGATTACAGGGTACAAGGTAGATTACAGGGTACTAGGTAGATTACAGGGTACAAGGTAGATTACAGGGTACTAGGTAGATTACAGGGTACAAAGTAGGTTACAAGGTACAAGGTAGATTACAGGGTACAAGGTAGATTACAAGGTACAAGGTAGATTACAAGGTACAAGGTAGATTACAGGGTACTAGGTAGATTACAGGGTACTAGGTAGATTACAGGGTACAAGGTAGATTACAGGGTACAAGGTAGATTACAGGGTACTAGGTAGATTACAGGGTACTAGGTAGATTACAGGGTACAAGGTAGATTACAGGGTACAAGGTAGATTACAGGGTACAAGGTAGATTACAGGGTACTAGGTAGATTACAGGGTACAAGGTAGATTACAGGGTACAAGGTAGATTACAGGGTACTAGGTAGATTACAGGGTACTAGGTAGATTACAGGGTACAAGGTAGATTACAGGGTACTAGGTAGATTACAGGGTGCTAAGTAGATTACAGGGTACAAGGTAGATTACAGGGTACAAGGTAGATTACAGGGTACTAGGTAGATTACTGGGTACTAGGTAGATTACAGGGTAAAAGGTAGATTACAGGGTACAAGGTAGATTACAGGGTGCTAGGTAGATTACAGGGTACAACTTAGATTACAGGGTACAAGGTAGATTACAGGGTACTAGGTAGATTACATGGTACAAGGTAGATTACAGGGTACTAGGTAGATTACAGGGTACTAGGTAGATTACAGGGTACAAGGTAGATTACAGGGTACAAGGTAGATTACAGGATACTAGGTAGATTACAGGGTACAACTTAGATTACAGGGTACAAGGTAGATTACAGGGTACAAGGTAGATTACAGGGTACAAGGTAGATTACAGGGTACAAGGTAGATTACAGGGTACAAGGTAGATTACAGGGTACAAGGTAGATTACAGGGTACAAGGTAGATTACAGGGTACAAGGTAGATTACAGGGTACAAGGTAGATTACAGGGTACAAGGTAGATTACAGGGTACTAGGTAGATTACAGGGTACAAGGTAGATTACAGGGTACAAGGTAGATTACAGGGTACAAGGTAGATTACAGGGTACAAGGTAGATTACAGGGTACAAGGTAGATTACAGGGTACAAGGTAGATTACAGGGTACAAGGTAGATTACAGGGTACAAGGTAGATTACAGGGTACAAGGTAGATTACAGGGTACAAGGTAGATTACAGGGTACTAGGTAGATTACAGGGTACAAGGTAGATTACAGGGTACAAGGTAGATTACAGGGTACTAGGTAGATTACAGGGTACAAGGTAGATTACAGGGTACAAGGTAGATTACAGGGTACAAGGTAGATTACAGGGTACAAGGTAGATTACAGGGTACTAGGTAGATTACAGGGTACAAGGTAGATTACAGGGTACTAGGTAGATTACAGGGTACTAGGTAGATTACAGGGTACAGGGTAGATTACAGGGTACTAGGTAGATTACAGGGTACAAGGTAGATTACATGGTACAAGGTAGATTACAGGGTACTAGGTAGATTACAGGGTACAAGGTAGATTACAGGGTACTAGGTAGATTACAGGGTACTAGGTAGATTACAGGGTACTAGGTAGATTACAGGGTACAAGGTAGATTACAGGGTACAAGGTAGGTTGCAGGGTACAAGGTAGATTACAGGGTACAAGGTAGATTACAGGGTACTAGGTAGATTACAGGGTACAAGGTAGATAACAGGGTACAAGGTAGATTACAGGGTACAAGGTAGATTACAGGGTACAAGGTAGATTACAGGGTACTAGGTAGATTACAGGGTACAAGGTAGATTACAGGGTACTAGGTAGATTACAGGGTACTAGGTAGATTACAGGGTACAGGGTTGATTACAGGGTACTAGGTAGATTACAGGGTACAAGGTAGATTACAGGGTACAAGGTAGATTACAGGGTACTAGGTAGATTACAGGGTACAAGTTAGATTACAGGGTACTAAGTAGATTACAGGGTACTAGGTAGATTACAGGGTACAGGTTAGATTACAGGGTACTAGGTAGATTACAGGGTACTAGGTAGATTACAGGGTACAAGGTAGATTACAGGGTACTAGGTAGATTACAGGGTACAAGGTAGATTACAGGGTACTAGGTAGATTACAGGGTACTAGGTAGATTACAGGGTACAGGGTAGATTACAGGGTACAAGGTAGATTACAGGGTACTAGGTAGATTACAGGGTACAAGGTAGATTACAGGGTACTAAGTAGATTACAAGGTACTAGGTAGATTACAGGGTACAGGGTAGATTACAGGGTACTAGGTAGATTACAGAGTACTAGGTAGATTACAGGGTACAAGGTAGATTACAGGGTACAAGGTAGATTACAGGGTACAAGGTAGATTACAGGGTACAAGGCAGATTACAGGGTACAAGGTAGATTACAGAGTACAAGGTAGATTACAGGGTACAAGGTAGATTACAGGGTACAAGGTTGATTACAGGTTACAAGGTAGATTACAGGGTACAAGGTAGATTACAAGGTACTACCTAGATTACAGGGTACTAGGTAGATTACAGGGTACAAGGTAGATTCCAGGGTACAAGGTTGATTACAGGGTACAAGGTAGATTACAGGGTACAAGGTAGATTGCAGGGTACTAGGTAGATTACAGGGTACTAGGTAGATTACAAGGTACAAGGTAGATTACAGGGTACAAGGTAGATTACAGGGTACAAGGTAGATTACAGGGTACAAGGTAGATTACAGGGTACAAGGTAGATTACAGGGTACAAGATAGATTACAGGGTACTAGGTAGATTACAGGGTACTAGGTAGATTACAGGGCACAAGGTAGATTACAGGGTACAAGGTAGATTACAGGGTACAAGGCAGATTACAGGGTACTAGGTAGATTACAGGGTACTAGGTAGATTACAAGGTACAAGGTAGATTACAGGGTACAAGGTAGATTACAGGGTACAAGGTAGATTACAGGGTACAAGGTAGATTGCAGGATACAAGGTAGATTACAGGGTACAAGGTAGATTACAGGGTACTAGATAGATTACAGGGTACTAGGTAGATTACAGGGTACTAGGTAGATTACAGGGTACTAGGTAGATTACAGGGTACAAGGTAGATTACAGGGTACTAGGTAGATTACAGGGTACTAGGTAGATTACAGGGTACAAGGTAGATTACAGGGTACAAGGTAGATTACAGGGTACAAGGTAGATTACAAGGTACAAGGTAGATTACAGGGTACAAGGTAGATTACAAGGTACAAGGTAGATTACAAGGTAGAAGGTAGATTACAGGGTGCAAGGTAGATTACAGGGTACACAGTAGATTACAGGGTACTAGGTAGATTACAGGGTACAAGGTAGATTACAGGGTACTAGGTAGATTACAGGGTACAAGGTAGATTACAGGGTACTAGGTAGATTACAGGGTACTAGGTAGATTACAGGGTACAAGGTAGATTACAAGGTACAAGGTAGATTACAAGGTACAAGGTAGATTACAGGGTACTAGGTAGATTACAGGGTACTAGGTAGATTACAGGGTACTAGGTAGATTACAGGGTACAAGGTAGATTACAGGGTACTAGGTAGATTACAGGGTACAAGGTAGATTACAGGGTACTATGTAGATTACAGGGTACAAGGTAGATTACAGGGTACTAGGTAGATTACAGGGTACAAAGTAGATTACAGGGTACAAAGTAGATTACAAGGTACAAGGTAGATTACAGGGTACAAGGTAGATTACAAGGTACAAGGTAGATTACAAGGTACAAGGTAGATTACAGGGTACAAGGTAGATTACAAGGTACAAGGTAGATTACAGGGTACAAGGTAGATTACAAGGTACAAGGTAGATTACAAGGTACAAGGTAGATTACAAGGTACAAGGTAGATTACAAGGTACAAGGTAGATTACAAGGTGGAAGGTAGATTACAGGGGACAAGGTAGATTACAAGGTACAAGGTAGATTACAGGGTACAAGGCAGATTACAGGGTACAAGGTAGATTACAAGGTACAAGGTAGATTACAGGGTACAAGGCAGATTACAGGGTACAAGGTTGATTACAAGGTACAAGGTAGATTGCAAGGTGCAAGGTAGATTACAGGGTACAAGGTAGATTACAACGTACAAGGTAGATTACAGGGTACAAGGCAGATTACAGGGTACAAGGTAGATTACAGGGTACAATATAGATTACAGGGTACGAAGTAGATTACAGGGTACAAAGTAGATTACAGGGTACAAAGTAGATTACAGGGTACAAAGTAGATTACAGGGTACAAGGTAGATTACAAGGTACAAGGTAGATTACACGGTACAAGGCAGATTACAGGGTACAAGGTAGATTACAAGGTACAAGGTAGATTACAGGGTACAAGGCAGATTACAGGGTACAAGGTAGATTACAAGATACAAGGTAGATTACAGGGTACAAGGTAGATTACAAGGTACAAGATAGATTACAGGGTACAAAGTAGATTACAGGATACAAGGTAGATTACAAGGTACAAGGTAGATTACAGGGTACAAGGCAGATTACAAGGTACAAGGTAGATTACAAGGTACAAGGTAGATTACAGGGTACAAGGTAGATTACAAGGTACAAGGTAGATTACAGAGTACAAAGTAGATTACAGGATACAAGGTAGATTACAAGGTACAAGGTAGATTACAGGGTACAAGGAAGATTATAAGGTACAAGGCAGATTACAAGGTACAAGATAGATTTCAGGGTACAAGGTAGATTACAAGGTACAAGGTAGATTACAAGGTACAAGGTAGATTACAGGGTACAAAGCATATTACAGGGTACAAGGTAGATTACAGGGTACACAGTAGATTATAGGGTACAAAGCATATTACAGGGTACAAGGTAGATTACAGGGTACAAGGTAGATTACAGGGTACAAAGTAGATTACAGGATACAAGGTAGATTACAAGGTAGAAGGTAGATTACAAGGTACAAGGTAGATTACAGGGTACAAAGTAGATTACAGGATACAAGGTAGATTTCAAGGTAGAAGGTAGATTACAAGGTACAAGGTAGATTACAGGGTACAAAGCATATTACAGGGTACAAAGCATATTACAGGGTACAAAGCATATTACAGGGTACAAAGCATATTACAGGGTACAATGCATATTACAAGGCACAAAGCATATTACAGGGTACAAAGCATATTACAGGGTACAAAGCATATTACAGGGTACAAAGCATATTACTGGGTACAAAGCATATTACAGGGTACAAAGCATATTACAGGGTACAAAGCATATTACAGGGTACAAAGCATATTACAGGGTACAAAGCATATTACAGGGTACAAAGCATATTACAGGGTACAAAGCATATTACAGGGTATAAAGCATATTACAGGGTACAAAGCATTTTACAAGGTACAAAGCATATCACAGGGTACAAAGAATATTACAAGGTACAAAGCATATTACAGGGTACAAAGCATTTTACAGGGTACAAAGCATATCACAGGGTACAAAGCATATTACAGGGTACAAAGCATATTACAGGGTACAAAGCATATTACAGGGTACAAAGCATATTACAAGGTACAAAGCATATTACAGGGTACAAAGCATATTACAGGGTACAAAGCATATTACAGGGTACAAAGCATATTACAGGGTACAAAGCATATTACAGGGTACAAAGCATATTACAGGGTACAAAGCATATTACAAGGTACAAAGCATATTACAGGGTACAAAGCATATTACAAGGTACAAAGCATATTACAGGGTACAAAGCATATTACAGGGTACAAAGCATATTACAGGGTACAAAGCATATTACAGGGTACAAAGCATATTACAGGGTACAAAGCATATTACAGGGTACAAAGCATATTACAGGGTACAAGGTAGATTACAGGGTACAAAGCATATTACAGGGTACAAGGTAGATTACAGGGTACAAAGCATATTACAGGGTACAAAGCATATTACAGGGTACAAAGCATATTACAAGGTACAAACAATCAACATAATATAACCGAGGCGCCTCTTAACTCCAGCCAAACACTGGCCACAACTTTTGACATAAACAAATTGTAACTTAATGTTGATGTATCTTGGAGATTTGTGATACTTTATGGAGACTTGAGGTCACAGTGACCCACCTTGACCGTCTCACCTCACCGACTCCACCACCCTGGATTACGAACATGATTCCTGTATATTATGAAAATTTACGCTAATAAAATTGACAATTATTAATTCGATTATTTTACGAGTGAAGAACATATGTATTATTACTTACCAAGTTATTACCTTAGTGAGGTATCCTAACTCTTCCCATAATAAAAGCAACTAGGAAATTAACCTAACATTTACCCATCATACCTGTTGTGTGGGGTAATATACACTGGGAGGCGTAATTATTGTATAATGGCCGCAGCAGAACCAACATGGCGACGGCCAGCTACTATCTCCCTTTTTTTCAGCCATATCAGCCTTACGGCTTCATTTCATTATATATCTAGACCCTTCCAGATGTGTTTCTCCTTCACTGATAACGTTTGTCTGGTAATATTACTATCAGACATTGTTATTTCGAGAAACATTCGCCTAACAACCGGTTAGTCTGCTTCCAGTGCCGCCATCTTTGTTACTCTTCTACTCTCCTGTTTTTATTTGAATTTTGTGATATTTCTAGGTGTGCAATATATTTTACTTAACAGAATATTATTTACTTTAATATTTACAATAATTCCACGTTACCTAATTAACGCATGACAATAAATAAGGATATAGGGAACATGTCGGATCCCCTGTGGTTTATCATCTTTCAAAAGTCACATCAACATTACACACCTGTATTATTAAATAAATATTTTTATTCCAATCAATTATTACCTATAAATCATAGAAAAATTATCAAAATTTCCCACAAGTCTTATTAGATGGAATAAAAGAACATGAAGCTGGCAAAATTTTTAATTAATGCTAAAACATTTAGAAATTAACTCTGCAGTTACATAAAACAGCTGTAAAGTCACGATTCTTATAATAACTATAGGGTTTAGCGTTTCTTTGATGATAATAATATAATAATAGCTATGAAACCAAAACAACACAAACCATAGAAAACTGGGTAGAATTCTTGAGGGGCAACTGACTTATTATTAACTTGTGCAAGATATCTTCCGTCACTGTTGAAAATTCATAAACCCTCAGTTTGCCCTGGGAACAATATCGCTCATGACCATGGAACTGAGCTCTTCTCCAGACTGAGGGACTGACCACCTCAAATACTTCTTCTCCACAGTTGATGGACTGATTATATCATCTTCATTTCACTACTACACCCGCTGCCTCTGTAGTTGACTGAAGCAGCCTACTGTGTAGGCGATACGTTACAACAATTAAGATACACAACTTGTCGGTATTTATATCATTAATAATAATAATAATAATAATAATATCTTTATTTAACACAAGTACATGTACAAGGTATACAGGCCATATGCAGAGCACTTCCTGTAAATTAGGTCAGTTTTGTCCCAGGATGCGACCCACACCAGTCCGCTAACACCTAGGTACCCATTTTAAACTGATGGGTGAACAGGGACAGCAGGTGTCTTATGGAAACACGTCTCTAATGTTTTCCAGCCGTACCGGAGGAAATTCAAACTCCGGACCTCAGTGTACTAATGATCGAGCTTCGGTACACCATGAACACAGTTCTGTGTTAAGCTGTCTGGAATCAAAGTATGAGCGATATTTTCAACACTGTGTACCTGGAGAGTATCTCGGGGGTCAACGCCCCCTCGGCCAGGTCTGTGACCAAGCCTCGAGGTGGTAAGTGATTGTAGTTGTCCTGGCTATACAGTCCACCATTCTGATTCCATTACCGATGATCATTTATGGATTCGTCCGGTCAACAAGGTCCTCAATCCTGCACAGCTGGGTAACAACAGCTGGGTAACAACAGCTGGGTAACAACAGCTGGGTAACAACAGCTGGGTAACAACAGCTGGGTAACAACAGCTGGGTAACAACAGCTGGGTAACAACAGCTGGGTAACAACAGCTGGGTAACAGCAGCTGGGTAACAACAGCTGGGTAACAACAGCTGGGTAACAACAGCTGGGTAACAACAGCTGGGTAACAACAGATATTTTTATAATACTTAGAATTCGCAAGAACAGGCGAAATATTCACAAACACTAAGTATTGTAAAAATTAGAGATTTTTTTCTAAGCATTGTAAAAATCTCTAGTCGGTCGATGCATGCAGGGGATGAGACGGGAAACTGTAAGCCACCTGCCTGAAAGCTGGCTGCCTTGGATAAAAACGTGTAGCGTGAACTGGGCGCCAAGGTATTGGTCCAGTGTGGTACGGTCGGTAAAGCACTGCGTACCTTGTTCCAAGGTTCGTAGGTTCGAGTCTCCTTCGGACAGAGATCAGGATCAGGCTCTGATCCACCAGGAGGCCTGGTCACAGACCGGGCCGCGGGGGCGTTGACCCCCGGAACTCTCGCCAGGTAAACTCCAGGTAACTCCAGGTAATATATATATAATATATATATATATATATATATATATATATATATATATATACATATATAATATATATATATATATATATATATATATATTATATATATATATATATATGCAACAATATCACTGTGAACAGGTGATATCACAATATGCAAAATAACCACTGTGAAAAAAAAGTGTACATCCAAGCGCTTTCGTGATTTCTCACCATCATTCGCTCCATCACTGTTTTGCCAGAAGGGTGCTTTACACTACAGTTATAAAACTGCAACATTAACACCCCTCCTTCAGAGTGCAGACACTGTACTTCCCATCTCCAGGACTCAAGTCCGGCCTGAATCCCTTCATAAATGTTACCTTGCTCACCAGGGCCGGCCTTAAACCGACTGGCCCTATTGCTCCCAATTGGCCCCGAGCCTAATGGGATCCTGCGCCTATGGGAGTCCCGCGCTTAAGGGGGCCCCGCGCCTAAGGGAGCCCAGCGCCTAAGGGGACCCCGCGCCTAAGGGGGCCCGGCGCCTAAGAGGGCCCCGTTCTAGAATGTAATCTACTCTCGGCTTGTCAAGTACACACAACAACACGAAGTAAAAAAAAAGGAGCATCTGGAGAAAGAAGTTTTTCCCAGCTGAAACTGATCAAAACTTGAGAACATCAATTCATTAAGAACGTTTAACAGTTTGACGATTATGTCTATTGATTCTGAACTTAGCAGGAGTTTAAACTTTAACAAAATTCTAAAACACTTTGCAGAGGAAAAAAACATGAAAAATAAATAATAATATGACTCATTTATAGTTTAAGTGATTTTTAGAAGTCCAAAAAAGATAATTAGTTTCCAACAGTGACTTAAATTCTGATTTTTTTTTCTGAAGAAAATAAATTAATATTTTTAATAAATAATTTCAGAGTGACTAAAGCAAGTGGTACTGTGACTGTACTTTCCAGAGGTGATATGCAAATTTTGTTTGTTATTTGTAGGTTTAAATATGTACAGTTTATATTAAAATGCAACTTACATCTGTTTGGATTATTAACTCGCATGCCTTCCATACATGGGACCCACCTAAGTTGTTCCCAATTGGGCCCTGCACCTTCTAAGATCAGCTCTCATGCTCACACTCTAACAGCACGTCAAGTCATAAAGCCCAGTTGCTTCCACTCGCTCCTATCTAACACGTTCACACACGCTTGCTGGAAGTCTAAGCCCCTTACACACAGAACCTCCTATATCTCTTCCCTCCAACCTTTCCTAGGACGACCCCTACACCGCCTTCCTTCCAGAACAGATTTATATGTTTTTTTAAGTCATTCTATTTAGTTACATTCTTTCTAAATGTCCGAACCACCTCAACAACCCCTCCTCAGCCCTCTGGATAATACTTTTAGAAACCTCACACCTTCTAGTCTCCAAGTTATGGAGACATTGCCCTCAGACATGACATCTCCATTGCCTCCAGTCTTCTCCTTGTCGCAACATTCACCATCCATGGTTCACACCCATATAAGAGCATTGGTATAATTATACTCTCATACCTTCCCCTCTCTGCTTCCATGGATAACGTTCTTTGTCTCCACAGGCTCCTCAGTTCACCACTCACCTTTTCCCCCCTCATAAATTATATGCTCCACTTCATCTCTCAGACCCATCTCCTGACACGCCCACTTCCTGATATCTGAATACATTCACTTCCTCCATTCTCTCTCCCTCCAATCTGATATCCAATCTTTCATTACCTAAATTTTTTGTCATCCTCACAACCTTGCTGTTTCCTATGTTCACTTTTATTTTCCTTCTTTCACATACTCTACCAAACTCATCTACCAACCTCTGCAACTTCTCTTTATAATCTCCCAAAAGCACAGTGTCATCAGCAAAAAGCAACTGTGACAACTCCCGCTTTGTGTTACATTCTTTGTCTTAATCCTATACCTCTTGCTAACACCCGAGCATTCACTTCTCAAAGGCCTACTTTTACTAGTATATAATCTCCCCCTCTCTCTCTCATATATACTCTACCCTGAGTCTCACTATCCTTGTAAAAACTCTTAACTGCTTTCAGTAATCTACCAGCCATTCCATTCATCTGCATCTTCTGCCACATTGCTCCCCTATCCACCCTATTA
Organism: Cherax quadricarinatus; assembly: GCF_038502225.1. Lineage (NCBI taxonomy): Eukaryota > Metazoa > Arthropoda > Malacostraca > Decapoda > Parastacidae > Cherax > Cherax quadricarinatus. Next base: position 39,511,296 of record NC_091305.1, read on the forward strand.
TATGCCCTTTCCAAATCCTTAATGAAGCAAAAATCTCTTTATCCTTATCTAAATACTGTTCACTTATATGTTTCACTGTAAACACCTGGTCCACACACCGCCTACCTTTCCTAAAGCCTCCTTGTTCATCTGCTATCCTACTCTCCGTCTTACTCTTAATTCTTTCAATAATAACTCTACCTACACTTTACCAGGTATGCTCAGTAGGCTTATTTCCTTATAATTTATACTCTCTCTTTTGTCCCCTTTGCCTTTATACAAAGGAACTATGCATGCTCTCTGCCATTTCCTAGGTACTTTACCCTCTTCCATACATTTATTTAATAAAATCACCAACCATTCCAAAACTACGTCCCCACCTGCTTTTAATATTTCTGTCTTCATTCCATCAATCCCTTTCATCCTACCACCATACTCACAACTGGCTCTTCCTCACTCCTACATGATGTTATACCTCTCTGGCCAATGCACGGAATCACAGCTTCTCTATCTTCATCAATATTTATCAGTCCCTCAAAATATTCTCTCCATCTTCTCAATATTCCAACTCTCCATCTAGTAACTCTCCTCTCTTGTTTTTAACTGTCAAATCTCTTTGTTCCCTTGGCCTTTTTAACTTATTAATCTCCAAAGCATTTTCTTATTCTCAGCAAAATTTGTTGATAACATCTCAGCCAATCTCTCTTATTTAGTTTTCTTTTACATTCATTCACCACTCTCGTGACCTCTCCTTTTTCTTTCTGTATTATTCTCCCTCTTTATATCACTTCTACTTTGCAAAAATCTCCCTTTACATCATCATCCCACCAATCGCTCCTCTTCCCTCCCTCACCTACCTTCCTGTGACCACAAACTTCTGCTGAACACTCTAACGCTACATTTTTAAATCTACCCCAAACATCTTCACCCTCATTGCCTTTACTCTCACTAACCTATCTATCCTCCAATAGTTGTTTATGTCTTACCCAAGCTGCCTCCTCCTTTAGTATATAAACCTTCATCTCTGTCTTACTTGCTGCTTCGATTTTTCCTTGTATCTCCTCTAGTGATCTGATATATCTGTGACCCCTCTATAAATATGTACATCCTGAAGTCTAACCATTAGTCTTTTATCTACCAATACATAGTCTAACAAACGACTGTCATTACGACCTATGTCATATTTCGTTCATCTTTTTTTCTTAAAATATGTATTACCTATAACCAAACCCCTTCCTATGAAAAGTTTAGTCAAAGATTATCATTATCATTTACACCTGGCACCCCACACTTACCTACCACACCCTCTACACCTGGCACCCCACACTTACCTACCACACCCTCTACACCTGGCACCCCACACTTACACCTGGCACCCCACACTTACCTACCACACCCTCTACACCTGGCACCCCACACTTACCTACCACACCCTCTACACCTGGCACCCCACACTTACCTACCACACCCTCTACACCTGGCACCCCACACTTACCTACCACACCCTCTACACCTGGCACCTCACACTTACCTACCACACCCTCTACGCCTGGCACCCCACACTTACCTACCACACCCTCTACACCTGGCACCCCACACTTACCTACCACACCCTCTACACCTGGCACCCCACACTTACCTACCACACCCTCTACACCTGGCACCCCACACTTACCTACCACACCCTCTACACCTGGCACCCCACACTTACCTACCACACCCTCTACACCTGGCACCCCACACTTACCTACCACACCCTCTACACCTGGCACCTCACACTTACCTACCACACCCTCTACACCTGGCACCCCACACTTACCTACCACACCCTCTACACCTGGCACCTCACACTTACCTACCACACCCTCTACGCCTGGCACCCCACACTTACCTACCACACCCTCTACACCTGGCACCCCACACTTACCTACCACACCCTCTACACCTGGCACCTCACACTTACCTACCACACCCTCTACAGATGTCACCCCAAACTTACCTACCACACCCTCTACACCTGGCACCCCACACTTACCTACCACACCCTCTACACCTGGCACCCCACACTTACCTACCACACCCTCTACACCTGGCACCCCAAATTTACCTACCACACCCTCTACACCTGGCACCCCACACTTATCTACCACACCCTCTACAGATGTCACCCCACACTTACCTACTACACCCTCTACACCTGGCACCCCACACTTACCTACCACACCCTCTACACCTGGCACCCCACACTTACCTACCACACCCTCTACACCTGGCACCCCACACTTACCTACCACACCCTCTACACCTGGCACCCCACACTTACCTACCACACCCTCTACACCTGGCACCCCACACTTACCTACCACACCCTCTACACCTGGCACCCCAAACCTACCTACCACACCCTCTACATCTGGCACCCCACACTTACCTACCACATCTTCTACACCTGGGAACCCAAATTTACCTACGACACCCTCTACAGATGTCACCCCAAACTTACCTACCACACCTTCTACACCTAGGAACCCAAATTTACCTACGACACCCTCTACACCTGGCACCCCAAACTTACCTACAACACCCTCTACATATGTCACCGCAAACTTACCTACAATACCCTCTTCACCTGGCACCTCAAACTACCTACCACACCCTCTATACCTGGCACCCCAAACTTACCTACCACACCCTCTACACCTGGCACCCCAAACTTACCTATCACACCCTCTTCATCTCGCACCCCAAACTTACCTACCACACCCTCTACACCTGGCACCCCAAACTTACCTATCACACCCTCTTCATCTCGCACCCCAAACTTACCTACCACACCCTCTACACCTGGCACCCCAAACTTACCTATCACACCCTCTTCATCTCGCACCCCAAACTTACCTACCACACCCTCTACACCTGGCACCTCAAACAGACCGATAGCGCTAACATCCCATATACAAATCTTTGAAAGGGTTGTAAATAAGCAAGATCGCCACCCACCTAGATACCCATCAGTTACACAACCCAGGGCAACACTGGTTTAGAGCAGGTCGCTCCTGCCTGTCCGTGCTACTGGACCACTATGACACGGCAGTGGATGCTGTAGACGATAAGCAAAATGCATATGTGGTATACACAGACTTCGGAAACGCCTTCGACAAGTGCGACCATGGTGTAATACCGCACAAAATGCGTGATAAAGGTAGATGGATCTATAACTTCCTAACAAATAGAACACGAAGAGCAATAGTAAACAGAGTAAAGTCTGTGGTAGCTACGGTGAAAAACTTTGTTCCACAAGGCACAGTACTCCCTCCCATTTTCTCATTCTCATATCTGTCATAGACAGAGATGTAAGCCATAGCTCCGTGTCTTCCTTAGCGGACGACACCCGGATCACCATGGCAGTGACCTCCATCGAAGACACTGCGAGACTCCAAGCGGACATCAACCATATCTTTAAATGGGCCACTCAAAACAATATGAAGTTCAGTGAAGAGAAATTTCAACCACTCAGATATGGAAAACTTGAGGAAATTAAAACTGTCAGGGTATACAACAAATTCTAACCATACAATAGAGCGAAACAGTAATGTGAAGAACCTGGGAGTGATAATGTCAGAGGATCTCACCTTCAAAGACCACAACAATGTATCTACCTCGTCTGCTAGAAAAATGATAGGATAGGTAATAACTAGGGACGCCAAGCCCATGATGATTCTCTTCAGGTCACTTGTTCTCTCTAGAATGCAATACTGCTGTACACTAAATGCCCCTTCAAGGCAGGTGAAATTACTGACCTGGAGAATGTACAAAGAACTTTCACGACACACATAAGTACGATAAAGCACCTAAATTACTGGGAACAGTTAAAATCCCCTGATTTGTATTCCCTGGAACACAGACAAGAGAGATACATGATAATAAACACTTGGGAAATCCTAGAGGGATTAGTACCAAACTTGCACACGAAAAATTACTTCGTATGAAAGCAAAAGACTCGGCAGGAGATACAACATTCCCCCGATGACAAACAGCGGAGCCACGAGTACACTGAGAGACAACACAAAATTTGCTCTAGGCACCCACACCATCGTATGTCCTCGGATAACGGTAAAACACCTAGCTCTGTTGGGTGCGTGATTCTTGTAGGATTGGGTGGTCCTGTGGGTTAGAGCATCATGTGATTTTCGCTTACCATGAGGCTGGCAAAAAGAATGGGTTCGAGTCCTCGGCTAGTCGCAGTGTTGTTATTGATTAAATACCACTCGCTCGTGGTACATATATATATATATATATATATATATATATATATATATATATATATATATATATATATATATATATATATATATATATATATATATATATATTTATTTATTTATTTATTATTTTTTTTTATTATCACACTGGCCGATTCCCACCAAGGCAGGGTGGCCCGAAAAAGAAAAACTTTCACCATCATTCACTCAATCACTGTCTTGCCAGAAGGGTGCTTTACGCTACAGTTTTTAAACTGCAACATTAACACCCCTACTTCAGAGCGCAGGCACTGTACTTCCCATCTCCAGGACTCAAGTCCGGCCTGCCGGTTTCCCTGAGCCCCTTCATAAATGTTACTTTGCTCACACTCCAACAGCACGTCAAGTATTAAAAACCATTTGTCTCCATTCACTCCTATTAAACACGCTCACGCATGCCCGCTGGAAGTCCAAGCCCCTCGCACACTGAACCTCCTTTACCCCCTCCCTCCAAACTTTCCTAGGCCGACCCCTACCCCGCCTTCCTTCCACTACAGACTGATGCACTCTTGAAGTCATTCTGTTTCGCTCCATTCTCTCTACATGTCCGAACCACCTCAACAACCCTTCCTCAGCCCTCTGGACAACAGTTTTGGTAATCCCGCACCTCCTCCTAACTTCCAAACTACGAATTCTCTGCATTATATTCACACCACACATTGCCCTCAGACATGACATCTTCACTGCCTCCAGCCTTCTCCTCGCTGCAACATTCATCACCCATGCTTCACACCCATATAAGAGCGTTGGTAAAACTATACTCTCATACATTCCCCTCTTTGCTTCCAAGGACAAAGTTTGTCTCCTCAGACTCCTAAGTGCACCGCTCGCCCTTTTCCCCATCAGTTCTATGATTCGCCTCATCTTTCATAGACCCATCTGCTGACACGTCCACTCCCAAATATATGAATACATTCACCTCCTCCATACTCTCTCCCTCCAATCTGATATCCAGTCTTTCATCACCTAATCTTTTTGTTATCCTCATAACCTTACTCTTTCCTGTATTCACTTTTAATTTTCTTCTTTTACATACTCTACCAAATTCATCCACCAACCTCTGCAACTTCTCTTCAGAATCTCCCAAGCGCACAGTGTCATCAGCAAAGAGCAACTGTGAGAACTCCCACTTTATGTGTGATTCTTTATCTTTTAACTCCACGCCTCTTGCCAAGGCCCTCGCATTTACTTCTCTTACAACCCCATCTATAAATATATTAAACAACCACGGTGACATCACACATCCTTGTCTAAGGCCTACTTTTACTGGGAAATAATCTTCCTCTTTCCTACATACTCTAACTTGAGCCTCACTATCCTCGTAAAAACTCTTCACTGCTTTCAGTAACCTACCTCCTACACCATACACTTGCAACATCTGCCACATTGCCCCCCTATCCACCCTGTCATACGCTTTTTCCAAATCCATAAATGCCACAAAAACCTCTTTAGCCTTATCTAAATACTGTTCACTTATATGTTTCACTGTAAACACCTGGTCCACACACTCCCTACCTTTCCTAAAGCCTCCTTGTTCATCTGCTATCCTATTCTCCGTCATACTCTTAATTCTTTCAATAATAACTCTAACATGCACTTTACCAGGTATACTCAACAGACTTATCCCCCTATAATTTTTGCACTCTCTTTTGTCCCCTTTGCCTTTATACAAAGGAACAATGGATGCTCTCTGCCAGTCCCTATGTACCTTACCCTCTTCCATACATTTATTAAATAATAGCACCAACCACTCCAAAACTATATCCCCACCTGCTTTTAACATTTCTATCTTTATCCCATCAATCCCTGCTGCTTTACCCCCTTTCATTTTACCTACTGCCTCACGAACTTCCCCCACACTCACAACTGGCTCTTCCTCACTCCTACAAGATGTTATTCCTCCTTGCCCTATACACGAAATCACAGCTTCCCTATCTTCATCAACATTTAACAATTCCTCAAAATATTCCCTTCATCTTCCCAATACCTCTAACTCTCCATTTAATAACTCTCCTCTCCTATTTTTAACTGATAAATCCATTTGTTCTCTAGGCTTCCTTAACTTGTTAATCTCACTCCAAAACTTTTTCTTATTTTCAACAAAATTTGTTGATAACATCTCACCCACTCTCTCATTTGCTCTCTTTTTACATTGCTTCACAACTCTCTTAACCTCTCTCTTTTTCTTCATATACTCTTCCCTCCTTGCATCACTTCTACTTTGTAAAAACTTCTCATATGCTAACTTTTTCTCCCTTCTTTACATCATCATTCCACCAATCGCTCCTCTTCCCTCCTGCACCCACTTTCCTGTAACCACAAACTTCTGCTGAACACTCTAACACTACATTTTTAAACCTACCCCATACCTCTTCGACCCCATTGCCTATGCTCCTATTAGCCCATCTATCCTCCATTAGCTGTTTATATCTTACCCTAACTGCCTCCTCTTATAGTTTATAAACCTTCACCTCTCTCTTCCCTGATGCTTCTATTCTCCTTGTATCCCATCTACCTTTTACTCTCAGTGTAGCTACAACTAAAAAGTGATCTGATATATCTGTGGTCCCTCTATAAACATGTACATCCTGAAGTCTACTCAACAGTCTTCTATCTAACAATACATAATCCAACAAACTACTGTCATTTCGCCCTACATCATATCTTGTATACTTATTTATCCTCTTTTTCTTAAAATATGTATTACCTATAACTAAACCCCTTTCTATACAAAGTTCAATCAAAGGGCTCCCATTATCATTTACACCTGGCACCCCAAACGTACCTACCACACCCTCTCTAAAAGTTTCTCCTACTTTAGCATTCAGGTCCCCTACCACAATTACTCTCTCACTTGGTTCAAAGGCTCCTATACATTCACTCAACATCTCCCAAAATCTCTCTCTCTCTCTCCTCTGCATTCCTCTCTTCTCCAGGTGCATACATGCTTATTATGACCCACTTTTCGCATCCAACCTTTACTTTAATCCACATAATCCTTGAATTTACACATTCATATTCTCTTTTCTCCTTCCATAACTGATCCTTCAACATTACTGCTACTCCTTCCTTAGCTCTAACTCTCTCAGATACTCCAGATTTAATCCCATTTATTTCCCCCCACCGAAACTCCCCTACCCCCTTCAGCTTTGTTTCGCTTAGGGCCAGGACATCCAACTTCTTTTCATTCATAACATCAGCAATCATCTGTTTCTTGTCATCCGCGCTACATCCACGCACATTTAAGCATCCCAGTTTTATAAAGTTTTTCTTCTTCTCTTTTTTAGTAAGTGTCTACAGGAGAAGGGGTTACTAGCCCATTGCTCCCGGCATTTTAGTCGCCTCATACGACACGCATGGCTTACGGAGGAAATATTCTTTTCCACTTCCCCATGGACAATAGAAGAAATAAAGAAGAACAAGATCTATTTAGAAAAACGAGAAAAACCTAGATGTATGTATATATATATGCATGTGCGTGTCTGTGAAGTGTGACCAAAGTGTATATATATATACATTATATTTATACATTATATATATATATATATATATATATATATATATATATATATATATATATATATATATATATATATATATATATATATATATATATATATATATATAATATATATATATATAGGTAGTAGGTTGGTAGACAGCAACCACCCAGGGAAGTACTACCGTCCTGCCAGATGACTGTGAAACAAAAACCTGTAACTGTTTTGCATGATGGTAGGATTGCTGGTTTCTTTTTCTGTCTCATAAACACGCTAGATAACAGGGATATCTTGCTACTCCTACTTACACTTTGGTCACACTTCACAGACACGCACATGCATTTATATACATACATCTAGGTTTTTCTCCTTTTTCTAAATAGCTCTTGTTCTTCTTTATTTCTTCTATTGTCCATGGGGAAGTGGAAAAGAATCTTTCCTCCGTAAGCCATGCGTGTCGTATGAGGCGACTAAAATGCCGGGAGCAATGGGCTAGTAACCCCTTCTCCTGTAGACATTTACTAAAAAAGAGAAGAAGAAAAACTTTATAAAACTGGGATGCTTAAATGTGCGTGGATGTAGTGCGGATGACAAGAAACAGATGATTGCTGATGTTATGAATGAAAAGAAGTTGGATGTCCTGGCCCTAAGCGAAACAAAGCTGAAGGGGGTAGGAGAGTTTCAGTGGGGGGAAATAAATGGGATTAAATCTGGAGTATCTGAGAGAGTTAGAGCAAAGGAAGGGGTAACAGTAATGTTAAATGATCAGTTATGGAAGGAGAAAAGAGAATATGAATGTGTAAATTCAAGAATTATGTGGATTAAAGTAAAGGTTGGATGCGAGAAGTGGGTCATAATAAGCGTGTATGCACCTGGAGAAGAGAGGAATGCAGAGGAGAGAGAGAGATTTTGGGAGATGTTAAGTGAATGTATAGGAGCCTTTGAACCAAGTGAGAGAGTAATTGTGGTAGGGGACCTGAATGCTAAAGTAGGAGAAACTTTTAGAGAGGGTGTGGTAGGTAAGTTTGGGGTGCCAGGTGTAAATGATAATGGGAGCCCTTTGATTGAACTTTGTATAGAAAGGGGTTTAGTTATAGGTAATACATATTTTAAGAAAAAGAGGATAAATAAGTATACAAGATATGATGTAGGGCGAAATGACAGTAGTTTGTTGGATTATGTATTGGTAGATAAAAGACTGTTGAGTAGACTTCAGGATGTACATGTTTATAGAGGGGCCACAGATATATCAGATCACTTTCTAGTTGTAGCTACACTGAGAGTAAAAGGTAGATGGGATACAAGGAGAATAGAAGCATCAGGGAAGAGAGAGGTGAAGGTTTATAAACTAAAAGAGGAGGCAGTTAGGGTAAGATATAAACAGCTATTGGAGGATAGATGGGCTAATGAGAGCATAGGCAATGGGGTCGAAGAGGTATGGGGTAGGTTTAAAAATGTAGTGTTAGAGTGTTCAGCAGAAGTTTGTGGTTACAGGAAAGTGGGTGCAGGAGGGAAGAGGAGCGATTGGTGGAATGATGATGTAAAGAGAGTAGTAAGGGAGAAAAAGTTAGCATATGAGAAGTTTTTACAAAGTAGAAGTGATGCAAGGAGGGAAGAGTATATGGAGAAAAAGAGAGAAGTTAAGAGAGTGGTGAAGCAATGTAAAAAGAGAGCAAATGAGAGAGTGGGTGAGATGTTATCAACAAATTTTGTTGAAAATAAGAAAAAGTTTTGGAGTGAGATTAACAAGTTAAGAAAGCCTAGAGAACAAATGGATTTGTCAGTTAAAAATAGGAGAGGAGAGTTATTAAATGGAGAGTTAGAGGTATTGGGAAGATGAAGGGAATATTTTGAGGAATTGTTAAATGTTGATGAAGATAGGGAAGCTGTGATTTCGTGTATAGGGCAAGGAGGAATAACATCTTGTAGGAGTGAGGAAGAGCCAGTTGTGAGTGTGGGGGAAGTTCGTGAGGCAGTAGGTAAAATGAAAGGGGGTAAGGCAGCTGTGATTGATGGGATAAAGATAGAAATGTTAAAAGCAGGTGGGGATATAGTTTTGGAGTGGTTGGTGCAATTATTTAATAAATGTATGGAAGAGGGTAAGGTACCTAGGGATTGGCAGAGAGCATGCATAGTTCCTTTGTATAAAAGCAAAGGGGATAAAAGAGAGTGCAAAAATTATAGGGGGATAAGTCTGTTGAGTATACCTGGTAAAGTGTATGGTAGAGTTATAATTGAAAGAATTAAGAGTAAGACGGAAAATAGGATAGCAGATGAACAAGGAGCCTTTAGGAAAGGTAGGGGGTGTGTGGACCAGGTGTTTACAGTGAAACATATAAGTGAACAGTATTTAGATAAGGCTAAAGAGATCTTTGTGGCATTTATGGATTTGGAAAAGGCGTATGACAGGGTGGATAGGGGGGCAATGTGGCAGATGTTGCAAGTGTATGGTGTAGGAGGTAGGTTACTGAAAGCAGTGAAGAGTTTTTACGAGGATAGTGAGGCTCAAGTTAGAGTATGTAGGAAAGAGGGAAATTTTTTCCCAGTAAAAGTAGGCCTTAGACAAGAATGTGTGATGTCACCGTGGTTGTTTAATATATTTATATATGGGGGTTGTAAGAGAAGTAAATGCGAGGGTCTTGGCAAGAGGCGTGGAGTTAAAAGATAAAGAATCACACACAAAGTGGGAGTTGTCACAGCTGCTCTTTGCTGATGACACTGTGCTCTTGGGAGATTCTGAAGAGAAGTTGCAGAGATTGGTGGATGAATTTGGTAGGGTGTGCAAAAGAAGAAAATTAAAGGTGAATACAGGAAAGAGTAAGGTTATGAGGATAACAAAAAGATTAGGTGATGAAAGATTGAATATCAGATTGGAGGGAGAGAGTATGGAGGAGGTGAACGTATTCAGATATTTGGGAGTGGACGTGTCAGCAGATGGGTCTATGAAAGATGAGGTGAATCATAGAATTGATGAGGGAAAAAGAGTGAGTGGTGCACTTAGGAGTCTGTGGAGACAAAGAACTTTGTCCTTGGAGGCAAAGAGGGGAATGTATGAGAGTATAGTTTTACCAACGCTCTTATATGGGTGTGAAGCATGGGTGATGAATGTTGCAGCGAGGAGAAGGCTGGAGGCAGTGGAGATGTCATGTCTGAGGGCAATGTGTGGTGTGAATATAATGCAGAGAATTCGTAGTTTGGAAGTTAGGAGGAGGTGCGGGATTACCAAAACTGTTGTCCACAGGGCTGAGGAAGGGTTGTTGAGGTGGTTCGGACTTGTAGAGAGAATGGAGCGAAACAGAATAACTTCAAGAGTGTATCAGTCTGTAGTGGAAGGAAGGCGGGGTAGGGGTCGGCCTAGGAAAGGTTGGAGGGAGGGGGTAAAGGAGGTTTTGTGTGCGAGGGGCTTGGACTTCCAGCAGGCATGCGTGAGCGTGTTTGATAGGAGTGAATGGAGACAAATGGTTTTTAATACTTGACGTGCTGTTGGAGTGTGAGCAAAGTAACATTTATGAAGGGATTCAGGGAAACCGGCAGGCCGGACTTGAGTCCTGGAGATGGGAAGTACAGTGCCTGCACTCTGAAGGAGGGGTGTTAATGTTGCAGTTTAAAAACTGTAGTGTAAAGCATCCTTCTGGCAAGACAGTGATGGAGTGAATGATGGTGAAAGTTTTTCTTTTTCGGGCCACCCTGCCTTGGTGGGAATCGGCCGGTGTGATAATAATAAAAATGTATATATGTATATATATATATATATGTATATATGTATATATATATGTATATATGTATATATATATATATATGTATATATGTATATATATATATATATATATATATATATATATATATATATATATATGTATATATGTATATATATATATATATATATATATATATATATATATATATATATATGTATATATATATATATATATGTCGTGCCGAATATGTAAAACTGGTCAATTAGCAAGAACTTATTTAAAATTAAGTCCTTTATAAAATTTTCTCTTATAAGTTTAAAGATATATTTTTTCATTAATGTTAATGTAAATATTTATAATTTTGCACCAAAAGAATCTTAGAAAACTTACCTAACCTTATTATAACAAGAACAATTTATTTTAGCCTAACCCAACTAAATATATTTTAAATACGTTTACAGTAATTTAATACTTACTAAACAAACACAATGAAATAAATTTTTTTCGTTAGGTTCAGAATTATTTTTTCGACATTATTGCATACACAAATTTTCGCTTGTCTTATATGGCAAGATGAGCGTTGCTATTTAAGCCAAGATCGCAAGTTCTGCCTATTCGGCACGATATATATATATATATATATATATATATATATATATATATATATATATATATATATATATATATATATATATATATATATATATATATATATATATATATATATATGTATATATATATATATATATATATATATATATATATATATATATATATATATATATATATATATATATAAATAAATATATATATATATATATATATATATATATATATATATATATATATATATATATATATATATATATATATATATATATATATATATATATATATATATATATATAATGTATATATACATATACATACATATATACTTATACACACAACAATATAGGGGAAAGGAATTATGTTGCTCAAGGTCTTTCGCGTTGCAATTCCAAATACTTCATCAGGTACAATGTAATGAAAAGACTGGAATCCAGGAGAGCTAGGCAGAGGTGCTATGAGCCACGAACCAGCCTTTCCTGGAACTGTTGGTTTCAGGAAAGGTTGGACCTAAGAGCTAGACCTGACGCGACTTTAAGTACCAGATGTCAAGCCACTGAGCCTCGTAAACACGGTAGTTATATCTGATATATAGTGTGTCATTAACTGCAATTTTTTGAGTGTCTAAGAAATATAACTGATACAAGTAGAAGTTAGTTGTGGTGGATATATAACCCTGAGTAGTTAATAACAACGGAGAGTCGCCCAGGATACATCGGTATTACAGAAGTTGTCAGAGGCATCACAAAATTGACTGTTTGTCGTTTAATCAAAGTGAAAGGAAATCACTGACCCGTTGATGATTACTGAGAGTTTTAGTGTGTCATATATCTCCCTTAACTACCATGTTAGTGAGGCTTAATGGTTTGGCTGTCGTCTTCATCCTTAGAACACTTTTCTTGATATTTGACACTTAAAGTTGGCGTTGGTTGAGGTCTAGCTGTTGGCTTCCATCTTTCCTTGCTGGACTCTGGTTCATGACCCACTTGCTCACTCCTCCTCAATTCCATTATCATAATTGCATTGCATCTGAAGTAACACTTGCAATTACACTGCAAGAGGCCTATAGCAACATCATTCACTCACTACTAGTGGTGGTTGTGCACTGTTGATCTCTTGTTTGCGATCGTTGCAGCATATACACTCTGTGGCCACTATATTAGGTACACTTCTAGTACTGGGTAAGGCCCCACTTCGCCATCAGAACAGCCTGACTTCTTCATGGCGTTGACTCAACAAGGTGCTGGAAACATTACGTAGAGATTGCGGTCCATGTTGACATCATAACATTACTCAGTTACTGCAGATTTATCAGCTGTACACTCATGCTGTGACTCTCCTGTTCCACCACATCCCGAAGGTTCACACCAAACTCTGACTGTCATCTGCATATCGCAGTAGAAATTGTGATTCGTCAGACCAGGCGATATTTTTCCAATCTCTAGCCTCGGTTTCCTGTTCTTACCTGACTGGAGTGGAACCCATTATTGTCTTCAAGGTTCTATGTACAATGCACTCAGAGATGTTCTTCTGCATACTACTGTTATAACAAGCGGTTATTTGAGTTACTGTCACCTCCCTGTCAGCTTGAACCAGTTTAGCCTTCCTCCTCTCAACTCTCTCACAGAATTGCTAGTCACTGGATGTTTTGTGTCTTTCACACCACTTTCTTTAAACCCTAGAGAAAGTGTTTGTAAATCCCTGGAGGTCAGCAGTTTCTGAGATACTCAGAATATATATATATAAATATATATATATATATATATATATATATATATATATATATATATATATATATATATATATATATATACATATATATATATATATATATATATATATATATATATATATATATATATATATATATATATATATATATATATATATATATATATATATATATATATAGACATATAAATGTTTATCTTTGTTCTTATTATATTTTTCCTAAATAATAATAATAATAATAATAATAATAATAATAATAATAATAATAATAACAGTAATAATGTAAGAAATCCTATTATTGAAGTGAAGCCTCACAAGACTCTGGAAACATGGTGTGAGTAGCAGAAGTAGTCACCCACACCAGCCCAGGTGACTGATGCTTCAGTCACCCACACCAGCCCAGGTGACTGATGCTTCAGTCACCCACACCAGCCCAGGTGACTGATGCTTCAGTCACCCACACCAGCCCAGGTGACTGATGCTTCAGTCACCCACACCAGCCCAGGTGACTGATGCTTCAGCCACCCACACCAGCCCAGGTGACTGATGCTTCAGTCACCCACACCAGCCCAGGTGACTGATGCTTCAGTCACCCACACCAGCCCAGGTGACTGATGCTTCAGTCACCCACACCAGCCCAGGTGACTGATGCTTCAGTCACCCACACCAGCCCAGGTGACTGATGCTTCAGTCACCCACACCAGCCCAGGTGACTGATGCTTCAGTCACCCACACCAGCCCAGGTGACTGATGCTTCAGTCACCCACACCAGCCCTGGTGACTGATGCTTCAGTCACCCACACCAGCCCAGGTGACTGATGCTTCAGTCACCCACACCAGCCCAGGTGACTGATGCTTCAGTCACCCACACCAGCCCAGGTGACTGATGCTTCAGTCACCCACACCAGCCCAGGTGACTGATGCTTCAGTCACCCACACCAGCCCAGGTGACTGATGCTTCAGTCACCCACACCAGCCCAGGTGACTGATGCTTCAGTCACCCACACCAGCCCAGGTGACTGATGCTTCAGTCACCCACACCAGCCCAGGTGACTGATGCTTCAGTCACCCACACCAGCCCAGGTGACTGATGCTTCAGTCACCCACACCAGCCCAGGTGACTGATGCTTCAGTCACCCACACCAGCCCAGGTGACTGATGCTTCAGTCACCCACACCAGCCCAGGTGACTGATGCTTCAGTCACCCACACCAGCCCAGGTGACTGATGCTTCAGTCACCCACACCAGCCCAGGTGACTGATGCTTCAGTCACCCACACCAGCCCAGGTGACTGATGCTTCAGTCACCCACACCAGCCCTGATGCTTCAGTCACCCACACCAGACTGATGCTTCAGTCACCCACACCCGCCCAGGTGACTGATGCTTCAGTCACCCACACCAGCCCAGGTGACTGATGCTTCAGTCACCCACACCAGCCCAGGTGACTGATGCTTCAGTCACCCACACCAGCCCAGGTGACTGATGCTTCAGTCACCCACACCAGCCCAGGTGACTGATGCTTCAGTCACCCACACCAGCCCAGGTGACTGATGCTTCAGTCACCCACACCAGCCCAGGTGACTGATGCTTCAGTCACCCACACCAGCCCAGGTGACTGATGCTTCAGTCACCCACACCAGCCCAGGTGACTGATGCTTCAGTCACCCACACCAGCCCAGGTGACTGATGCTTCAGTCACCCACACCACCCCAGGTGACTGACCCACACCAGCCCAGGTGACTGATGCTTCAGTCACCCACACCAGCCCAGGTGACTGATGCTTCAGTCACCCACACCAGCCCAGGTGACTGATGCTTCAGTCACCCACACCAGCCCAGGTGACTGATGCTTCAGTCACCCACACCAGCCCAGGTGACTGATGCTTCAGTCACCCACACCAGCCCAGGTGACTGATGCTTCAGTCACCCACACCAGCCCAGGTGACTGATGCTTCAGTCACCCACACCAGCCTAGGTGACTGATGCTTCAGTCACCCACACCAGCCCAGGTGACTGATGCTTCAGTCACCCACACCAGCCCAGGTGACTGATGCTTCAGTCACCCACACCAGCCCAGGTGACTGATGCTTCAGTCACCCACACCAGCCCAGGTGACTGATGCTTCAGTCACCCACACCAGCCCAGGTGACTGATGCTTCAGTCACCCACACCAGCCCAGGTGACTGATGCTTCAGTCACCCACACCAGCCCAGGTGACTGATGCTTCAGTCACCCACACCAGCCCAGGTGACTGATGCTTCAGTCACCCACACCAGCCCAGGTGACTGATGCTTCAGTCACCCACACCAGCCCAGGTGACTGATGCTTCAGTCACCCACACCAGCCCAGGTGACTGATGCTTCAGTCACCCACACCAGCCCAGGTGACTGATGCTTCAGTCACCCACACCAGCCCAGGTGACTGATGCTTCAGTCACCCACACCAGCCCAGGTGACTGATGCTTCAGTCACCCACACCAGCCCAGGTGACTGATGCTTCAGTCACCCACACCAGCCCAGGTGACTGATGCTTCAGTCACCCACACCAGCCCAGGTGACTGATGCTTCAGTCACCCACACCAGCCCAGGTGACTGATGCTTCAGTCACCCACACCAGCCCAGGTGACTGATGCTTCAGTCACCCACACCAGCCCAGGTGACTGATGCTTCAGTCACCCACACCAGCCCAGGTGACTGATGCTTCAGTCACCCACACCAGCCCAGGTGACTGATGCTTCAGTCACCCACACCAGCCCAGGTGACTGATGCTTCAGTCACCCACATCAGCCCAGGTGACTGATGCTTCAGTCACCCACACCAGCCCAGGTGACTGATGCTTCAGTCACCCACACCAGCCCAGGTGACTGATGCTTCAGTCACCCACACCAGCCCTGGTGACTGATGCTTCAGTCACCCACACCAGCCCAGGTGACTGATGCTTCAGTCACCCACACCAGCCCAGGTGACTGATGCTTCAGTCACCCACACCAGCCCAGGTGACTGATGCTTCAGTCACCCACACCAGCCCAGGTGACTGATGCTTCAGTCACCCACACCAGCCCAGGTGACTGATGCTTCAGTCACCCACACCAGCCCAGGTGACTGATGCTTCAGTCACCCACACCAGCCCAGGTGACTGATGCTTCAGTCACCCACACCAGCCCAGGTGACTGATGCTTCAGTCACCCACACCAGCCCTGGCCCAGGTGACTGATGCTTCAGTCACCCACACCAGCCCAGGTGACTGATGCTTCAGTCACCCACACCAGCCCAGGTGACTGATGCTTCAGTCACCCACACCAGCCCAGGTGACTGATGCTTCAGTCACCCACACCAGCCCAGGTGACTGATGCTTCATTCACCCACACCAGCCCAGGTGACTGATGCTTCAGTCACCCACACCAGCCAAGGTGACTGATGCTTCATTCACCCACACCAGCCCAGGTGACTGATGCTTCAGTCACCCACACCAGCCCAGGTGACTGATGCTTCAGTCACCCACTCCAGCCCAGGTGACTGATGCTTCAGTCACCCACACCAGCCCAGGTGACTGATGCTTCAGTCACCCACACCAGCCCAGGTGACTGATGCTTCAGTCACCCACACCAGCCCAGGTGACTGATGCTTCAGTCACCCACACCAGCCCAGGTGACTGATGCTTCAGTCACCCACACCAGCCCAGGTGACTGATGCTTCAGTCACCCACACCAGCCCAGGTGACTGATGCTTCATTCACCCACACCAGCCCAGGTGACTGATGCTTCAGTCACCCACACCAGCCCAGGTGACTGATGCTTCAGTCACCCACACCAGCGCAGGTGACTGATGCTTCAGTCACCCACACCAGCCCAGGTGACTGATGCTTCAGTCACCCACACCAGCCCAGGTGACTGATGCTTCAGTCACCCACACCAGCCCAGGTGACTGATGCTTCAGTCACCCACACCAGCCCAGGTGACTGATGCTTCAGTCACCCACACCAGCCCAGGTGACTGATGCTTCAGTCACCCACACCAGCCCTGGGAGACTGATGCTTCAGTCACCCACACCAGCCCTGGTGACTGATGCTTCAGTCACCCACACCAGCCCAGGTGACTGATGCTTCAGTCACCCACACCAGCCCAGGTGACTGATGGTTCAGTCACCCACACCAGCCCAGGTGACTGATGCTTCAGTCACCCACACCAGCCCAGGTGACTGATGCTTCAGTCACCCACACCAGCCCAGGTGACTGATGCTTCAGTCACCCACAGCAGCCCAGGTGACTGATGTTTCAGTCACCCACACCAGCCCAGGTGACTGATGCTTCAGTCACTCACACCAGCCCAGGTGACTGATGCTTCAGTCACCCACACCAGCTCAGGTGACTGATGCTTCAGTCACCCACACCAGCCCAGGTGACTGATGCTTCAGTCACCCACACCAGCCCAGGTGACTGATGCTTTAGTCACCCACACCAGCCCAGGTGACTGATGATTCAGTCACCCACACCAGCCCAGGTGACTGATGCTTCAGTCACCCACACCAGCCCAGGTGACTGATGCTTCAGTCACCCACACCAGCCCAGGTGACTGATGCTTCAGTCACCCACACCAGCCCAGGTGACTGATGCTTCAGTCACCCACACCAGCCCAGGTGACTGATGCTTCAGTCACCCACACCAGCCCAGGTGACTGATGCTTCAGTCACCCACACCAGCCCAGGTGACTGATGCTTCAGCCACCCACACCAGCCCAGGTGACTGATGCTTCAGTCACCCACACCAGCCCAGGTGACTGATGCTTCAGTCACCCACACCATCCCAGGTGACTGATGCTTCAGTCACCCACACCAGCCCAGGTGACTGATGCTTCAGTCACCCACACCAGCCCAGGTGACTGATGCCTCAGCCACCCACACCAGCCCAGGTGACTGATGCTTCAGTCACCCACACCAGCCCAGGTGACTGATGCTTCAGTCACACACACCAGCCCAGGTGACTGATGCTTCAGTCACCCACACCAGCCCAGGTGACTGATGCTTCAGTCACCCGCACCAGCCCAGGTGACTGATGATTCAGTCACCCACACCAGCCCAGGTGACTGATGCTTCAGTCACCCGCACCAGCCCAGGTGACTGATGCTTCAGTCACCCACACCAGCCCAGGTGACTGATGCTTCAGTCACCCACACCAGCCCAGGTGACTGATGCTTCAGTCACCCACACCAGCCCAGGTGACTGATGCTTCAGTCACCCACACCAGCCCAGGTGACTGATGCTTCAGCCACCCACACCAGCCCAGGTGACTGATGCGTCAGTCACCCACACCAGCCCAGGTGACTGATGCTTCAGTCACCCACACCATCCCAGGTGACTGATGCTTCAGTCACCCACACCAGCCCAGGTGACTGATGCTTCAGTCACCCACACCAGCCCAGGTGACTGATGATTCAGTCACCCACACCAGCCCAGGTGACTGATGCTTCAGTCACCCACACCAGCCCAGGTGACTGATGCTTCAGTCACCCACACCAGTCCAGGTGACTGATGCTTCAGTCACCCACACCAGCCCAGGTGACTGATGCTTCAGTCACCCACACCAGCCCAGGTGACTCCTGCTTCAGTCACCCACACCAGCCCAGGTGACTGATGCTTCAGTTACCCACACCAGCTCAGGTGACTGCTGCTTCAGTCACCCACACCAGCCCAGGTGACTGCTGCTTCAGTCACCCACACCAGCTCAGGTGACTGCTGGTTCAGTCACCCACACCAGCCCAGGTGACTGATGCTTCAGTCACCCACACCAGCCCAGGTGACTGATGCTTCAGTCACCCACACCAGCCTAGGTGACTGCTGCTTCAGTCACCCACACCAGCCAAGGTGACTGATGCTTCAGTCACCCACACCAGCCCAGGTGACTGATGCTTCAGTCACCCACACCAGCCCAGGTGACTGATGCTTCAGTCACCCACACCAGCCCAGGTGACTGATGCTTCAGTCACCCACACCAGCCCAGGTGACTGATGCTTCAGTCACCCACACCAGCCCAGGTGACTGATACTTCAGTCACCCACAGCAGCCCAGGTGACTGATACTTCAGTCACCCACACCAGCC
Organism: Cherax quadricarinatus; assembly: GCF_038502225.1. NCBI lineage: Eukaryota > Metazoa > Arthropoda > Malacostraca > Decapoda > Parastacidae > Cherax > Cherax quadricarinatus. The sequence goes on from NC_091305.1 coordinate 39,531,207, forward strand.
CAGGTGACTGATACATCAGTCACCCACACAAGCCCAGGTGACTGCTGCTTCAGTCACCCACACCAGCTCAGGTGACTGATACTTCAGTCACCCACACCAGCCCAGGTGACTGCTGCTTCAGTCACCCACACCAGCCCAGGTGACTGATGCTTCAGTCACCCACACCAGCCCAGGTGACTGATGCTTCAGTCACCTACACCTGCCCAGGTGACTGATGCTTCAGCCACCCACACCAGCCCAGGTGACTGATGCTTCAGTTACCTACACCAGCCCAGGTGACTGATGCTTCAGTCACCCACACCAGCCCAGGTGACTGATACTTCAGTCACCCACACCAGCCCAGGTGACTGATGCTTCAGTCCCCCACACCAGCCCAGGTGACTGATGCTTCAGTCACCCACACCAGCCAAGGTGACTGATACTTCAGTCACCCACACCAGCCCAGGTGACTGATGCTTCAGTCACCCACACCAGCCCAGGTGACTGATGCTTCAGTCACCCACACCAGCCCAGGTGACTGATGCTTCAGTCACCCACACCAGCCCAGGTGACTGATGCTTCAGTCACCCACACCAGCCCAGGTGACTGATGCTTCAGTCACCCACACCAGCCCAGGTGACTGATGCTTCAGTCACCCACACCAGCCCAGGTGACTGATGCTTCAGTCACCCACACCAGCCCAGGTGACTGATGCTTCAGTCACCCACACCAGCCCAGGTGACTGATGCTTCAGTCACCCACACCAGCCCAGGTGACTGATGCTTCAGTCACCCACACCAGCCCAGGTGACTGATGCTTCAGTCACCCACACCAGCCCAGGTGACTGATACTTCAGTCACCCACACCAGCCCAGGTGACTGATGCTTCAGTCACCCACACCAGCCCAGGTGACTGATGCTTCAGTCACCCACACCAGCCCAGGTGACTGATGCTTCAGTCACCCACACCAGCCCAGGTGACTGATGCTTCAGTCACCCACACCAGCCCAGGTGACTGATGCTTCAGTCACCCACACCAGCCCAGGTGACTGATGCTTCAGTCACCCACACCAGCCCAGGTGACTGATGCTTCAGTCACCCACACCAGCCCAGGTGACTGATGCTTCAGTCACCCACACCAGCCCAGGTGACTGATGCTTCAGTCACCCACACCAGCCCAGGTGACTGATGCTTCAGTCACCCACACCAGCCCAGGTGACTGATGCTTCAGTCACCCACACCAGCCCAGGTGACTGATGCTTCAGTCACCCACACCAGCCCAGGTGACTGATGCTTCAGTCACCCACACCAGCCCAGGTGACTGATGCTTCAGTCACCCACTCCAGCCCAGGTGACTGATGCTTCAGTCACCCACACCAGCCCAGGTGACTGATGCTTCAGTCACCCACACCAGCCCAGGTGACTGATGCTTCAGTCCCCCACACCAGCCCAGGTGACTGATGCTTCAGTCACCCACACCAGCCAAGGTGACTGATACTTCAGTCACCCACACCAGCCCAGGTGACTGATGCTTCAGTCACCCACACCAGCCCAGGTGATGATGCTTCAGTAACCCACACCAGCCCAGGTGACTGATACTTCAGTCACCCACACCAGCCCAGGTGACTGATGCTTCAGTCACCCACACCAGCTCAGGTGACCGATGGTTCAGTCACCCACACCAGCCCAGGTGACTGATGCTTCAGTCACCCACACCAGCCCAGGTGACTGATGCTTCAGTCACCCACACCAGCCCAGGTGACTGATACTTCAGTCACCCACACCAGCCCAGGTGACTGATGCTTCAGTCACCCACACCAGCCCAGGTGACTGATGCTTCAGCTACCCACACCAGCCCAGGTGACTGATGCTTCAGTCACCCACACCAGCCCAGGTGACTGATACTTCAGTCACCCACACCAGCCCAGGTGACTGATGCTTCAGTCACCCACACCAGCCCAGGTGACTGATGCTTCAGTCACCCACTCCAGCCCAGGTGACTGATGCTTCAGTCACCCACACCAGCCCAGGTGACTGATGCTTCAGTCACCCACACCAGCCCAGGTGACTGATACTTCAGTCACCCACACCAGCCCAGGTGACTGATGCTTCAGTCACCCACACCAGCCCAGGTGACTGATACTTCAGTCACCCACACCAGCCCAGGTGACTGATGCTTCAGTCACCCACACCAGCCCAGGTGACTGATGCTTCAGTCACCCACACCAGCCCAGGTGACTGATGCTTCAGTCACCCACACCAGCCCAGGTGACTGATGCTTCAGTCACCCACACCAGCCCAGGTGACTGATGCTTCAGTCACCCACACAAGCCCAGGTGACTGATGCTTCAGTCACCCACACCAGCCCAGGTGACTGATGCTTCAGTCACCCACACCAGCCCAGGTGACTGATGCTTCAGTAACCCACACCAGCCCAGGTGACTGATGCTTCAGTCACCCACACCAGCCCAGGTGACTGATACTTCAGTCACCCACACCAGCTCAGGTGACTGATACTTCAGTCACCCACACCAGCCCAGGTGACTGATGCTTCAGTCACCCACACCAGCCCAGGTGACTGATGCTTCAGTCACCCACACCAGCCAAGGTGACTGATGCTTCAGTCTCCCACACCAGCCCAGGTGACTGATGCTTCAGTCACCCACACCAGCCCAGGTGACTGATGCTTCAGTCACCCACACCAGCCCAGGTGACTGATGCTTCAGTCACCCACACCAGCCCAGGTGACTGATGCTTCAGTCACCCACAACAGCCCAGGTGACTGATGCTTCAGTCACCCACACCAGCCCAGGTGACTGATGCTTCAGTCACCCACACCAGCCCAGGTGACTGATGCTTCAGTCACCCACACCAGCCCAGGTGACTGATGCTTCAGTCACCCACACCAGCCCAGGTGACTGATGCTTCAGTCACCCACACCAGCCCAGGTGACTGATGCTTCAGCCACCCACACCAGCCCAGGTGACTGATGCTTCAGTCACCCACACCAGCCCAGGTGACTGATGCTTCAGTCACCCACACCAGCCCAGGTGACTGATGCTTCAGTCACCCATACCAGCCCAGGTGACTGATGCTTCAGTCACCCACACCAGCCCAGGTGACTGATACTTCAGTCACCCACACCAACCCAGGTGACTGATGCTTCAGTCACCCACACCAGCCCAGGTGACTGATGCTTCAGTCACCCACACCAGCCCAGGTGACTGATGCTTCAGTCACCCATACCAGCCCAGGTGACTGATGCTTCAGTCACCCACACCAGCCCAGGTGACTGATGCTTCAGTCACCCACACCAGCCCAGGTGACTGATGCTTCAGTCACCCACACCAGCCCAGGTGACTGATGCTTCAGTCACCCTCACCAGCCCAGGTGACTGATGCTTCAGTCACCCACACCAGCCCAGGTGACTGATGCTTCAGTCACCCACACCAGCCCAGGTGACTGATGCATCACCCACACCAGCCAAGGTGACTGATGCTTCAGCCACCCACACCAGCCCAGGTGACTGATGCTTCAGTCACCCACACCAGCCCAGGTGACTGATGATTCAGTCTCCCACACCAGCCCAGGTGACTGATGCTTCAGTCACCCACACCAGCCCAGGTGACTGATGCTTCAGTCACCCACACCAGCCCAGGTGACTAATGCTTCAGTCACCCACACCAGCCCAGGTGACTGATGCTTCAGTCACCCACACCAGCCCAGGTGACTGATGCTTCCGTCACCCACATCAGCCCAGGTGACTGATGCTTCAGTCACCCTTACCAGCCCAGGTGTCTGATGCTTCATTCACCCACACCAGCCCAGGTGACTGATGCTTCAGTCACCCACACCAGCCCAGGTGACTGAAGCTTCAGTCACCGACACCAGCCGTGGTGACTGATGCTTCAGTCACCCACACCAGCCCAGGTGACTGATACTTTAGTCACCCACACCAGCCCATGTGACTGATGCTTCAGTCACCCACACCAGCCCAGGTGACTGATGCTTCAGTCACCCACACCAGCCCAGGTGACTGATACTTCAGTCACCCACACCAGCCCAGGTGACTGATGCTTCAGTCACCCACACCAGCATAGGTGACTGATGCTTCAGCCACCCACAAAAGCCCAGGTGACTGATGCTTCAGTCACCCAAGCCAGCCCAGGTGACTGATGCTTCAGTCACCCACAATAGCCCAAATGACTGATACTTCAGTCACCCACGCCAGCCCAGGTGATGATGCTTCAGTCACCCACACCAGCCCAGGTGACTGATGCTTCAGTCACCCACACCAGCCCAGGTGACTGATACTTCAGTCACCCACACCAGCCCAGGTGACTGATGCTTCAGTCACCCACACCAGCCCAGGTGACTGATGCTTCAGCCACCCACACCAGCCCAGGTGACTGATGCTTCAGTCACCCACACCAGCCCAGGTGACTGATGCTTCAGCCACCCACACCAGCCCAGGTGACTGATGCTTCAGTCACCCGCACCAGCCCAGGTGACTGATGCTTCAGTCACCCACACCAGCCCATGTGACTGATACTTCAGTCACCCACACCAGCCCAGGTGACTGATGCTTCAGTCACTCACACCAGCCCAGGTGACTGATGCTTCAGCCACCCACACAAGCCCAGGTGACTGATGCTTCAGTCACCCACACCAGCCCAGGTGACTGATGCTTCAGTCACCCACACCAGCCCAGGTGACTGATGCTTCAGTCACCCACACCAGCCCAGGTGACTGATGCATCACCCACACCAGCCCAGGTGACTGATGCTTCAGTCACCCACACCAGCCCAGGTGACTGATGCTTCAGTCACCCTCACCAGCCCAGGTGACTGATGCTTCAGTCACCCACTCCAGCCCAGGTGACTGATGCTTCAGTCACCCACACCAGCCCAGGTGACTGATGCTTCAGTCACCCACACCAGCCCAGGTGACTGATGCTTCAGTCTCCCACACCAGCCCAGGTGGCTGATGGTTCAGTCACCCACACCAGCCCAGGTGACTGATACTTCAGTCACCCACACCAGCCCAGGTGACTGATGCTTCAGTCACCCACTCCAGCCCAGGTGACTGATGCTTCAGTCACCCACACCAGCCCAGGTGACTGATGCTTCAGTCACCCACAGCAGCCCAGGTGACTGATGCTTCAGTCACCCTTACCAGCCCAGGTGACTGATGCTTCAGTCACCCACACCAGCCCAGGTGACTGATGCTTCAGTCACCCACACCAGCCCAGGTGACTGATGCTTCAGTCACCCACACCAGCCCAGGTGACAGATGCATCACCCACACCAGCCCAGGTGACTGATGCTTCAGTCACCCACACCAGCCCAGGTGACTGATGCTTCAGTCACCCACACCAGCCCAGGTGACTGATGATTCAGTCACCCACACCATCCCAGGTGACTGATGCTTCAGTCTCCCACACCAGCCCAGGTGACTGATGCTTCAGTCACCCACACCTGCCCAGGTGACTGATGCTTCCGTCACCCACATCAGCCCAGGTGACTGATGCTTCAGTCACCCTTACCAGCCCAGGTGACTGATGCTTCAGTCACCCACACCAGCCCAGGTGACTGATGCTTCAGTCACCCACACCAGCCCAGGTGACTGATGCATCACCCACACCAGCCCAGGTGACTGAAGCTTCAGTCACCTACACCAGCCCAGGTGACTGATGCTTCAGTCACCCACACCAGCCCAGGTGACTGATACTTTAGTCACCCACACCAGCCCAGGTGACTGATGCTTCAGTCACCCACAGCAGCCCAGGTGACTGATGCTTCAGTCACCCACACCAGCCCAGGTGACTGATGCTTCAGTCACGCACACCAGCCCAGGTGACTGATGCTTCAGTCACCCACACCAGCCCAGGTGACTGATGCTTCAGCCACCCACACCAGCCCAGGTGACTGATGCTTCAGTCACCCACACCAGCCCAGGTGACTGATGCTTCAGTCACCCACACCAGCCCAGGTGACTGATGCTTCAGTCACCCACACAAGCCTAGGTGACTGATGCATCACCCACACCAGCCCAGGTGACTGATGCTTCAGTCACCCACACCAGCTCAGGTGACTGATGCTTCAGTCACCCACACCAGCCCAGGTGACTGATGCTTCAGTCACCCACACCAGCCCAGGTGACTGATGCTTCAGTCACCCACACCAGCCCAGTTGACTGATGCTTCAGTCACCCACACCAGCTCGGGTGACTGATGCTTCAGTCACCCACACCAGCTCAGGTGACTGATGCTTCAGTCACCCACACCAGCCCAGGTGACTGATGCTTCAGTCACCCACACCAGCCCAGGTGACTGATGCTTCAGTCACCCACACCAGCCCAGGTGACTGATGCTTCAGTAACCCACACCAGCCCAGGTGACTGATGCTTCCGTCACCCACACCAGCCCAGGTGACTGATGTTTCAGTCACCCACACCAGCCCAGGTGACTGATGCTTCAGTCACCCACTCCAGCCCAGGTGACTGATGCTTCAGTCACCCACACCAGCCCAGGTGACTGATGCTTCAGTCACCCACACCAGCCCAGGTGACTGATACTTCAGTCACCCACACCAGCCCATGTGACTGATGCTTCAGTCACCCACACCAGCCCAGGTGACTGATGCTTCAGTCACCCACACCAGCCCAGGTGACTGATGCTTCAGTCACCTACACCAGCCCAGGTGACTGATGCTTCAGTCACCCACTGCAGCCCAGGTGACTGATGCTTCAGTCACCCACACCAGCCCAGGTGACTGATGCTTCAGTCACCCACACCAGCCCAGGTGACTGATGCTTCAGCCACCCATACCAGCCCAGGTGACTGATGCTTCAGTCACCCACACCAGCCCAGGTGACTGATGCTTCAGCCACCCATACCAGCCCAGGTGACTGATGCTTCAGTCACCCGGAGCAGCCCAGGTGACACATCTGTCCCAATGTGATATACACTCATATACACACATAAAAACGAATGTATACAGTTATACACAGACATACACAATTATATTTAGATGTACATACATAAAGACAAGTGTACACGCATACACAGGTGTACACACATACACAGGTGTACACACATACACAGGTGTACACACATACACAGGTGTACACACATACACAGGTGTACACACATACACAGGTGTACACACACATGTACCCAGTAGTACACACACATCTACACTGATATAAATATTTATAATCATCTGTACAGGTTACCCCCGTTCAGTTATTTTAGTTGATTCGTAATGGACCCTAGGGACAATAAAATAGGTACACCCATAGGTACTAATAGGTCTAGTATCTGTGATTATAGTTCTATCATAGGTAGTAATAAGTCTGTCATGAGTAATATAAGAGTGAGTTAGAGTTATCTATGTGGCTGCCAATTTCCCTGTGTACATATTTCTATATCATAAACCCACAGGGGGTAACATAATACTTGGGTGAATAGATGGTAATCATCTTTGAAGGAAGATAGGGAAGGGTACCTAGAATTCCTGGGATCAAGAGCCCTACACCGGCATCAAGACACTCTTCCCCTGAAAGGAATCGAATACTGAGTCAGATCCGTCAGTATCATCGTCACAAAGTGAATGACAGTCCTGACTTCTGCTAGTTCGGCTTACTAACAAGCAAAACTAGTGTGTTACTGGCTAGCAGAAAGTGTGTTGCTAACTAGTAATAAGTGTGTTGCACCAATACGTCGCTGTCTAGAGGGAGAAAATAAGACATGTTTCTCAAGATCACCTCACACCTTGTGTGTGACACAACCTGAGAAACACTAGAAGATACCACCTGTGTTTCTCTCTGAGGAGATGGCCACTTCAAGGTAAGAACATGTATTTTTGTAGCTTAAATACTAATATATATATTTTATTTCAGGTGTGCTGTATGACCCTAGTGGGTTTAGCACTTCTTTTTTATTATAATAACAATAATCATCTCAGGTGTTGTGTATTTACTGTAGCGTTATTAAATGTGGAGTCGTTAAATGTTATTGAAGAAAGCTGTGATTTTATGCGTTGTGCAGGAAGTCACAACATCTGTTAGGAGTTAGGAAGAGACGGGGGTGAGGGTGGGGGGAAGTGTGTGAGGCAGTGAGTGGGGACATGTGGAATTAAGAGTGGGATGCTTCAAACGAGGGGGGATATAATTTTTAAGTGGTTGTAATATGTATGAAAGAAGGGAAAGTACCTAAGGATTGGCAGAGAGCATTCATAGTTATCTGGTATAACAGAATAAAAGGAGACAAAAGAGAGTGTATGAATTACAGGGAATACAACTGTTGAGTATACATGGCAATGTATAGTAGAGTTATTATTAAAAGAGCTAGAGGTACAACAGAAGTATGAATACACAGGAACAAGACAAAGATTTAGGCAAAGTAGGGAATGTATAGAACAAGAGTTTATACCGAAGCAAATTAACAAAAGGTACATAGATAAAAGTGAGAAACTGTTTTGATACATTTATAGATTTAAAAAAAAAGCAACTAGGTAGATATTGCAAATATATGGAAGAGGTGATAGGTTAATAAAATTAATAAAGAGTTTTTATGAGGATATTGAGGCTCAGGTATGTAAGAGAGAGGGAGACTCCCGGTAAAAGTAGGCCTTAGGCAGGATGTGTGATGTTATTATCGTTTGTTAACATATTTTATGGAGTTGGTTGTAAAAACAGTGAATTCTGGGGTGTTGGGGAGAGGCGCGGGATTATAAACAATCACGTATCTGATTTAAGTTGGAATTTATCGAATAAGCGCCTCATGTGGGAGATTCTGGCAGTGTTCTAGCTGAGGCACCGACGTTGTCGTGGAAATAATAATATCTTTATTTCTGCAAGTAGGCGTACAAGTATACAAGGTATAAAGACCATACTTGACATCAGTGACATACTACTGTATAGAAAGCCGCTTGTTATGCTGAGTATTTCCCGCAAATTAGGTCAGTTTTGTCCCAGGATGCGACCCACACCAGTCCACTAACACCCAGGATGCGACCCACACCAGTCCACTAACACCCAGGTACCCATTTTACTGATGTTCCTAACCTCGACGGGAATCGAACCCGGACACTCGCCATGTGAAACGAGAGCTTCAGCCACGGTTTAACTGGTTTATATCTATTGTACACAGTGTAAATAACTGTACATAAGTTCTGGTGGCGGCAATATTTGTTAAACCAAACCTGGTTTAACAAATATTGGAACACACACACACGCACACGCACATGGCCAGGAACACACGCGCATGACCAGGAACACACGCACATGACCAGGAACACACGCACATGGCCAGGAACACACGCACATGACCAGGAACAACACACACATGACCAGGAACAACACACATGACCAGGAACAACACACACATGACCAGGAACAACACACACATGACCAGGAACAACACACACATGACCAGGAACAACACACACATGACCAGGAACAACACACACGTGACCAGGAACAACACACACATGGCCAGGAACAACACACACATGACCAGAAACAACACACACATGACCAGGAACAACACACACATGACCAGGAACAACACACACATGACCAGGAACAACACACACATGACCAGGAACAACACACACATGACCAGGAACAACACACACATGACCAGGAACAGCACACACATGACCAGGAACAACACACACATGACCAGGAACAACACACACATGACCAGGAACAACACACACATGACCAGGAACAACACACACATGACCAGGAACAACACACACATGACCAGGAACAACACACACATGACCAGGAACAACACACACATGACCAGGAACAACACACACATGACCAGGAACAACACACACATGACCAGGAACAACACACACATGACCAGGAACAACACACACATGACCAGGAACAACACACACATGACCAGGAACAACACACACATGACCAGGAACAACACACACATGACCAGGAACAACACACACATGACCAGGAACAACACACACATGACCAGGAACAACACACACATGACCAGGAACAGCACACACATGACCAGGAACAACACACACATGACCAGGAACAACACACACATGACCAGGAACAACACACACATGACCAGGAACAACACACACATGACCAGGAACAACACACACATGACCAGGAACAACACACACATGACCAGGAACAACACACACATGACCAGGAACAACACACACATGACCAGGAACAACACACACATGACCAGGAACAACACACACATGACCAGGAACAACACACACATGACCAGGAACAACACACACATGACCAGGAACAACACACACATGACCAGGAACAACACACACATGACCAGGAACAACACACACATGACCAGGAACAACACACACATGACCAGGAACAACACACACATGACCAGGAACAACACACACATGACCAGGAACAACACACACATGACCAGGAACAACACACACATGACCAGGAACAACACACACATGACCAGGAACAACACACACGTGACCAGGAACAACACACACGTGACCAGGAACAACACACACGTGACCAGGAGCTACACTCCAACTGGTGTTAGTATAACAAGTTAATTAGACACTTGTGCAGCATCTGGTTGTCTTAATTAAAAATGTGAAGAAATATATACAAGAGACGAGGTAATTATGTACTTGTATTAATAAAGTCGCTGATGGGCGAAACATCTACAAATAAAGATGCCCAGATGTAGCACATGTGTCTGATTCTACATCTTATCGGTACTGTATACTATTTATGTACATTACGTGAGTGACTGTCTTGGAAGACGGTTTCTAGAAGACGGTTTTTGGAAGAGGTCTCTGGAAGACGGTCTCTGGAAGACGGTCTCTGGAAGACGGTCTCTGGAAGACGGTCTCTGGAAGACGGTCTCTGGAAGACGGTCTTTGGAAGACGGTCTCTGGAAGACGGTCTCTGGAAGACGGTCTCTGGAAGACGGTCTCTGGAAGACGGTCTCTGGAAGACGGTCTTTGGAAGACGGTCTCTGGAAGACGGTCTCTGGAAGACGGTCTCTGGAAGACGGTCTCTGGAAGACGGTCTCTGGAAGACGGTCTCTGGAAGACGGTCTCTGGAAGACGGTCTCTGGAAGACGGTCTCTGGAAGACGGTCTCTGGAAGACGGTCTTTGGAAGACGGTCTCTGGAAGACGGTCTCTGGAAGACGGTCTCTGGACGACGGTCTCTGGACGACGGTCTCTGGAAGACTGTCTTTGGAAGACGGTCTCTGGGAGACGGTCTCTGGAAGACGGTCTCTGAAACATGGTGTCTGAAAGAGGTTTCTGGGAGACGGTCTCTGGAAGATGGTCTCTGGAAGAGGTTTCTGGGAGACGGTCTCTGGAAGACGGTCTCTGGGAGACGGTCTCTGGAAGACGGTCTCTGGAAGACGGTCTCTGGAAGACGGTCTCTGGAAGACGGTCTTTGGAAGACGGTCTCTGGAAGACGGTCTCTGGAAGACGGTCTCTGGAAGACGGTCTCTGGAAGACGGTCTCTGGAAGACGGTCTCTGGAAGACGGTCTCTGGAAGACGGTCTTTGGAAGACGGTCTCTGGAAGACGGTCTCTGGAAGACGGTCTCTGGAAGACGGTCTCTGGAAGACGGTCTCTGGAAGACGGTCTCTGGAAGACGGTCTCTGGAAGACGGTCTCTGGAAGACGGTCTCTGGAAGACGGTCTCTGGAAGACGGTCTCTGGAAGACGGTCTCTGGACGACGGTCTCTGGACGACGGTCTCTGGAAGACTGTCTTTGGAAGACGGTCTCTGGGAGACGGTCTCTGGAAGACGGTCTCTGAAACATGGTGTCTGAAAGAGGTTTCTGGGAGACGGTCTCTGGAAGATGGTCTCTGGAAGAGGTTTCTGGGAGACGGTCTCTGGAAGACGGTCTCTGGGAGACGGTCTCTGGAAGACGGTCTCTGGAAGACGGTCTCTGGAAGACGGTCTCTGGAAGACGGTCTTTGGAAGACGGTCTCTGGAAGACGGTCTCTGGAAGACGGTCTCTGGAAGACGGTCTCTGGAAGACGGTCTCTGGAAGACGGTCTCTGGAAGACGGTCTCTGGAAGACGGTCTTTGGAAGACGGTCTCTGGAAGACGGTCTCTGGAAGACGGTCTCTGGAAGACGGTCTCTGGAAGACGGTCTCTGGAAGACGGTCTCTGGAAGACGGTCTCTGGAAGACGGTCTCTGGAAGACGGTCTCTGGAAGACGGTCTCTGGAAGACGGTCTCTGGAAGACGGTCTCTGGAAGACGGTCTCTGGAAGACGGTCTCTGGAAGACGGTCTTTGGAAGACGGTCTCTGGAAGACGGTCTCTGGAAGACGGTCTCTGGAAGACGGTCTCTGGAAGACGGTCTCTGGAAGACGGTCTCTGGAAGACGGTCTCTGGAAGACGGTCTCTGGAAGACGGTCTTTGGAAGACGGTCTCTGGAAGACGGTCTCTGGAAGACGGTCTCTGGACGACGGTCTCTGGACGACTGTCTCTGGAAGACTGTCTTTGGAAGACGGTCTCTGGGAGACGGTCTCTGGAAGACGGTCTCTGAAACATGGTGTCTGAAAGAGGTTTCTGGGAGACGGTCTCTGGAAGATGGTCTCTGGAAGAGGTTTCTGGGAGACGGTCTCTGGAAGACGGTCTCTGGGAGACGGTCTCTGGAAGACGGTCTCTGGAAGACGGTCTCTGGAAGACGGTCTCTGGATGACGGCCTCTGGAAGATGGTATTTGGAAGACAGTCTCTAGAAGACGATCTCTGGAAGACGATCTCTGGAAGACGGTCTCTGGAAGACGGTCTCTGGGAGACGATATCTTGTAGACGAGCTCTGGAAGACAATCTCTGGAAGGCGATCTCTGGAAGACGGTCTATGGAAGACGGTCTCAGGGAGACGGTCTATGGAAGACGGTCTCTGGGAGACGGTCTCTGGAAGACGATCTCTGGAAGACGGTCTCTGGGAGACGGTCTGTGGAAGACGGTCTCTGGGAGACGGTCTCTGGAAGACGATCTCTGGAAGACGGTCTCTGGGAGACGGTCTGTGGAAGACGGTCTCTGGGAGACGATCTCTGGAAGACGACGGGAACCATAGCACCGAAGAGGAAAAAAGAGTAGAGATGGAAGGTGTTGAGGCAGCTGTGGCATAGAAGAAAATTATCCATGGAGGCAACCCGATTAAATAGGCCTACTACACCGATCTAACACTTGTAAATAGGCGTACTACAATGCTCTAACAATTGTAAATAGGCCTTCTACAATGATCTAGCAGTTGGAAATAGGCCTAATACAGTGATCTAATAGTTGTACATAGGCCTACTACAATGACCTAACAATTGTAAATAGGCCTACTACAGTCATCTAACACTTGTAAGTTGGCCTACTGCAGTGATCTACCATGAACTAGTAGGCTTTCTCTGGTCTTACTGACTAGCATCTATTGAATTGATCTGTCATATATTTACTTAATAATAATAATAATAATAATAATAATAATAATAATAATAATAATAATAATAATAATAATAATGATAATAATAATAGTAATAATAACATCTTTATTTACTACCAGTACATGTACAAGGTATCCAGACCATAGATGACATCAATGATATACTACTATATAGAAAGTCCCATGTTATGCTGAGCATTTCTCGCAAATTAGGTCAGTTTTGTCCCAGGATGCGACCCACACCAGTCCACTAACACCCAGGTACCCATATTGAACTAATGGATGAACAGGAACAGCAGGTGCTTTATGGAAACACGTCTCTAATGTTTTCCAGCCGTACCGGAGGAGATTCAAACTCCGGACCTCAGTGTATGAGCTGAGTAAGCTGGCGATCGAGCTACGGGTCACCTATATGAACCTAATGCTATATTTACCAAGACCTCTCGCAGTATCCATAGTGACACCTTGACAGGTCACATTGTTTTTGATGTATCCACCTCAATAACAAGTTTCTTTACCTCTTCCACTGTTGTATGTATGTCGTCCAGTACTGTCAGTGCGTAATGTCTCCTAGACTTTCTGATACTGTCTGCATTTCCACTGACAAGACTGCTTTAATTTATTTGTTCAACACTTTGCAGACATCCTTGTCATTTCTCGTGAACTCTCCTCCTTTCTTCAGTTGTATCAGCTGGTGTTTCACTGGGGTCTTACTTCTGATGTGGCTGTTTATCATTTCTGGTTATATTTGACTCTCTGCTCGTAATGTTATGTATATCTAGAGGGCTTTTCATAAGGTAATGCTAAATATTAATCACCCAAACTGCATAATAAACTGCATTCCACTTTATAGAAATAAAGTTTGTGTTTGTACTATATTATTGCCAAGTTGTCTCTCACTTTCTCCTCTCTCTGGTTTACTCATTTTTGGATCTGTTCGTTTCTCTCTTCTCATCTCTTCTTCACATCCAGTTATTTTTTCCTCGCTGTAATGATACTCTTTTCCTTCTGTCTCTACTGTATCCACTCTACGTTTTATGAGCTATATCGTATCTATTCTTTGAGCTATTTATGGATCCTGCCTCCATTACTTTACCCTCCAGATTGTTCCACTTCCCGACAACTCTAAGGCTGAAGAAATACTCCCTAACATCCCTATGACTCATCTGAGTTTTCAACTCCCAGTTGTGTCCCCTTGTTCCTGTATCCCATCTCTGAAACATTCTGTCCTTGTTTACCTTGTCACACACACACACACACACACACACCTCACACACACACACATAAACACACACACACACACACACACACACACACACACACATACCCACACACACACACACACACACACACACACACACCACACACACACACACACACACACACACACACACCTCACACACACACACACACACACACCTCACACACACACACCTCACACACACACACACACACACACAC
>NC_091305.1:39548594-39556094 GCF_038502225.1 Cherax quadricarinatus
CAAATCGACATGTGCCTAGGACAAAATGGTAACTAACCTGTACTCACCTAATTGTACTCGCCTAATTGTGTTTGCAGGGGCTCCTGGCCCCGCTTCTTCACTGATCGCTATTAGGTCCTCTCTCTCTCTGCTTCCAGAGCTTTGTCATACCTCGTCTTAAAGCTATGTATGGTTCCTGCCTCCACTGCATCACTTGTTAGGTTATTCCACTTCCTGACGACTCTATGACTGAAGAAATACTTCCTAACGTCCCTATGACTCGTTTGAGTCTTCAGCTTCCAATTGTGACCCCTTGTTTCTGTGTCCCCTCTCTGGAACAACCTGTCTCTGTCTACCTTATCTATTCCACGCAGTATTTTGTATGTCGTTATCATGTCTCCCCTGACCCTCCTGTCCTCCAGTGTCGTCAGTCCGATTTCCCTCAACCTTTCTTCGTAGGACATACCCCTGAGCTTCGTAACTAGCCTTGTTGCAAACCTTTGTACTTTCTCTAATTTATTGACGTGTTTGCCCAGGTGTGGGTTCCAAACTGGAGCTGCATACTCCAGTATGGGCCTGATGTACACAGTGTACAGTGTCTTGAACGATTCCTTACTAAAGTATCGGAACGCTATTCTCTGGTTTGCTAGGCGCCCATATGCTGCAGCAGTTATCTGGTTGATGTGTGCTTCCGGAGACGTGCTCGGTGTTATGGTCACCCCAAGATCTTTCTCCTTGAGCGAGGTTTGCAGTCCTTGGCCACCTAGTCTATACTCTGTCTGCGGTCTTCTTTGCCCTTCTCCGATCTTCATGACTTTGCACTTGGCAGGGTTGAATTCAAGAAGCCAGTTGCTGGACCAGGTGTCCAGCCTGTCCAGGTCTCTTTGAAGTCCTGCCTGGTCCTCATCTAATTTAATTCTCCTCATTAACTTCACATCATCTGCGAACAAAAACACCTCTGAGTCTATCCCTTCCATCATGTTATTCACATATACCAGAAATAGCACTGGACCTTGGACTGACCCCTGTGGGACCCCGCTCGTCACTGTCGCCCACTGTGATACCTCGTCCCGTACCATGACTCGTTGTTGCCTCCCTGTCAGCTATTCTCTGATCCATTGCAGTGCCCTTCCTGTTATACGCGCCTGATCCTCTAGTTTCTGCACTAGTCTCTTGTGAAGAACTTTGTCGAAGGCCTTCTTGCAGTCCAAGAAAATGCAATCAACCCACCCTTCTCTCTCGTGTCGCACTTCTATAACTTTGTCATAGAACTCCAGAAGGTTTGTGACAAAGGATTGGCTTCCATGAATCCGTGCTGGTTATTGTTTATAATCTTATTCCGTTCCAGGTGCTCCACCACTCTCCTCCTGATAATCTTCTCCATCACTTTGCATACTGTACACGTCAGTTGACACTGGTCTGTAATTTAGTGCCTCTTTTCTGTCTCCTTTTCTAAAAATGGGAACTACATTTGCGGTCTTCCATACCTCAGGTAGTTGCCCAGTTTCAAGGGATGTGTTGAAGATTGTGGTTAATGGCACACACAGTACATCTGCTCCCTCCCTGAGGACCCACGGGGAGATGTTGTCCGGTCCCATTGCCTTTGATGTATCAAGATCACTTAGCAGCTTCTTCACATCCTCCTCAGTTGTGTGCATATCGTCCTGCACCTGTTGGTCTATTCCCTGTTGGTGTCCCCCTCTGTCCTGTCTTCCCAGAGTCCTTCCTGTCTCCACTGTGAATATTTCTTTAAATCTCGTGTTGAGCTCCTCGCATACCTCTTGATCGTTTCTTGTGAGTTCCCCACCTTCTTTCCTGAGCCTGATCACCTGGTCTTTGATTGTCATCTTTCTCCTAATGTGGCTAAACAGCAGTTTCGGGTCAGACTTGGCTTTCGATGCTATGTCATTTTCGTACTGTTGCTGGGCCTCCCTCCTTATCTGTGCATATTCGTTTCTGGCTCTTCGACTGAACTCCTTGTTTTCCTGGGTCCTTTGCCTTCTATACCTCTTCCATTATCTAATGCATTTAGTTTTTGCCTCCCTGCACCTTTGGGTAAACCAAGGATTCGCTTTGGTCTTCCCATTGTTTCTGTTGCCCTTGGGACCAAACCTTTCCTCTGCCTCCTTGCATTTTGTTGTTTCATATTCCATCATGTCATTTACTGTCTTTCCTACCAGTTCTCTGTCCCACTGCACCTCCCGCAGAAAGTTCCTCATACCTGTGTAGTCCCCCCTTTTATAGTCAGGCTTTTTCCATTCGACTCCTGTTACTCTCTCCACCTGTAACTGTACTATGCAATCAAAACTCAGGACTACGTGGCCACTAGCTCCGAGGGGTCTCTCATATGTGATGTCATCAATGTCTGAGCTACTCAGGGTGAACACAAGGTCCAGTCTTGCTGGTTCATCCTCCCCTCGCTCTCTGGTAGTGTCCCTGACATGTTGATGCATGAGGTTTTCCAGTACCACATCCATTATCTTGCCTCTCCATGTTCCGGGGCCCCCATGAGGCTCCAGGTTTTCCCAATCGATCTCCCTGTGGTTGAAATCACCTATAATCAGTAACTTTGCTCAGCACGTGTGTGTGTGTGTGTACTCACCTAGTTGTACTCACCTAGTTAAGGTTTCAGGGGTCGAGTCCAAGCTCCTGGCCCCGCATCTTCACTGGTCGCTACTAGGTCACTCTCCTTGAACCGTGAGCTTTATCATACCTCTGCTTAAAGCTATGTATGGATCCTGCCTCCACTACATCGCTTCCCAAACTATTCCACTTCCTGACTACTCTGTGGCTGAGGAAGTACTTCCTAACATCCCTGTGATTCATCTGTGTCTTCAACTTCCAACTGTGTCCCCTTGTTGCTGTGTCCCATCTCTGGAACATCCTGTCTTTGTCCACCTTGTCAATTCCTCTCAGTATTTTGTATGTCGTTATCATGTCCCCCCTATCTCTCCTGTCCTCCAGTGTCGTCAGGTTGATTTCCGTTAACCTCTCCTCGTAGGACATGTGTGTGTGTGTGTGTGTGTGTGTGTGTGTGAGTGTGTGTGTGTGTGTGTGTGTGTGTGTGTGTGTGTACTTACCTAGTTGAGGTTGCAGGGGTCGAGTCCAAGCTCCTGGCCCCGCCTGTGTGTGTGTGTGTGTGTGTGTGTGTGTGTGTGTGTGTGTGTGTGTGTGTGTGTGTGTGTGTGTGTGTGTGTGTGTGTGTGTGTGTGTGTGTGTGTGTGTGTGTGTGTGTGTGTGTGTGTGTGTGTGTGTGGGTGGGTGGGTGTGTGTGTGGGTGTGGGTGTGCGTACTCACCTAATTGTACTCACCTAATTGTGGTTGCAGGGGTCGAGACTCAGCTCCTGGCCCCGCCTCTTCACTGATCGCTACTGGGTCCTCTCTCTCTCTGCTTCCTGAGCTTTGTCATACCTCTTCTTAAAACTATGTATGGTTCCTGCCTCCACTACTTCACTTGCTAGGCTATTCCACTTGCTGACAATTCTATGACTGAAGAAATACTTCCTAACGTCCCTGTGACTCGTCTGAGTCTTCAGCTTCCAGTTGTGACCCCTTGTCCCCGTGTCCCCTCTCTGGGACATCCTATCTCTGTCCACCTTGTCTATTCCCCGCAGTATCTTGTATGTCGTTATCATGTCTCCCCTGACCCTTCTGTCCTCCAGTGTCGTCAGTCCGATTTCCCTTAACCTTTCCTCGTACGACATTCCCTTGAGCTCTGGGACTAGCCGTGTTGCAAACCTTTGTACTTTCTCTAACTTCTTGACGTGCTTGACCAGGTCTGGGTTCCAGACTGGTGCTGCATACTACAGTATGGGCCTAACATACACAGTGTACAGTGTCTTGAACGATTCCTTATTAAGGTATCGGAACGCTATTCTCAGGTTTGCCAGGCGCCCGTATGCTGCAGCAGTTATTTGGTTGATGTGTGCCTCCGGTGATGTGCTCGGTGTTATGGTCACCCCAAGGTCTTTCTCCCTGTGTGAGGTCTGTAGTCTTTGTCCACCTAGCCTATACTCTGTCTGCGGTCTTCTTTGCCCCTCCCCAATCTTCATGACTTTGCATTTGGCTGGATTGAATTCGAGAAGCCAGTTACTGGACCACATGTCCAGCCTGTCCAGGTCTCTTTGCAGTCCTGCCTCATCCTCGTCCGATTTAATTCTTCTCATCAACTTCACGTCATCTGCGAACAGGGACACTTCAGAGTCTATTCCTTCCATCATGTCGTTCACATATATCAAAAATAGCACTGGTCCTAGAACTGACCCCTCTGTGTGTGTGTGTGTGTGTGTGTGTGTGTGTACTCACCTATTTGTACTCACCTATTTGTGGTTGCAGGGGTCGAGTCACAGCTCCTGGCCCCGCCTCTTCGCTGATTGCTACTAGGTCCTCTCTCTCCCTGCCCCATGAGCTCTATCATACCTCGCCTTAAAACTATGTATGGTTCCTGTTTCCACCACATCACTTTCTAGACTATTCCACGACTTGACTACTCTATGACTGAAGAAATACTTCCTAACATCCCTTTGATTCATCTGAGTCTTCAACTTCCAATTGTGACCTCTTGTGTCTGTGTCCCATCTCTGGAACATCCCGTCTTTGTCCACCTCGTCTATTCCGCGCAATATTTTATATGTCGTTATCATGTCTCCCCTGACCCTCCTGGCCTCCAATGTCGTCAGGCCGATTTCCCTCAACCTTTCTTCATAGGACAATCCCCGTAGCTCTGGGACTAGTCTTGTTGCAAACCTTTGCACTTTCTCTAATTTCTTGACGTGCTTGACTAGGTGTGGATTCCAAACTGGTGCTGCATACTCCAGTATGGGCCTGACGTAGATGGTATACAGTGTCTTGAACGACTCCTTATTGAGGTATCGGAACGCTATCCGTAGGTTTGCCAGGCGCCCGTATGCTGCAGCAGTTATCTGATTTATGTGCGCCTCAGGAGATATGCTCGGTGTTATACTCACCCCCAGATCTTTTTCCTTTAGTGAGGTTTGCAGTCTTTGGCCATCTAAACTATATTGTGTCTGCGGTCTTCTTTGCCCTTCCCCAATCTTCATGACTTTGCATTTGGCAGGGTTAAACTCAAGGAGCCAGTTTCTGGACCAGGCTTGTAGCCTGTCCAGGTCTCTTTGTAGTCCTGCCTGATCCTCATCCGATTTGATTCTTCTCATTAACTTCACATCATCTGCAAACAAGGACACTTCTGAGTCTATCCCTTCCGTTATGTCGTTCACATATACCAAGAACAGCACAGGTCCTAGGACTGACCCCTGTGGAACCCCGCTTGTCACAGGCGCCCACTCTGACACCTCGTCGCGTACCATGACTCGTTGTTGCCTCCCTGTCAGGTATTCTCTGATCCATTGCAGTGCCTTTCCTGTTATGTGTGCCTGATCTTCTAGCTTTTTCAGTAACCTCTTGTGAGGAACTGTGTCGAAGGCCTTTTTGCAGTCCAAAAAAATGCAGTCGATCCATCCCTCTCTCTCTTGTCTTACTTCTGTCACCTTGTCATAAAACTCTAGTAGGTTTGTGACACAGGATTTTCCTTCCCTGAAACCATGCTGGTTGTCAATTATACACTTGTTTCTTTCCAGGTGCTCCACCACTCTCCTCCTGATGATCTTCTCCATGACCTTGCATACTATACACGTTAGTGATACAGGTCTGTAGTTTAGTGCCTCATGTCTGTCTCCCTTTTTAAAAATTGGGACTACATTTGCCATCTTCCATACCTCAGGGAGTTGCCGTTTCAAATGATGTGTTGAAGATCTTTGTTAATGGCACGCACAATATCTCTGCTCCCTCTTTAAGGACCCACGGAGAGATGTTGTCTGGTCCCACCGCCTTTGAGGTGTCAAGTTCGCATAGCAGCTTCTTCACTTCCTCCTTGGTTATATGTACCTCATCCAGCACTTGCTGGTGTACCCCCCTGTTCTGATTTCCTGGAGTCCTACTGGTTTCCACTGTAAATACTTCTTTAAATCTCGTGTTGAGCTCCTGACATACCTCTCGGTCGTTTCTTGTGAATTCCCCATCACCCTTCCTCAGTCTGATTACCTGGTCCTTGACTGTTGTTTTCCTCCTGATGTGGCTGTACAACAGCTTCGGGTCAGTCTTGACTTTCGATGCTATGTCATTTTCATATTGTCGCTGAGCCTCCCTTCTTATCTGTGCATATTCATTTCTGGCTCTTCGGCTAATCTCTTTATTTTCCTGAGTTCTCTGTCTTCTGTACCTTTTCCATTCTCTAGTACACCTAGTTTTTGCCTCCCTACACCTTTGGGTGAACCAAGGACTCGTTCTGTTCTTCCCATTATTTCTGTTTCCCTTGGGAACAAACCTCTCCTCTGCCTCCTTGCATTTTGTTGCCACATAGTCCATCATTTCTTGTACTGGTTTTCCTGTCAGTTCCCTCTCCCACTGAATGTTTTGAAGGAAGTTCCTCATGCC
Organism: Cherax quadricarinatus; assembly: GCF_038502225.1. Lineage (NCBI taxonomy): Eukaryota > Metazoa > Arthropoda > Malacostraca > Decapoda > Parastacidae > Cherax > Cherax quadricarinatus. Next base: position 39,555,027 of record NC_091305.1, read on the forward strand.
TGAGTAGTTCCCCCTTTTGTAGTTTGGTTTTTCCCACCCTATTCCTGCTACTCTCTCCACTTGGAGCTCAACTATGTAGTCGAAGCACAGAACCACATGATCACTAGCTCCCAGGGGCCTTTCATACAAGATATCCTCGATGTCTGAACTACTCAAGGTGAATACAAGGTCCAGTCTTGCTGGTTCATCTTCTCCTCTCTCTCTGGTAGTGTCTCTAACATGTTGATGCATGAGGTTTTCCAGTACTACATCCATCATCTTGGCTCTCCATGTTTCGGAACCCCCATGGGGCTCCAGGTTTTCCCAGTCAATCTCCTTGTGATTGAAATCACCCATAACTAGTAACTTTGCTCCCCCCACATGTGCTCTCCTGGCCACCTCGGCTAGTGTGTCGACCATGGCTCTGTTGCTCTCATCGTATTCTTCTCTTGGTCTCCTGCAGTTCTGTGGTGGGTTGTACATTACTGCAATTATCACCTTATGTCCCTCAGACTGGATTGTTCCTACTAAGTAGTCCCTTTCACCCGTGCCATCCATTCCTTCCATTTTCTCAAAACCCCACTGGCTTTTAATGAGCAGTGCAACTCCTCCTCCCCCTCTCCTCCCTCTGTCTTTCCTGAGGATTTGATATCCGGGTGGAAAGATTGAATCTGTTATTATTCTGGTGAGTTTTGTTTCTGTGAGTGCTATTATGTCTGGGGATGTCTCCTTGATTCTTTCATGCCACTCCTCATACTTATTTGTTATTCCATCTGCATTTGTATACCATACCTTCAACTTCTTTTCTAAGACTGTGGTCTGGGAGGTGTATTGGGGTTGGGGAAGTGGGAGACCTGATAAGGAACTATGGGTGGTTGCTGTGGGGGTGGAGTTTGTAATGTAGTGGGTGGGGGCATTGGATATGACATGGGTGTGTTGGTTTAGAGTGTTTGGCTGCACTGGGGTTGACCTGGTTGGGAGGCTTCTATAGGAAGCTGTGAGGGAGGTTGTATTTGATCTTCTTCCTGTGTCTGGGATCTCCTGTCTGTCTTCTCCATCCCCTCTCTTTCCTCCTTTCGCCTTTGTATC
>NC_091305.1:39561094-39626230 GCF_038502225.1 Cherax quadricarinatus
AGTGTGTGAGTGTGTGAGTGTGAGTGTGTGTGAGTGTGTGAGTGTGTGTGTGAGTGTGTGTGTAAGTGTATGTGAGTGTGTGAGTGTGAGTGTGTGTTTGAGTGTGTGTGAGTGTGTGTGTGTGAGTGTGTGTGAGTGTGTGAGTGTGTGTGTGAGTGTGTGTGTGAGTGTGTGTGAGTGTGTGAGTGTGAGTGTGTGTGTGAGTGTGTGTGTGAGTGTGTGTGAGTGTGTGAGTGTGAGTGTGTGTGTGAGTGTGTGTGTGTGTGTGAGTGTGAGTGTGTGTGTGTTTGTGAGTGTGTGAGTGTGTGAGTGGGTGTGTGTGTGTGAGTGTGAGTGTGTGTGTGAGTGTGTGAGTGTGTGAGTGTGTGTGTTTGTGTGAGTGTGTGAGTGTGTGAGTGAGTGTGAGTGTGTGAGTGTGTGAGTGTGTGAGTGTGTGAGTGAGTGAGTGTGTGAGTGTGTGAGTGAGAGTGTGTGAGTGTGTGAGTGTGTGTGAGTGAGTGTGTGAGTGTGTGAGTGTGAGTGTGTGAGTGTGTGAGTGTGTGAGTGAGTGAGTGTGTGAGTGAGTGTGAGTGTGTGAGTGTGTGAGTGTGTGAGTGTGTGAGTGTGTGAGTGAGTGTGTGAGTGTATGAGTGTGTGAGTGTGTGAGTGTGTGAGTGTGTGAGTGTGTGAGCGTGTGAGTGTGTGAGTGTATGAGTGTGTGAGTGTGTGAGTGTGTGAGTGTGTGAGTGTGTGAGTGTGTGAGTGTGTGAGTGTGTGAGTGTGTGTGTGAGTGTGTGAGTGTGTGAGTGTGTGAGTGTGTGAGTGTGAGTGTGTGAGTGTGTGAGTGTGTGAGTGTGTGAGTGTGTGAGTGTGTGAGTGTGTGAGTGTGTGAGTGTGTGAGTGTGTGAGTGTGTGAGTGTGTGAGTGTGAGTGTGTGAGTGTGAGTGTGAGTGTGAGTGTGAGTGTGTGAGTGTGAGTGTGAGTGTGAGTGTGAGTGTGTGAGGGTGAGTGTGTGAGTGTGAGTGTGAGTGTGAGTGTGAGTGTGAGTGTGTGAGTGTGAGTGTGAGTGTGAGTGTGAGTGTGTGAGTGTGAGTGTGTGAGTGTGTGATTGTGTGAGTGTGTGAGTGTGAGTGTGTGAGTGTGAGTGTGTGAGTGTGAGTGTGAGTGTGAGTGTGAGTGTGAGTGTGAGTGTGAGTGTGTGAGTGTGAGTGTGAGTGTGAGTGTGAGTGTGTGAGTGTGAGTGTGTGAGTGTGTGATTGTGTGAGTGTGTGAGTGTGAGTGTGTGAGTGTGTGAGTGTGAGTGTGTGAGTGTGAGTGTGAGTGTGAGTGTGAGTGTGAGTGTGAGTGTGTGAGTGTGAGTGTGAGTGTGAGTGTGTGAGTGTGAGTGTGTGAGTGTGTGATTGTGTGAGTGTGTGAGTGTGAGTGTGTGAGTGTGAGTGTGATTGTGAGTGTGAGTGTGTGAGTGTGAGTGTGTGAGTGTGAGTGTGTGAGTGTGAGTGTGAGTGTGAGTGTGAGTGTGTGAGTGTGTGATTGTGTGAGTGTGTGAGTGTGAGTGTGTGAGTGTGAGTGTGATTGTGAGTGTGAGTGTGAGTGTGAGTGTGAGTGTGAGTGTGAGTGTGAGTGTGTGAGTGTGTGATTGTGTGAGTGTGTGAGTGTGAGTGTGTGAGTGTGAGTGTGTGAGTGTGAGTGTGATTGTGAGTGTGAGTGTGAGTGTGAGTGTGAGTGTGAGTGTGAGTGTGAGTGTGAGTGTGAGTGTGATTGTGTGAGTGTGTGAGTGTGAGTGTGTGAGTGTGAGTGTGTGAGTGTGAGTGTGAGTGTGAGTGTGTGTGTGAGTGTGAGTGTGTGAGTGTGAGTGTGAGTGTGAGTGTGAGTGTGTGAGTGTGAGTGTGTGAGTGTGTGATTGTGTGAGTGTGTGAGTGTGAGTGTGTGAGTGTGAGTGTGATTGTGAGTGTGAGTGTGAGTGTGTGAGTGTGAGTGTGAGTGTGAGTGTGAGTGTGAGTGTGAGTGAGAGTGTGAGTGTGAGTGTGTTTGTGAGAGTGTGAGTGTGAGTGTGAGTGTGAGTGTGAGTGTGAGTGTGAGTGTGAGTGTGAGTGTGAGTGTGAGTGTGAGTGTGGTGTGAGTGTGAGTGTGAGTGTGAGTGTGAGTGTGAGTGTGTGAGTGTGAGTGTGAGTGTGAGTGTGAGTGTGAGTGTGAGTGTGAGTGTGTGAGTGTGAGTGTGAGTGTGATTGTGAGTGTGAGTGTGAGTGTGTGAGTGTGAGTGTGAGTGTGAGTGTGAGTGTGAGTGTGTGAGTGTGAGTGTGAGTGTGAGTGTGAGTGTGAGTGTGAGTGTGAGTGTGAGTGTGAGTGTGTGAGTGTGAGTGTGAGTGTGATTGTGAGTGTGAGTGTGAGTGTGTGAGTGTGAGTGTGAGTGTGAGTGTGAGTGTGAGTGTGAGTGTGTGAGTGTGAGTGTGAGTGTGAGTGTGAGTGTGAGTGTGAGTGTGTGAGTGTGAGTGTGAGTGTGAGTGTGAGTGTGAGTGTGAGTGTGTGAGTGTGAGTGTGAGTGTGATTGTGAGTGTGAGTGTGAGTGTGTGAGTGTGAGTGTGATTGTGAGTGTGAGTGTGTGAGTGTGAGTGTGAGTGTGAGTGTGAGTGTGAGTGTGAGTGTGAGTGTGAGTGTGAGTGTGATTGTGAGTGTGAGTGTGTGAGTGTGAGTGTGAGTGTGAGTGTGAGTGTGTGAGTGTGAGTGTGAGTGTGAGTGTGAGTGTGAGTGTGAGTGTGTGAGTGTGAGTGTGAGTGTGAGTGTGAGTGTGAGTGTGAGTGTGAGTGTGTGAGTGTGAGTGTGAGTGTGAGTGTGAGTGTGAGTGTGAGTGTGAGTGTGTGAGTGTGAGTGTGAGTGTGAGTGTGTGAGTGTGAGTGTGAGTGTGAGTGTGAGTGTGAGTGTGAGTGTGAGTGTGAGTGTGATTGTGAGTGTGAGTGTGTGAGTGTGAGTGTGAGTGTGAGTGTGAGTGTGAGTGTGAGTGTGAGTGTGAGTGTGAGTGTGAGTGTGAGTGTGTGAGTGTGAGTGTGAGTGTGAGTGTGAGTGTGTGAGTGTGAGTGTGAGTGTGAGTGTGAGTGTGAGTGTGAGTGTGAGTGTGAGTGTGTGAGTGTGAGTGTGAGTGTGAGTGTGAGTGTGTGAGTGTGAGTGTGAGTGTGATTGTGAGTGTGAGTGTGAGTGTGAGTGTGAGTGTGATTGTGAGTGTGAGTGTGAGTGTGAGTGTGATTGTGAGTGTGAGTGTGAGTGTGAGTGTGAGTGTGAGTGTGAGTGTGAGTGTGTGAGTGTGAGTGTGAGTGTGAGTGTGAGTGTGTGAGTGTGAGTGTGAGTGTGATTGTGAGTGTGAGTGTGAGTGTGAGTGTGAGTGTGATTGTGAGTGTGAGTGTGAGTGTGAGTGTGAGTGTGAGTGTGAGTGTGAGTGTGAGTGTGAGTGTGAGTGTGAGTGTGTGAGTGTGAGTGTGAGTGTGAGTGTGAGTGTGTGAGTGTGAGTGTGATTGTGAGTGTGAGTGTGAGTGTGAGTGTGAGTGTGATTGTGAGTGTGAGTGTGAGTGTGAGTGTGAGTGTGAGTGTGAGTGTGAGTGTGAGTGTGAGTGTGAGTGTGTGAGTGTGAGTGTGAGTGTGAGTGTGAGTGTGTGAGTGTGAGTGTGAGTGTGAGTGTGAGTGTGTGAGTGTGAGTGTGAGTGTGAGTGTGATTGTGAGTGTGAGTGTGAGTGTGAGTGTGAGTGTGATTGTGAGTGTGAGTGTGAGTGTGAGTGTGAGTGTGAGTGTGAGTGTGAGTGTGAGTGTGAGTGTGAGTGTGTGAGTGTGAGTGTGAGTGTGAGTGTGATTGTGAGTGTGAGTGTGAGTGTGAGTGTGAGTGTGATTGTGAGTGTGAGTGTGAGTGTGAGTGTGAGTGTGAGTGTGAGTGTGAGTGTGAGTGTGAGTGTGAGTGTCATGATAAAAGTCATATTCGCTTGTTGACAATATTTTTATTATGGTCAGATGAAAGGGAATTCTGGGGTGAAAGACCAGGCCAGACCAGGCCAGACCAGGCCAGACCAGGCCAGACCAGGCCAGACCAGGCCACACCAGGCCACACCAGGCCAGACCAGGCCAGACCAGGCCAGACCAGGCCAGACCAGGCCAGACCAGGCCAGACCAGGCCAGACCAGGCCAGACCAGGCCACACCAGGCCAGACCAGGCCAGACCAGGCCAGACCAGGCCAGACCAGGCCAGACCAGGCCAGACCAGGCCAGACCAGGCCAGACCAGGCCACACCAGGCCAGACCAGGCCAGACCAGGCCACACCAGGCCAGACCAGGCCAGACCAGGCCAGACCAGGCCACACCAGGCCACACCAGGCCAGACCAGGCCAGACCAGGCCAGACCAGGCCAGACCAGGCCAGACCAGGCCAGACCAGGCCACACCAGGCCAGACCAGGCCAGACCAGGCCAGACCAGGCCACACCAGGCCAGACCAGGCCAGACCAGGCCAGACCAGGCCAGACCAGGCCACACCAGGCCAGACCAGGCCAGACCAGGCCAGACCAGGCCACACCAGGCCAGACCAGGCCAGACCAGGCCAGACCAGGCCAGACCAGGCCAGACCAGGCCAGACCAGGCCAGACCAGGCCAGACCAGGCCAGACCAGGCCAGACCAGGCCAGACCAGGCCAGACCAGGCCACACCAGGCCACACCAGGCCAGACCAGGCCACACCAGGCCACACCAGGCCTGACCAGGCCAGACCAGGCCACACCAGGCCACACCAGGCCAGACCAGGCCAGACCAGGCCAGACCAGGCCAGACCAGGCCAGACCAGGCCAGACCAGGCCACACCAGGCCACACCAGGCCAGACCAGGCCAGACCAGGCCAGACCAGGCCAGACCAGGCCAGACCAGGCCAGACCAGGCCAGACCAGGCCAGACCAGGCCAGACCAGGCCAGACCAGGCCAGACCAGGCCACACCAGGCCAGACCAGGCCAGACCAGGCCACACCAGGCCAGACCAGGCCACACCAGGCCAGACCAGGCCACACCAGGCCACACCAGGCCAGACCAGGCCAGACCAGGCCACACCAGGCCAGACCAGGCCAGACCAGGCCACACCAGGCCAGACCAGGCCAGACCAGGCCACACCAGGCCAGACCAGGCCACACCAGGCCAGACCAGGCCACACCAGGCCACACCAGGCCAGACCAGGCCAGACCAGGCCACACCAGGCCAGACCAGGCCAGACCAGGCCAGACCAGGCCACACCAGGCCAGACCAGGCCAGACCAGGCCACACCAGGCCAGACCAGGCCAGACCAGGCCACACCAGGCCAGACCAGGCCAGACCAGGCCACACCAGGCCACACCAGGCCAGACCAGGCCAGACCAGGCCACACCAGGCCAGACCAGGCCAGACCAGGCCAGACCAGGCCACACCAGGCCAGACCAGGCCAGACCAGGCCACACCAGGCCACACCAGGCCACACCAGGCCAGACCAGGCCAGACCAGGCCAGACCAGGCCAGACCAGGCCAGACCAGGCCAGACCAGGCCACACCAGGCCACACCAGGCCAGACCAGGCCACACCAGGCCAGACCAGGCCAGACCAGGCCAGACCAGGCCAGACCAGGCCAGACCAGGCCAGACCAGGCCACACCAGGCCAGACCAGGCCAGACCAGGCCACACCAGGCCACACCAGGCCACACCAGGCCAGACCAGGCCAGACCAGGCCAGACCAGGCCAGACCAGGCCAGACCAGGCCAGACCAGGCCACACCAGGCCACACCAGGCCACACCAGGCCAGACCAGGCCAGACCAGGCCAGACCAGGCCAGACCAGGCCAGACCAGGCCAGACCAGGCCACACCAGGCCACACCAGGCCAGACCAGGCCAGACCAGGCCACACCAGGCCAGACCAGGCCAGACCAGGCCAGACCAGGCCACACCAGGCCAGACCAGGCCAGACCAGGCCAGACCAGGCCAGACCAGGCCACACCAGGCCAGACCAGGCCAGACCAGGCCAGACCAGGCCAGACCAGGCCAGACCAGGCCAGACCAGGCCAGACCAGGCCAGACCAGGCCAGACCAGGCCACACCAGGCCAGACCAGGCCAGACCAGGCCACACCAGGCCAGACCAGGCCAGACCAGGCCAGACCAGGCCAGACCTGACCCAGCTGTCGAGCTGCAGCAGGGAGCTAGCTTGGTTGGCAGGTAGGTAGGAAGGGGGGCAGGGTGAGAGATAAAAAGGGAGTCAGGGTAAGAGGCATAGAGCAAGGCAGAGAGGATGGCAGGGAGGCAGGGAGGGGGCAGGGCGGGGGCAGGGAGGTGGTAGGGAGGGGGCAGGGAGGGGGCAGGGAGGGGGGCAGGGAGGGGGCAGGGAATGGGGCAGGGAGGTGGCAGGGAGGGGGGCAGGGAGGGGGGCAGGGAGGGGGCAGGGAGGGGGGCAGGGGGGGCAGGGTTAAAAGTAAAGCTTTTGAGGCTGTTGATCACGATAAAAAAATCAATATGGTGTATTTGTATTTCAGTAAGACTTTTGACAGAGTTCCGCACCAGAGACTGTTAAAGAAAGTGGCAGCTCATGGTATTGGGAAGAAAAGTTCTGTCATGGATCGAGTCACGGCTGACGAACAGAAAGCAGAGAGTGGGCATAAATGGGGTTAACGGTTGGCGTTCCAAAGGGATCACTTCCAGGCCCGTTGTTGTTTATAATATATATATATAAATGACCTTGACGAGGGTATTACTAGTGATAAGAGGAAATTCGCTAATGACACGAAGATATTCAAGATAATTGATTCATACGTAGATGTCACGGAACTTCAGAAGGATTTGGGCAAACTTAAGTCGTGGTCAAAAAATTGACAGATGCAGTTAAGTGTAGATAAATACAAAGTTCTGAAGCTCAGGAATGTTCATAACTCTAGTATGTGTAAGTTAAATAACGTAGAACTTAGCCATACAGATTGTGAAAAGGACTTGGGGGTTATAGTGAGCAGCAACCTTAAACCAAGACAGCAATGCCTGAGCGTACGTAATAAGGCAAATAGATTACTGGGATTTATATCAAGAAGTGAAGATTGAGACACTTATGCAACATATGGGAATCTTTATTCAGGAAACGTTTCGCCACACAGTGGCTTCATCATTCCGATACAAAGTAGAAAGGCGTAAGGAGAGGAGGAGTTTGAGGTAATCAGTCCCTCAGCCTGGAGTCGATGTGTTCAGTCCATCAATCTTGTAGAATGTACAGCATAGGGCCGTAGATGTGGCTTATATACTGTAGTGAGGTGAGGCGAAGCAGGAGGAGGTGAGGTCATAGTGGTACCATCCACTAGTCGAAGTAGGTCTTCGTCCAAAGGTTGGACAAGTGTTGAAGAATTCTTTGTAACAAGATCCCATGATGCTGCAGTGTCTGACAGTTGTGATGAATGGTTTGAAAAACCATTCATCACACACATATCAAGAAGTGTAAGCAACAGAAGTCAAGAGGTTATACTGCAGCTTTATACATCATTAGTAAGGTCTCACCTAGATTATGCAGCTCAGTTCTGGTCTCCATATTACAGAATGGACATAAATTCGTTAGTAAACGTTCAGAGAAGAATGACAAAATAAATACATAGAAATCTTCCGTATGAAGAAAGATTGAAGTTCCTTAAATTACATTCACTTGTAAGACGAAGAATGGTGAGAGACATGATGGAAGTGAATAAGTGGAAGATGGGTAGTAACAAAGGGGATATAAATAAGGTCTTGAGGATATCTCTCCAAGAGGCAACCCGCAATAATGGATTCAAATTAGACAAGTTTAGATTTAGAAAGGATATAGGAAAGTATTAGTTTGGAAATAGGGTAGTTGATGAGTGGAACAGTCTACCTAGTAGGGTTATTGTTGTTAAAACCTTGGGTAGTTTCAAATTTAGGTTTGATAAATACATGAGTGAGAGGGGGTGGATTTGAGTGGGACTTGCACGGGAGTAAATAGATTTATTAAAGCTTTTTGCTTGAGTAGTTTTGAGAATGGGCCGGGCAAATATTCTGTTAGTGGATGGATTGTGAAGGACCTGCCTAGTATGGGCCAACAGGCCTGCTGCAGTGTTCCTCCTTTCTTATTTTCTATGCAAAACACACCACAAAGAGAGAGAGAGAGAGAGAGAGAGAGAGAGAGAGAGAGAGAGAGAGAGAGAGAGAGAGAGAGAGAGAGATACTGGAGAAGACTACCGTGTAGACGAAACGTTTCAACAATCCAGACACCCAAGTACTGCACAACAGTCTTAATCTTAAAATTATCGATATTTTCTACCAATTTTAGGGACTCAGAGTTGGTTACCGTAGCAATAACATTAAACAATAATGTAACAGAGAATACCAGGAAGATCGACCCAGTAACACCCATCCAGCACCTCACCTCTGTCTTCCTTCTTACTGTTTGTAAACCAATATTCTGTAGCTCCAACACACAGCAGGATACTTTACCTCAACAACCTTCAACAGTGATGTTACGTTATAACTAATCTGCTGCTAGAATAGAAAATTAATACTAAATATCTATTTTTTTTTGGGCTATTTAGGTATTTATTAAATACCTAAATAGCCCAAAAACTAGATTTTTATTATAGTCAATGTAATTAAGGTAATTACTGGAATGACAGCTTCCTACACAGGTCATTAACTAAGCTTAATTAGCATATCTGCTATAACAGCAATGAATCACCTTTAACCTGTACTCTCGTGTACGTCACTGTGTTTATCAGGTAATTAAAGTACTAGCAGTAATTAACTGTAACATCTGGCATATTACTGCATAGATGATGGTACTTAATGGTACCAGAATCAGTAATATATGTTAATTAGTATGTGGCAGACTTAATATAAGATATGACTGACAAAAACTAACAAGTCCCTAAATAACCTAACTTTTAACATCAGAGAGACAGTAAGCACAGCTTGCTGGAACAGTATAGCAACCAGGTTACCAAACTGCAGTAAACAGTACAAAACAGCTGTAAGGAACACAACAGTCAGCAAGGAAAACCTGAGCGACAACAGTCTGGGCTCAGAAGTGTAACAGAACTTCTAAAATTACTGAATTTGAGTCGAGCAACTTTAAAATCCTGACTATGACAGTGTGCAGCTACCAGTCTGTGACTGTTAGATGGATTGTTACCAGTCTGTGACTGTTAGCTGGGTTGTTACTAGTCTGTGACTATTAGATGGATTGTTACTAGTCTATGACTGTTAGACTGCTACCGGTCTGTGACTGTTAGATAGACTGTTACCAGTCTATGACTGTTAGATGGAGCGTTAGACTGGACCATTTATTTATTAATTTGAAAATGATAGTGAGGTACAAAGTTATTACAGTGCAACATGCCAAAACATGTTGCCATTATGCAGAGCATTATGGGCAAGCTTAAAATTAACTTAAGATTAACTAAGCAATGATATATTCAGTGGTACAAAAATTATTGTAAAACATAACAATTTAGTACAAATGAGTATAACAAAGACAGGTCATATGGTCATTTACTGTGTTGCTGTGTAATCACTAGAATGGAGTATTATGTTAGATAATGTAATTAAAAAAATAAAGTTTGATTGGGTCACAGGTTGACATTTATGAGATACAATAATGAGAAACATTTACGGGATACAATTTATGAGATACAATTATTCAGTATTTATTTAGTTGTGGGTGAGTAAGTGATTTTTGAGAAGAGACTTGAATATATAAACAGACAGTGTTTCTTTTATATTCACAGGTAATGAATTCCAGATTTTAGGGCCTTTTATGTGCGTTGAGTTTTTGCATAGCGTGAGATGGACACGAGGAACATCAAAGAGTGATCTGTACTTTGTGTTATGGTCATGTGTTCTGTTGAGGTTGGTAAGGAGATGTTTGAGGGGAGGGTTTATATCAGAATTAAGTGTTCAATGAATGTAGTAGGTGCAGTAATAAGTATGGATGTTTTGAATGGTGAGTAGGTTTAGAGTTTTGAATATTGGTGGAGTGTGCTGCCTGGAGTGGGAATTTGTTATTCTGACTCTAGCCTTTTGTTGGGTAATTAATGGTCTGAGATGGTTTATTGTTGTTGAGCACCCATGCACAAATTCCATAGGTGAGATAGGGGTAAATAAGTGAGTGATATAGGGCCAGGAGGGCTGACTGTGGAACATAGTACCGTATCTTCGATAGTATGCCTACAGTCTTGGAATTTTTTTTTGGAAATTTGTTGTATATGTATTTGAAATTTGAGTCTATTATCAAGGTGGATTCCTAAGAATTTTCCCTCTGTGAGTTTTGTGATAGGTGATCCGTTTATCATTATGTTAAGAGGGACATCTGCAGCTCTGTTACCAAACTGAATGAAGTAGGTTTTGTCAATGTTTAGAGTAAGTTTGTTAGTCATCATCCAGATAGATATTTTCTGTAATTCGGTATTTACAGTATTGGCTAGCGTGACTGGGCTCGGGTGAGAGAAGACGTATGTAGTGTCATCTGCAAATAGTGTGGGTTTGAGTAGTTGCGATGCATTTGGTAGGTCATTTATGTATATGATAAAGAGAAGAGGGCCTAGGACACTTCCCTGTGGGACACTAACTGTGATTGGCTGTGCTGAAGAGTTTGCCCCGTTTGTGTACACATATTGGCTTCTGTTGCTGAGGTAAGACTTGAGGTAGTTGAGGGAGTGCCCTCTTATACCATAGTGTGACAATTTTACGTGGAGCAAGTCATGGTCAACTGTATCAAAAGCTTTACGTAAGTCAATGAAGATCCCCAGTGGGACTTCTTTTTTCTCTATTGCAGTGTATATATGTTCTAGCATGTGTATAATAGCATCATTAGTATTTTTATTAGGCCTGAACCCAAATTGACAGGGGTTGAGTATGTTGTGGGAGATGAGGTAGGAATAGATTCGCTTATGAATTAATTTTTCGAAGATTTTAGAGAGAGGGTGAAGTTGGATATCGGCCTATAGTTATTCAAGTCTGTTTGGTCTCCTCCTTTATGGATCGGGGTGACCCTTGCTATTTTGAGAACTGTAGGGAAGGTGGAGGATTCTATGGATTTGTTAAAGAGTGTTGCAATGATTGGTGATAGCACCTGTGACACTTTTTTGTATATAAAGGGTGGTAAGGTATTTAAATCTCCTGTCTTGTTTTTTAGTGTGTTGATAATAAGGGAGACTTCAGTAGGGTTAGCCGGAGCTAGGAACAGTGTGTTCGAGTAGTTGCCAGTGAGGTAGTCATTGGGTGGGGTATCTGAGTTTGGGGTTTTATTGGCAAGGTTTTTTCCTATAGTGGAGAAGAAATTATTGAGTCTGTTTGCTGTTTCAGTTGGTGGGAGTTGGGGTTCATCTGGTTTTGTAAATTCAGTTTCGCTATTTCGTGATATCTTTTTTGTTTAGAATTGCTGATAGGGTTTTCCAGGTCTTTTTTATATCACCTCGTAAGTTGGATAATCTGTTCTCATAATACAATTTTTTTAGCCCTTCTTATCAGGCTGGTTAGGATTGACGAGTAACGTTTTGTTTGGTCTCTGGTTATGTGACCCATTCTGTACTGTTTTTCGTATAGGTGCTTTGTACTTATGGATTTGAGGATACTGGGTGTTAGCCAGGGACTGTTCAGTCTCTTAGCTGTCATCTGTTTAGTTTTTTTGGGACAGTGCTTGTTATAAAGGTATTGGGTCTTTTTTAGAAAATTATTAATACATTCGTCAATATCTGTATAGATTTCTAGCTCAGTGTGCCAGTCAATGTTTGTCACTGCTGCTGTGAAGTTATTAATGGCTGCCTCATTGTGAAGTCGGAAAGTGACTTTAGTAGCGTCTTGGGGTAATTTGCCAAGATTTGTGATGAGGAAGGTAGGGTAGTGATCTGTGGTATTATCTGTGATTATGCCTGATTTTAAAGGGGATATGGTGTTGGTCCAGATGTGGTCTAGTAGGGAAACACTAGTCTCTGTAACTCTTGTAGGTTTTGTTACTGTCGGTAGCAACTTGCAGTTACTCATTGTGTTTGTGAATTCAGTAACGTGTGGATCCTGGTCTTGCAGGAGATTTATATTGAAGTCACCTGAGAGTAGCAAGTGATCTTTGTTCATTCGTGCATCAGTTATCATACTTCCTAGGTTGTCACTAAAACGGCTAATGTTTGACTGTGGTACTCTGTAGATGTTTATCACTGTGAGAGGTTTTTGTAGGTATTTGGATTTGAATTTAGCTATTATATATTCCCCATGTTCATCCCTTGTGCAAGTATTAGTGATACATTCTAGTTGGTCTGAGTAGTATATAGCTGTGCCACCCCCTTGTTGATCTGGCCTACAGTTGTGTATGGCTGTGTAACCAGGAATGGCATAGACATCTGTACTATCAGGCTTTAGCCAGGTTTCAGTTAGTGTAATGATGGAGATATTGGCATGCAAGGAATTTAGTAATGTTATGAGGTCATCGTAATGTTTACTTAAAGATCTGATATTGTACTTAAAGACAGTTATGTTTTTGTTGGCTCTGAGAAGTGCCTTTGATTGTTCAGCTGTGTAGTAATTACAGTTACTGTTTGATTCATTTAAGTCATTCAGTAAGAGGTTGGTATCTGGATCAATGCTTTTTATCATAAGATTTATAGTGAATCTATAGTTAGAATTAAGTATAAAACAAAGTAAATATTCTAAAGCTATAAAATAGCACCTGAGTTATTTTAACAAATGTAAAAAAATTGAGCTAAGGTAGTTCTTTAAATCTAAAATAAAGGAGACAATATAAAAGGGACTAAAAAAAAAAGCTTTGTGGTGAACAAATAAAGTGGCAATCAAATAAATGAGCTAGGGAATATAATGGCAAAATAGTGAACTTATTACACTTCAGCACCTGAGAATAGCACCTTGATTATTTTAACAATTGTGAATATATGATCTAAGGTTGATATGTAAAGCTATAATAAAGCTAAAATAAAGGAGAAAAATATAGGAACTAAATTAAATAATGGTAAACAAAGTTAAATTGGCAGATAGTAACTAAGATATGATATTGATTTGGGAGTAAGATCTGATTTGTTATATATAATATGTTGAGCAATTTATTGCACTATAAAAAGTAAAAAATAATATGAGGTAGTTGGTAGTAGCAGCAAAAGTTAGTTTTGGGCCTTGAACAATAATGTAATTGAAATCTACACTAATTGCACACACAATATAGTCACTAAGATATGAAAATAATCTGAGAGTAGGAGTTGCCTTATAGCATAAAGTTTGAGCAATTAATATCACTATAGGAATATTATTTAAGGTAGTTGATACTAGCTAGTGAGGGAAGGTTCAAGGTATTACACAGTAGTGTAGTAGGAACATACACTAGTTTGTTATTTGTAGTTTGAGAGAAAAGGGAAAATTAGGTATGATTATAAGAGAATTTTAACAGTGCTTAAGTAGGAAAGAAAATGGTAATACAGATATTATTAAAGAGTAAGTACACTATTAACAAAAAATGAATTGTGAATTGTGAATCTGGGAAGATAACATAAATTGGGTGACACAAAGAACTGTGTGAGACACCTGGGATAGTGAGGTAGTAAATACTATCTAGGAGGTGATAGTACAGGGATTAGTTCAATAATGACATAATAACATACAATAACGTAATAAGGATTTGGTCACTAATATCAGACTCTGTAATGTTCGCACCATGAAGGAAGCTTACTGGTTCATTTTCATTTGTAATATAGTACACACGACCTACAAGTGTGTGTAGAAACACTTCCACAGAGGTCAACAAGTGTGTGTAGAAACACACTTCCACAGAGGTCAACAAGTGTGTGTAGAAACACACTTCCACAGAGGTCAACAAGTGTGTGTAGAAACACACTTCCACAGAGGTCAACAAGTGTGCGTAGAAACACTTCCACAGAGGTCAACAAGTGTGTGTAGAAACACACTTCCACAGAGGTCAACAAGTGTGTGTAGAAACACTTCCACAGAGGTCAACAAGTGTGTGTAGAAACACTTCCACAGAGGTCAACAAGTGTGTGTAGAAACACACTTCCACAGAGGTCAACAAGTGTGTGTAGAAACACTTCCACAGAGGTCAACAAGTGTGTGCAGAAACACTTCCACAGAGGTCAACAAGTGTGTGTAGAAACACTTCCACAGAGGTCAACAAGTGTGTGTAGAAACACTTCCACAGAGGTCAACAAGTGTGTGTAGAAACACTTCCACAGAGGTCAACAAGTGTGTGTAGAAACACTTCCACAGAGGTCAACAAGTGTGTGTAGAAACACTTCCACAGAGGTCAACAAGTGTGTGTAGAAACACTTCCACAGAGGTCAACAAGTGTGTGTAGAAACACACTTCCACAGAGGTCAACAAGTGTGTGTAGAAACACTTCCACAGAGGTCAACAAGTGTGTGTAGAAACACACTTCCACAGAGGTCAACAAGTGTGTGTAGAAACACTTCCACAGAGGTCAACAAGTGTGTGCAGAAACACTTCCACAGAGGTCAACAAGTGTGTGTAGAAACACTTCCACAGAGGTCAACAAGTGTGTGTAGAAACACTTCCACAGAGGTCAACAAGTGTGTGTAGAAACACTTCCACAGAGGTCAACAAGTGTGTGTAGAAACACTTCCACAGAGGTCAACAAGTGTGTGTAGAAACACTTCCACAGAGGTCAACAAGTGTGTGTAGAAACACACTTCCACAGAGGTCAACAAGTGTGTGTAGAAACACTTCCACAGAGGTCAACAAGTGTGTGTAGAAACACACTTCCACAGAGGTCAACAAGTGTGTGTAGAAACACTTCCACAGAGGTCAACAAGTGTGTGTAGAAACACTTCCACAGAGGTCAACAAGTGTGTGTAGAAACACTTCCACAGAGGTCAACAAGTGTGTGTAGAAACACTTCCACAGAGGTCAACAAGTGTGTGTAGAAACACTTCCACAGAGGTCAACAAGTGTGTGTAGAAACACTTCCACAGAGGTCAACAAGTGTGTGTAGAAACACTTCCACAGAGGTCAACAAGTGTGTGTAGAAACACTTCCACAGAGGTCAACAAGTGTGTGTAGAAACACTTCCACAGAGGTCAACAAGTGTGTGTAGAAACACTTCCACAGAGGTCAACAAGTGTGTGTAGAAACACTTCCACAGAGGTCAACAAGTGTGTGTAGAAACACTTCCACAGAGGTCAACAAGTGTGTGTAGAAACACTTCCACAGAGGTCAACAAGTGTGTGTAGAAACACTTCCACAGAGGTCAACAAGTGTGTGTAGAAACACTTCCACAGAGGTCAACAAGTGTGTGTAGAAACACTTCCACAGAGGTCAACAAGTGTGTGTAGAAACACTTCCACAGAGGTCAACAAGTGTGTGTAGAAACACTTCCACAGAGGTCAACAAGTGTGTGTAGAAACACTTCCACAGAGGTCAACAAGTGTGTGTAGAAACACTTCCACAGAGGTCAACAAGTGTGTGTAGAAACACTTCCACAGAGGTCAACAAGTGTGTGTAGAAACACTTCCACAGAGGTCAACAAGTGTGTGTAGAAACACTTCCACAGAGGTCAACAAGTGTGTGTAGAAACACTTCCACAGAGGTCAACAAGTGTGTGTAGAAACACTTCCACAGAGGTCAACAAGTGTGTGTAGAAACACTTCCACAGAGGTCAACAAGTGTGTGTAGAAACACTTCCACAGAGGTCAACAAGTGTGTGTAGAAACACTTCCACAGAGGTCAACAAGTGTGTGTAGAAACACTTCCACAGAGGTCAACAAGTGTGTGTAGAAACACTTCCACAGAGGTCAACAAGTGTGTGTAGAAACACTTCCACAGAGGTCAACAAGTGTGTGTAGAAACACTTCCACAGAGGTCAACAAGTGTGTGTAGAAACACTTCCACAGAGGTCAACAAGTGTGTGTAGAAACACTTCCACAGAGGTCAACAAGTGTGTGTAGAAACACTTCCACAGAGGTCAACAAGTGTGTGTAGAAACACTTCCACAGAGGTCAACAAGTGTGTGTAGAAACACTTCCACAGAGGTCAACAAGTGTGTGTAGAAACACTTCCACAGAGGTCAACAAGTGTGTGTAGAAACACTTCCACAGAGGTCAACAAGTGTGTGTAGAAACACTTCCACAGAGGTCAACAAGTGTGTGTAGAAACACTTCCACAGAGGTCAACAAGTGTGTGTAGAAACACTTCCACAGAGGTCAACAAGTGTGTGTAGAAACACTTCCACAGAGGTCAACAAGTGTGTGTAGAAACACTTCCACAGAGGTCAACAAGTGTGTGTAGAAACACTTCCACAGAGGTCAACAAGTGTGTGTAGAAACACTTCCACAGAGGTCAACAAGTGTGTGTAGAAACACTTCCACAGAGGTCAACAAGTGTGTGTAGAAACACTTCCACAGAGGTCAACAAGTGTGTGTAGAAACACTTCCACAGAGGTCAACAAGTGTGTGTAGAAACACACTTCCACAGAGGTCAACAAGTGTGTGTAGAAACACTTCCACAGAGGTCAACAAGTGTGTGTAGAAACACACAGAGGTCAACAAGTGTGTGTAGAAACACTTCCACAGAGGTCAACAAGTGTGTGTAGAAACACTTCCACAGAGGTCAACAAGTGTGTGTAGAAACACTTCCACAGAGGTCAACAAGTGTGTGTAGAAACACACTTCCACAGAGGTCAACAAGTGTGTGTAGAAACACACTTCCACAGAGGTCAACAAGTGTGTGTAGAAACACACTTCCACAGAGGTCAACAAGTGTGTGTAGAAACACACTTCCACAGAGGTCAACAAGTGTGTGTAGAAACACACTTCCACAGAGGTCAACAAGTGTGTGTAGAAACACACTTCCACAGAGGTCAACAAGTGTGTGTAGAAACACACTTCCACAGAGGTCAACAAGTGTGTGTAGAAACACACTTCCACAGAGGTCAACAAGTGTGTGTAGAAACACACTTCCACAGAGGTCAACAAGTGTGTGTAGAAACACACTTCCACAGAGGTCAACAAGTGTGTGTAGAAACACTTCCACAGAGGTCAACAAGTGTGTGTAGAAACACACAGAGGTCAACAAGTGTGTGTAGAAACACACTTCCACAGAGGTCAACAAGTGTGTGTAGAAACACACTTCCACAGAGGTCAACAAGTGTGTGTAGAAACCCACTTCCACAGAGGTCAACAAGTGTGTGTAGAAACACACTTCCACAGAGGTCAACAAGTGTGTGTAGAAACACACTTCCACAAAGGTCAACAAGTGTGTGTAGAAACACACTTCCACAAACGTCAACAAGTGTGGCAAGAATCTTCCACTGACCGAAACCACTGGGACTTCCTACTAATTTCTGCAACATTGTAAGCTCCGTGATGATGTGTTCATTACAACAAACAAGGCCTAGAAGCATCATTCAGTATATGTCGTTCCAAATAGGTAAAACTGGTCAATTAACAAGAACTCATTTAAATTAAGTCCTTTCTAAAATTTTCTCTTATACATTTAAAGATATATTTTTCATTTATGTTAATGTAAAAATTAATAATCTTGTACCAAAAGTACCTTAGAAAACTTACCTGACCTTATTATAACAAGCACGATTTAATTTAGCCTAATTCAACTAAATATATTTTATATTAGTTTATAATAATTTAATAATAAACAAACACAATGAAATATATTTTTCTCGTTAGGTTCAGAATGATTTTTGCGATATTATTACATACACAAATTTTCGCTTGCCTTATTCGGCAGGAAGTGCTTTAAAACGGCACGACATATATATATATATATATATATATATATATATATATATATATATATATATATATATATATATATATATATATATATATATATATATATATATATATATATATATATATATATATACATATATATATATATATATATATATATATATATATATATATATATATATATATATATATATATATATATATATATATACATATATATATATATATATATATATATATATATATATATATATATATATATATATATATATATATATATATATATATATATATATATATATATATATATATATATATATATATATACCAGTGTCATTAATCTGGTTATTCATTACAAATTACAAGCGTCCCGGTGAGACTTATAATTGAGAAGAGAAGAACATTAAATTTCTGAATCTATTTGCATATTTAGTAATCTGATGACGGCATAATCCGAAATCAGTTACCAAAATTAGAGGCAGAATTACCCACAATATGTTAGGTAATTTGACACAAGTGTTAATGCGTCAAGCTGTGAACGGTGTGGCAAAGCTTCTGGAGAGCGAAACGTTGCCACAATACAAGGTTACATGTGTTCATTCCATCAGTCATCATGACTGATGAAGTGAACACTTCGACTCCAGACTGAGGGACTGATTACCCCACACTTCTCCTAGCTTCCACTTTTCTCTTCACTGGACTGAAGAAGTCACTGGTTGGCGAAACGTTTCCGGAGTAATGATACCCAGATGTTGCACAAGTGTCTTAGTCATCAACTGATGTTCAGTGTTGAACATTGTTGAACACTGTTGAACACTGTTGAACACTGCTGAACATTGTTGAACACTGTTGAATTTGTTGAACACTGAACATTGTTGAACATTCTCTCACTGTTAAAGAGGAAGGTAATAAACAGATAACCAACACAAGGGAAAATGAACCTTACGGTGACGTTCCTGTCCGATTTGGACCATGTCCCTTCTGGTATGTACATACTGGCTTCCTTCCCTTCGCCCTTCTGTGAGACTAGTAAATGATCCAAGTCGGACCTAAACGTCGTCCTATGTGCGGGTTATTTATGTAGTGTTCTTGTGTTTGCTGCTAGCAAACATTTGAATATGTTCTTCTTGCATGTGTTTATCTGCTGAAGAGGATCTCAGAAGGGGGTCGAAATATAGAAGTCAATTATTTTTTTGAGTTTCTGTCTCCATGTGGGTTATTATAGAACACTGACAAGTGTTCATAAGAACATAAGAACATAAGAAAGGAGGAACACTGCAGCAGGCCTGCTGGCCCATACTAGGCAGGTCCTTCACAATCCTTCCCACTAACAAAATATTTGCCCAACCCAATTTTTATGTTAGTTATTCATAAGAACATAAGAATGGAGGAACACTACACCAGGCCTACTGGCCAATACTAGGCAGCTTCTTCTCAAGCTCGAATAATCTAATAAATATATCTGTCCAACCCTTCTTGAAGTACCTGGATACCTGCAGGTTACCTGCGGCCGCTGCCGGAGGTCATTGCCCCGCGGGACGGTCCCAGACACAAATGCAGTAAAATGCGATGTTTTATTGGCTCAGTTTTCCCCCACAGTGTATATAGTGACCAGAGTGGTATGAAGGGTCAGGTGAGGAATGCTGAGAAGGTTGGATTTGAGAAGGAGTGTCTGGTATGGGTCATTATCTTTGTTACTATGTAGGATAAGGATGATAAAGTTTCCTGGCAAGGAGTTTACCTATGTTGTAAAAGTCGTCGTCCTGGTTGCAACAGTTGGATATACAGATGAGTGTTGATTGCAAGATTCTGAGTCTCTTAATGTCTTCTTCCCTGGCGATGAGTCTTGTGTCTCTGTAGTTGATTAAATGGTTGTGGAAGTTACGGTGTAGAACACAGTCGTTCCTCAAGTCGTCCATTCAGCTGCGTATTGGTGTTCTGAAATACGTGTTTGGAGGTTTGTGGATGTCTCGCCCACGTATAATTAGTTACAGTCGTTGCGGGGGATTACGTATACCCCTGCAGGGGATTAAACCTTGTGGTGTCTCTTTCTGGTGATATTTTTGATGGTGATGGATGTGGAGGTAGATATTTGGCATGAGGTATTGTAAAAGATGTTAGAGAGGTGTTTGGCATCGGGAGTTAGTGGGTAAGACTCTGTATCTCGTCTCTGTTTGTAAATTGATAAAGTCTACTGTGTGGGTATTTGAGTCTATTTCTCCATCGTGTTGGTGTTTTATACCGTTTATCTCCTTTACACTTTTTGATTTCTCTTTCAGTGTAGTTATCGCTTCCTACTTTTCATTGTAGGTCTCCTGCACCGTCTGCCAAGCCTCTTGTGGTCATTAGTAGTAATTTTGGAGTGCTCGTTGTCAAGTATGCACACATACTTGACAGTGAATGGTAGTAGTAGCGAGCCCTGGGGGAGGGAGTAAGGGTTAGGGGTAAGGGTAAGGGGTAAAGGAGGAGAAGGGAGTGGGGGGGTCAACATTCAGTATTGGTGAGGGAAGGAACACTTAAAGCTGAGACCCACGATCTAACTCAATAATATACACTTGTTACACTGCTCTGTGTTATTCTTGGCTGCTGCTGCTGCTGCTGCCTCTCAGTCAACTTTGCTGTTGCTGCCTCTCAGTCAACTTGCTGTTGCTGCCTCTCAGTCAACTTGCTGTTGCTGCCTCTCAGTCAACTTGCTGTTGCTGCTGCTGCCTCTCAGGCAACCTTGCTCCTGCTACTGCTATCCCTCAGTCAACCTTATTGATGCTATTATTCAGTCAACCTTATTGTTGCTATCCCTCAGTCAGCCTTTTTGTTGCTATCCCTCAGTCACCCTTGTTGTTGTTAACCCTCACTCAACCTTCCTTCTTTCATTCGTTCCTTCGTTCCTCTATCCTGAAAGAATTCTTTTGGACTGGTCAAAGGGTTCTTCCTCAGACTGTCAAACTGGCAGTGCCACTGTATTATCTACGATGCCAGAAGACCAGACCACCGAGCACACCACTGACACGGTCGACGGCTACACAAGTCTTGTAGAACTCAGTGTCCATTCACTTTCAGCAACTGGATGGCAGGTGGCACTCAGCAAGCCCTGCCTCTGAGTGTCTGAGTGTGTGTGTGTGTGTGTGTGTATGTGTGTGTGTGTGAGGGGGGTGAATGCTATATTGAACAATAAAACCTGATTACTCTGTCAGACAGGAGACACGAGGTCTGATTCACACCAGTCAGAGATCTTGGCAGTCCCTGACCTTCAAGACTACAGTGTTCCTCACCAGTTCCAAGGCTGAGGGACTAATTATCTCATCTTTTGTATATAGTTTTTCACATTATGTCCTTGTATTGTATACCTTCTCTGTGTCACTGAAGAAGTACTGACCACAAGTCTTGGATGACTCTGTGGTCAGCACAGTCCACAGGATGGAAAAATTTGGAAATGATAATTACAACAACTACAACAGCAACTGCAAGACAGTGTTGGTAGATCGCAACTCTCAACGACCGTTGAGATGTCCAGCATCCAAGAGATCTAAAATCATCTAAGAGATCTCCAGCATCCAGGAGATCTCCAGCATCCAGGATATCGCCAGCATCCAAGAGATCTCCAGTATGCAAGAGATTAACATCCAGGAGATCTCCAGCATCCAAGAGATCTCCGGCATCCAAGAGATCTCCAGCATCCAAGAGATCTCCGGCATCCAAGAGATCTCCAGCATCCAAGAGATCTTTGGTGCCCAAGTGATCTCCAGCATCCAAGAGATCTCCAGCATTCAGATCTCCAGCATATAAGAGATATCTAGCACCCAAGAGATCTCCAGCATCCAAGAGATCTCCAGCATTCAAGAGATCTCCAACATCCAAGAGATCTCCAATATCCAAGAGATCTCCAGCATCCAGGAGATATCCAGCATCCAAGAGATCTCCAGCATCCAAGAGATCTCCAACATTCGGATCTCCAGCATATAAGAGATCTCCAGCACCCAAGAGATCTCCAGCATCCAAGAGATCTCCAGCATATAAGAGATCTCTAGCACC
This sequence comes from Cherax quadricarinatus, assembly GCF_038502225.1. Classification (NCBI taxonomy): domain Eukaryota; kingdom Metazoa; phylum Arthropoda; class Malacostraca; order Decapoda; family Parastacidae; genus Cherax; species Cherax quadricarinatus. Next base: position 39,582,836 of record NC_091305.1, read on the forward strand.
CAAGAGATCTCCAGCATCCAAGAGATCTCCAGCATCCAAGAGATCTCCAACATTCGGATCTCCAGCATATAAGAGATCTCTAGCACCCAAGAGATCTTCAGCATCCAGGAGATCGCCAGCATCCAAGAGATCTCCAGCATCCAAGAGATCTCCAGCATTCAAGAGATCTCCATCATCCAAGAGATCTCCAACATCCAGGAGATCTCCAGCATCCATGAGATCTTCGGCATCCAAGAGATCTTTGGTGTCCAAGTGATCTCCAGCATCCAAGAGATCTCCAGCATTCAGATCTCCAGCATATAAGAGATATCTAGCACCCAAGAGATCTCCAGCATCCAAGAGATCTCCAGCATCCAAGAGATCTCCAGCATCCAAGAGATCTCCAGCATTCAAGAGATCTCCAACATCCAAGAGATCTCCAATATCCAAGAGATCTCCAGCATCCAGGAGATCTCCAGCATCCAAGAGATCTCCAGCATCTAAGAGATCTCCAACATTCGGATCTCCAGCATATAAGAGATCTCCAGCATCCAGGATATCGCCAGCATCCAAGAGATCTCCAGTATGCAAGAGATTAACATCCAGGAGATCTCCAGCATCCAAGAGATCTCCGGCATCCAAGAGATCTCCAGCATCCAAGAGATCTTTGGTGCCCAAGTGATCTCCAGCATCCAAGAGATCTCCAGCATTCAGATCTCCAGCATATAAGAGATATCTAGCACCCAAGAGATCTCCAGCATCCAAGAGATCTCCAGCATCCAAGAGATCTCCAGCATTCAAGAGATCTCCAACATCCAAGAGATCTCCAACATCCAGGAGATCTCCAGCATCCATGAGATCTCCGGCATCCAAGAGATCTTTGGTGTCCAAGTGATCTCCAGCATCCAAGAGATCTCCAGCATTCAGATCTCCAGCATATAAGAGATATCTAGCACCCAAGAGATCTCCAGCATCCAAGAGATCTCCAGCATCCAAGAGATCTCCAGCATCCAAGAGATCTCCAGCATTCAAGAGATCTCCAACATCCAAGAGATCTCCAATATCCAAGAGATCTCCAGCATCCAGGAGATCTCCAGCATCCAAGAGATCTCCAGCATCCAAGAGATCTCCAACATTCGGATCTCCAGCACATAAGAGATCTCCAGCACCCAAGAGATCTCCAGCATCCAAGAGATCTCCAGCATATACGAGATCTCTAGCACCCAAGAGATCTCCAGCATCCAAGAGATCTCCAGCATCCAAGAGATCTCCAACATTCGGATCTCCAGCATATAAGAGATCTCTAGCACCCAAGAGATCTTCAGCATCCAGGAGATCGCCAGCATCCAAGAGATCTCCAGCACCCAAGAGATCTCCAACATCCAAGAGGTCTCCAGTCTTCAGTTCTTTATCATCCAAGAAACCATCAGAAAACATGCACATCTCCCCACCACACAGCACAGAACAACAGGAGTGTTTTACAATGGTACACATCATGTGGTACACTTACATTACCAGCGGTATTAAAGAGTAACGAACAGAGAAAGAGAGAGAGATAAAGACAGTCGTAGCAAGGTACCTACCATAACAAAATCCTCGTAAAATGGCAGGGATGAAAAATCAATCATGAAATGTTCCATATCTCTCCAGCAAGATTACAAACATGGACTTTCCCATGTGGAAAAAAAAGTGGATGTTATTACCTCGGGTGATGGAGTGTTATGCTGAGGGAGGAGCCACAAGACCCGACCAATAACAAGGCAATACCAGAATTCTTCTTCACCTACAAAGTAGATAGATGTGTTTGAAGCAGCCAAGCTTAATTCTGACAGTGGATGCCCAGATTGTTGTGATCTTGAGCGGAAAGATCTGTCACCTGCTGAGAGTGTGTTCACCTGCTGATGACGTGTTAAGTTACAATCATGTGAGAGAACTTTGCTGCCGGAACACCAATATTACACACGCTGTACAAACAAAAGATATTCAACACACACAATTGTGTTCAATACTGCTGATCATTCATCACTGTCTCTTAGTAGTGTATATTTCATTGTTGTGGTGTTGGTGGTATGTTGTGGTGTTGGTGGTATGTTGTGGTGTTGGTGGTATGTTGTGGTGTTGGTGGTATGTTGCTGTGTTGGTGGTATGTTGTGGTGTTGGTGGTATGTTGCTGTGTTGGTGGTATGTTGTGGTGTTGGTGGTATGTTGCTGTGTTGGTGGTATGTTGTGGTGTTGGTGGTATGTTGTGGTGTTGGTGGTATGTTGCTGTGTTGGTGGTATGTTGTGGTGTTGGTGGTATGTTGTGGTGTTGGTGGTATGTTGTGGTGTTGGTGGTATGTTGTGGTGTTGGTGGTATGTTGTGGTGTTGGTGGTATGTTGTGGTGTTGGTGGTATGTTGCTGTGTTGGTGGTATGTTGCTGTGTTGGTGGTATGTTGTGGTGTTGGTGGTATGTTGCTGTGTTGATGGTGTATTGTGGTGTTGGTGGTATGTTGTGGTGTTGGTGGTATGTTGTGGTGTTGGTGGTATGTTGTGGTGTTGGTGGTATGTTGCTGTGTTGGTGGTATGTTGCTGTGTTGGTGGTATGTTGTGGTGTTGGTGGTATGTTGTGGTGTTGGTGGTATGTTGTGGTGTTGGTGGTATGTTGCTGTGTTGATGGTATATTGTGGTGTTGGTGGTATGTTGTGGTGTTGGTGGTATGTTGTGGTGTTGGTGGTATGTTGTGGTGTTGGTGGTATGTTGTGGTGTTGGTGGTATGTTGCTGTGTTGGTGGTATGTTGCTGTGTTGGTGGTATGTTGTGGTGTTGGTGGTATGTTGTGGTGTTGGTGGTATGTTGTGGTGTTGGTGGTATGTTGCTGTGTTGATGGTATGTTGCTGTGTTGGTGGTATGTTGCTGTGTTGGTGGTATGTTGCTGTGTTGGTGGTATGTTGTGGTGTTGGTGGTATGTTGTGGTGTTGGTGGTATGTTGTGGTGTTGGTGGTATGTTGCTGTGTTGGTGGTATGTTGCTGTGTTGGTGGTATGTTGTGGTGTTGGTGGTATGTTGTGGTGTTGGTGGTATGTTGTGGTGTTGGTGGTATGTTGCTGTGTTGATGGTATATTGTGGTGTTGGTGGTATGTTGTGGTGTTGGTGGTATGTTGTGGTGTTGGTGGTATGTTGTGGTGTTGGTGGTATGTTGTGGTGTTGGTGGTATGTTGCTGTGTTGGTGGTATGTTGCTGTGTTGGTGGTATGTTGTGGTGTTGGTGGTATGTTGTGGTGTTGGTGGTATGTTGCTGTGTTGGTGGTATGTTGCTGTGTTGGTGGTATGTTGTGGTGTTGGTGGTATGTTGTGGTGTTGGTGGTATGTTGTGGTGTTGGTGGTATGTTGCTGTGTTGATGGTATATTGTGGTGTTGGTGGTATGTTGTGGTGTTGGTGGTATGTTGTGGTGTTGGTGGTATGTTGTGGTGTTGGTGGTATGTTGTGGTGTTGGTGGTATGTTGTGGTGTTGGTGGTATGTTGTGGTGTTGGTGGTATGTTGTGGTGTTGGTGGTATGTTGTGGTGTTGGTGGTATGTTGCTGTGTTGGTGGTATGTTGTGGTGTTGGTGGTATGTTGTGGTGTTGGTGGTATGTTGTGGTGTTGGTGGTATGTTGTGGTGTTGGTGGTATGTTGTGGTGTTGGTGGTATGTTGCTGTGTTGGAGGTATGTTGTAGTGTTGGTGGTATGTTGTGGTGTTGGTGGTAAGTTGTGGTGTTGGTGGTATGTTGTGGTGTTGGTGGTATGTTGTGGTGTTGGTGGTATGTTGCTGTGTTGGTGGTATGTTGTGGTGTTGGTGGTATGTTGTGGTATTGTTGGTATGCTGTGGTGTTGGTGGTATGTTGTGGTGTTGGTGGTATGTTGTGGTGTTGGTGGTATGTTGTGGTGTTGGTGGTATGTTGTGGTGTTGGTGGTATGCAGTGGTGTTGGTGGTATGTTGCTGTGTTGGTGGTATGTTGTGGTATTGGTGGTATGTTGTGGTGTTGTTGGCATGTTATGGTGTTGGTGGTATGTTGTGGTGTTGGTGGTATGTTGTGGTGTTGGTGGTACTCTGTGGTGTTGGTGGTATGTTATGGTGTTGGTGGTATGTTGTGATGTTGGTGGTATGTTGTGGTGTTGGTGGTATGTTGTGGTGTTGGTGGTATGCAGTGGTGTTGGTGGTATGTTGCTGTGTTGGTGGTATGTTGTGGTGTTGGTGATATGTTGTGGTGTTGGTGGTATGTTGTGGTGTTGGTGGTATGTTGTGGTGTTGGTGGTATGTTGTGGTGTTGGTGGTATGCAGTGGTGTTGGTGGTATGTTGCTGTGTTGGTGGTATGTTGTGGTGTTGGTGGTATGTTGTGGTGTTGTTGGTATGCTGTGGTGTTGGTGGTATGTTATGGTGTTGGTGGTATGTTGTGGTGTTGGTGGTATGTTGTGGTGTTGGTGGTATGTTGTAGTGTTGGTGGTATGCAGTGGTGTTGGTGGTATGTTGCTGTGTTGGTGGTATGTTGTGGTGTTGGTGGTATGTTGTGGTGTTGGTTGTATGTTGTGGTGTTGGTGGTATGTTATGGTGTTGGTGGTATGTTGTGGTGTTGTTGGTATGCTGTGGTGTTGGTGGTATGTTGTGGTGTTGGTGGTATGTTGTGGTGTTGTTGGTATGTTGTGGTGTTGGTGGTATGTTGTGGTGTTGGTGGTATGTTGTGGTGTTGGTGGTATGTTGTGGTGTTGGTGGTATGTTGCTGTGTTGGTGGTATGTTGTGGTGTTGGTGGTATGTTGTGGTGTTGGTGGTATGTTGTGGTGTTTGGTGGCATGTTGTGGTGTTTGGTGGCATGTTGTGGTGTTGGTGGTATGTTGTGGTCTTTGGTGGCATGTTGTGGTGTTTGGTGGCATGTTGTGGTGTTGGTGGTATGTTGTGGTGTTTGGTGGCATGTTGTGGTGTTGGTGGTATGTTGTGGTGTTGGTGGTATGTTGTGGTGTTGGTGGTATGTTGTGGTGTTTGGTGGCATGTTGTGGTGTTGGTGGTATGTTGTGGTTTTGGTGATATGTTGTGGTGTTTGGTGGCATGTTGTGGTGTTGGTGGTATGTTGTGGTGTTTGGTGGCATGTTGTGGTGTTTGGTGGCATGTTGTGGTGTTGGTGGTATGTTGTGGTGTTTGGTGGCATGTTGTGGTGTTGGTGGTATGTTGTGGTGTTGGTGGTATGTTGTGGTGTTGGTGGTATGTTGTGGTGTTTGGTGGCATGTTGTGGTGTTGGTGGTATGTTGTGGTGTTGGTTATATGTTGTGGTGTTTGGTGGCATGCTGTGGTGTTGGTTGTATGTTGTGGTGTTTGGTGACATGTGGTGTTTGGTGGTATGTTGTGGTGTTGGTGGTATGTTGTGGTGTTGGTGATATGTTGTGGTGTTTGGTGGCATGTTGTGGTGTTTGCTGGCATGTTGTGGTGTTGGTGGTATGTTGTGGTGTTTGGTGGCATGTTGTGGTGTTGGTGGTATGTTGTGGTGTTTGGTGGCATGTTGTGGTGTTTGGTGGCATGTTGTGGTGTTGGTGGTATGTTGTGGTGTTTGGTGGCATGTTGTGGTGTTGGTGGTATGTTGTGGTGTTGGTGGTATGTTGTGGTGTTGGTGGTATGTTGTGGTGTTTGGTGGCATGTTGTGGTGTTGGTGGTATGTTGTGGTGTTGGTGATATGTTGTGGTGTTTGGTGGCATGCTGTGGTGTTGGTTGTATGTTGTGGTGTTTGGTGGCATGTTGTGGTGTTGGTGGTATGTTGTGGTGTTGGTGATATGTTGTGGTGTTTGGTGGCATGCTGTGGTGTTGGTGGTATGTTGTGGTGTTTGGTGACATGTTGTGGTGTTTGGTGGTATGTTGTGGTGTTGGTGGTATGTTGTGGTGTTTGGTGGCATGTTGTGGTGTTTAGTGGCATGTTGTGGTGTTTGGTGGCATGTTGTGGTGTTTGGTGGCATGTTGTGGTGTTGGTGGAATGTTGTGGTGTTTGGTGGCATGCTGTGGTGTTGGTGGTATGTTGTGGTGTTGGTGCTATGTTGTGGTTTTGGTGGTATGTTGTGGCGTTGGTTGTATGTTGTGGTGTTTGGTGACATGTTGTGGTGTTTGGTGGTATGTTGTGGTGTTGGTGGTATGTTGTGGTGTTGGTGATATGTTGTGGTGTTTGGTGGCATGTTGTGGTGTTTGGTGGCATGTTGTGGTGTTGGTGGTATGTTGTGGTGTTTGGTGGCATGTTGTGGTGTTGGTGGTATGTTGTGGTGTTTGGTGGCATGTTGTGGTGTTTGGTGGCATGTTGTGGTGTTGGTGGTATGTTGTGGTGTTTGGTGGCATGTTGTGGTGTTGGTGGTATGTTGTGGTGTTGGTGGTATGTTGTGGTGTTGGTGGTATGTTGTGGTGTTTGGTGGCATGTTGTGGTGTTGGTGGTATGTTGTGGTGTTGTTGATATGTTGTGGTGTTTGGTGGCATGCTGTGGTGTTGGTTGTATGTTGTGGTGTTTGGTGGCATGTTGTGGTGTTGGTGGTATGTTGTGGTGTTGGTGATATGTTGTGGTGTTTGGTGGCATGATGTGGTGTTGGTGGTATGTTGTGGTGTTTGGTGACATGTTGTGGTGTTTGGTGGCATGTTGTGGTGTTGGTGGAATGTTGTGGTGTTTGGTGGCATGTTGTGGTGTTTTGTGGCATGTTGTGGTGTTTGGTGGCATGTTGTGGTGTTGGTGGTATGTTGTGGTGTTTGGTGGCATGCTGTGGTGTTGGTGGTATGTTGGAATGTTGGTGGTATGTTGTGATGTTGGTGGTATGTTGTGGTGTTGGTTGTATGTTGTGGTGTTTGGTGGCATGTTGTGGTGTTGGTGGTATGTTGTGGTGGTGGTATGTTGTGGTGTTGGTGGTATGTTGTGGTGTTGGTGGTATGTTGTGGTGGTGGTATGTTGTGGTGTTGGTGGTATGTTGTGGTGTTGGTGGTATGTTGTGGTGTTGGTGGTATGTTGTGGTAACATCTGCCATTGATTTGCTGACAAGTGGTGTGAGAGGAAGACTTAGAGAGACGAACTTTTCTGGGACGTGTCGCCCGAGCATCAGGCTTCTTCGGTTTACCATCAGAACCATCCGAGGGGCATTCATTGCTATGTTTCTACCAGCCTTCAGGACCTGTAGCCCTGATTATATGAAGGAAGAGTGAGACGTTCTTCAAGACGTCTTCTGAACACTAAACTTTCGTGTACACAACACCTTCCAGGACTGCAGACACCCTGTACACAACACTTACCAAGACTGCAGACACCCTGTACACAACACTTACGAAGACTGCAGACACCCTGTACACAACACTTACCAAGACTGCAGACACCCTGTACACAACACTTACCAAGACTGCAGACACCCTGTACACAACACTTACGAAGACTGCAGACACCCTGTACACAACACTTACCAAGACTGCAGACACCCTGTACACAACACTTACCAAGACTGCAGACACCCTGTACACAACACTTACGAAGACTGCAGACACCCTGTACACAACACTTACCAAGACTGCAGACACCCTGTACACAACACTTACCAAGACTGCAGACACCCTGTACACAACACTTACGAAGACTGCAGACACCCTGTACACAACACTTACCAAGACTGCAGACACCCTGTACACAACACTTACCAAGACTGCAGACACCCTGTACACAACACTTACGAAGACTGCAGACACCCTGTACACAACACTTACCAAGACTGCAGACACCCTGTACACAACACTTACCAAGACTGCAGACACCCTGTACACAACACTTACGAAGACTGCAGACACCCTGTACACAACACTTACCAAGACTGCAGGCACCCTGTACACAACACTTACGAAGACTGCAGACACCCTGTACACAACACTTACCAAGACTGCAGACACCCTGTACACAACATTTACCAAGACTGCAGACACCCTGTACACGACACTTACCAAGACTGCAGGCACCCTGTACACAACACTTACGAAGACTGCAGACACCCTGTACACAACACTTACCAAGACTGCAGACACCCTGTACACAACACTTACCAAGACTGCAGACACCCTGTACACAACACTTACCAAGACTGCAGGCACCCTGTACACAACACTTACGAAGACTTCAGACACCCTGTACACAACACTTACCAAGACTGCAGGCACCCTGTACACAACACTTACCAAGACTGCAGACACCCTGTACACAACACTTACCAAGACTGCAGGCACCCTGTACACAACACTTACGAAGACTGCAGACACCCTGTACACAACACTTACCAAGACTGCAGGCACCCTGTACACAACACTTACCAAGACTGCAGACACCCTGTACACAACACTTACCAAGACTGCAGACACCCTGTACACGACACTTACCAAGACTGCAGACACCCTGTACACGACACTTACCAAGACTGCAGACACCCTGTACACAACACTTACCAAGACTGCAGACACCCTGTACACGACACTTACCAAGACTGCAGACACCCTGTACACGACACTTACCAAGACTGCAGGCACCCTGTACACAACACTTACCAAGACTGCAGGCACCCTGTACACAACACTTACGAAGACTGCAGACACCCTGTACACAACACTTACCAAGACTGCAGGCACCCTGTACACAACACTTACCAAGACTGCAGACACCCTGTACACAACACTTACGAAGACTGCAGACACCCTGTACACAACACTTACCAAGACTGCAGACACCCTGTACACAACACTTACCAAGACTGCAGGCACCCTGTACACAACACTTACGAAGACTGCAGACACCCTGTACACAACACTTACCAAGACTGCAGGCACCCTGTACACAACACTTACCAAGACTGCAGACACCCTGTACACAACACTTACGAAGACTGCAGACACCCTGTACACAACACTTACCAAGACTGCAGGCACCCTGTACACAACACTTACGAAGACTGCAGACACCCTGTACACAACACTTACCAAGACTGCAGGCACCCTGTACACAACACTTACGAAGACTGCAGACACCCTGTAAACAACACTTACCAAGACTGCAGGCACCCTGTACACAACACTTACCAGGACTGCAGACACCCTGTACACAACACTTACCAAGACTGCAGGCACCCTGTACACAACACTTACCAAGACTGCAGACACCCTGTACACAACACTTACCAAGACTGCAGACACCCTGTACACAACACTTACCAAGACTGCAGACACCCTGTACACAACACTTACCAAGACTGCAGACACCCTGTACACAACACTTACCAAGACTGCAGACACCCTGTACACAACACTTACCAAGACTGCAGACACCCTGTACACAACACTTACCAAGACTGCAGACACCCTGTACACAACACTTACCAAGACTGCAGACACCCTGTACACAACACTTACCAAGACTGCAGACACCCTGTACACAACACTTACCAAGACTGCAGGCACCCTGTACACAACACTTACCAAGACTGCAGGCACCCTGTACTCAACACTTACCAAGACTGCAGGCACCCTGTACACGGCACTTACCAAGACTGCAGGCACCCTGTACACAACACTTACCAAGACTGCAGACACCCTGTTCATAACACTTACCAAGACTGCAGGCACCCTGTACACAACACTTACCAAGACTGCAGGCACCCTGTACACAACACTTACCAAGACTGCAGACACCCTGTACACAACACTTACCAGGACTGCAGGCACCCTGTACACAACACTTACCAGGACTGAGACACCCTGTACACAACACTTACCAAGACTGCAGGCACCCTGTACACAACACTTACCAAGACTGCAGACACCCTGTGCACAACACTTACCAGGACTGCAGACACCCTGTACACAACACTTACCAAGACTGCAGGCACCCTGTATACAACACCTACCAACACTGCAGGCACCCTGTACACAACACTTACCAAAACTGCAGGCACCCTGTACACAACACTTACCAAGACTGCAGGCACTCTGTACTCAACACTTACTAAGACTGAAGGCACCCTGTACATGACACTTACCAACACTACAGGCATCCTGTACACAACACTTACCAACACTGCAGGCATCCTGTACACAACACCTACCAAGACTGCAGGCATCCTGTACACAACACCTACCAAGACTGCAGGCATCCTGTACACAACACCTACCAAGACTGCAGGCATCCTGTACACAACACTTACCAAGACTGCAGGCATCCTGTACACAACACCTACCAACACTGCAGGCATCCTGTACACAACACTTACCAAGACTGCAGGCATCCTGTACACAACACCTACCAACACTGCAGGCATCCTGTACACAACACTTACCAAGACTGCAGGCATCCTGTACACAACACCTACCAACACTGCAGGCATCCTGTACACAACACTTACCAAGACTGCAGGCATCCTGTACACAACACCTACCAACACTGCAGGCATCCTGTACACAACACCTACCAAGACTGCAGGCATCCTGTACACAACACCTACCAAGACTGCAGGCATCCTGTACACAACACCTACCAAGTCTGCAGGCATCCTGTACACAACAAATACAAACACTGCAGGCATCCAGTACACAACACCTACCAAGACTGCAGGCATCCTGTACACAACACCTACCAACACTGCAGGCATCCTGTAGACAACACCTACCAAGACTGCAGGCATCCTGTACACAACACCTCTACTGTCACAAGAAAACAACACTGACAATAGGCTTGACCTTCCTACAGGCCACACTGCAGGATACATTACACCAAAGCTTGCCAGCAGCAACGCAGGTGTTGCCACTAACACATCCAGCACCATTAAAGACCCGACCAGACAGAACGACCACCGTCAGCACCACAACAACGCAGGTCTGTACATCATTCTAAGTGACGGCAGTGCCCAGACTTAACTGGAAGAGACCTCTCGTAACCTACAACCAAGTAACAAGAATGCCAGGTTACCTGCAGGACTCACAACATGAACAACAACAGCCTGGTACACCAGACTCTCCTCCTAATGTCTAGGAAGGACACCCAGATAGTCGTAAAATAATGAACAAAACACAATGTAAATACCTGGATTATCTGTATACAGATTAGAATCCAGCAGAATAAATGAGCTTTCAGATTTGCTAAACCTGTAACACAACTCATCCTGGCCTGTCAGGTCAAGGGAGGGATGAGTAAGACTCCTGCAGTCTTACTCATCTTGCAGGTTATCTCACTAAACTCATCACACACCTGATTACACTTATATGAATTTACTGGAGCATTCTTGTTTACTGACTCTCTTTAATCGTTTGGCTCTAGTGATATATTGTAGTGGTTTAAATCAGTGGTATCTCTAATACAGGGACCTGCTTGCAGAGTACCAGACACAGGGACCTGCTTGCAGAGTACCAGACACAGGGACCTGCTTGCAGAGTACCAGACACAGGGACCTGCTTGCAGAGTACCAGACACAGGGACCTGCTTGCAGAGTACCAGACACAGGGACCTGCTTGCAGAGTACCAGACACAGGGACCTGCTTGCAGAGTACCAGACACAGGGACCTGCTTGCTGAGTAGCAGGCACAGGAACCTGCCTGCTGAGAATCAGACACGGGGACTTGCTTGCTGAGTAGCAGACACAGGAACCTGCTTGCTGAGGACCAGAAACATGGACCTGCTTGCTGAGTACCAGACACAGTGACCTGTTAGCTGAGTACCAAACACAGAAACCTGCTTGCTGAGAACCAGACACAGGGACCTCCTTGCTGAGCAGCAGACACAGGAACCTGCTTGCTGAGAACCAGACACAAGGACCTGTTTGCTGAGTAGCAGACACAGGGACCTGCTTGCTGAGTACCAGACACAGGGACCTGCTTGCTGAGTATCAGACACAGTGACCTGCTTGCTGAGTACCAGATACAGGAACCTGCTTGCTGAGAACCAGACACAGTGACCTGCCTGCTGAGTGTCACACACAGTGACCTGCCTGTTGAGTGTCACACACAGTGACCTGCCTGTTGAGTGTCACACACAGTGACCTGCCTGCTGAGTGTCACACACAGTGACCTGCCTGCTGAGTGTCACACACAGTGACCTGCCTGCTGAGTGTCACACACAGTAACCTGCCTGCTGAGTGTCACACATAGTTACCTGCCTGCTGAGTGTCACACACAGTAACCTGCCTACTGAGTGTCACACATAGTGACCTGCCTGCTGAGTGTCACACATAGTGACCTGCCTGTTGAGTGTCACACACAGTGACCTGCTTACTGAGTGTCACACATAGTGACCTGCATGCTGAGTGTCACACACAGTAATCTGCCTGCTGAGTGTCACACATAGTGACCTGCCTGCTGAGTGTCACACACAGTGACCTGCCTGTTGAGTGACACACACAGTGACCTGCCTGCAGAGTGTCACACACAATGACCTGCCTGCTGAGTGTCGCACATAGTGGCCTGCCTGCTGAGTGTCACACAGAGTGGCCTGCCTGCTGAGTGTCACACAGAGTGGCCTGCCTGCTGAGTGTCACACACAGTGACCTGCCTGCTGAGTGTCACACACAGTGACCTGCCTGCTGAGTGTCACACACAGTGACCTACCTGCTGAGTGTCACACACAGTGACCTACCTGCTGAGTGTCACACACACAGTGACCTGCCTGCTGAGTGTCACACAGAGTGACCTGCCTGCTGAGTGTCACACACAGTGACCTACCTGCTGAGTGTCACACACAGTGACCTGCCTGCTGAGTGTCACACAGAGTGGCCTGCCTAATGAGTGTCACACACAGTGACCTGCCTGCTGAGTGTCACACACAGTGACCTGCCTGCTGAGTGTCACACAGAGTGGCCTGCCTGCTGAGTGTCACACACGGTGACCTGCCTGCTGAGTGTCACACAGAGTGGCCTGCCTGCTGAGTGTCACACACAGTGGCCTGCCTGCTGAGTGTCACACAGAGTGACCTGCCTGCTCAGTGCCCCACACAGTGACCTGCCTGCTGAGTGTCACACAGAGTGGCCTGCCTGCTGAGTGTCACACACAGTGACCTGCCTACTGAGTGTCACACACAGTGACCTGCCTGCTGAGTGTCACACACAGTGACCTGCCTGCTGAGTGTCACACAGAGTGGCCTGCCTGCTGAGTGTCACACACAGTGACCTGCCTGCTGAGTGTCACACAGAGTGGCCTGCCTACTGAGTGTCACACACAGTGGCCTGCCTACTGAGTGTCACACACAGTGGCCTGCCTGCTGAGTGTCACACACAGTGACCTGCCTGCTGAGTGTTATACAGAGTGGCCTGCCTGCTGAGTGTCACACACAGTGACCTGCCTGCTGAGTGTCACACACAGTGACCTGCCTACTGAGTGTCACACACAGTGACCTGACTGATGAGTGTCACACACAGTGATCTGCCTACTGAGTGTCACACACAGTGGCCTGCCTGCTGAGTGTCACACACAGTGACCTGCCTGCTGAGTGTCACACACAGTGACCTGCCTACTGAGTGTCACACACAGTGGCCTGCCTGCTGAGTGTCACACACAGTGGCCTGCCTGCTGAGTGTTACACAGAGTGGCCTGCCTGCTGAGTGTCACACGGAGTGGCCTGCCTGCTGAGTGTCACACACAGTGACCTGCCTGCTGAGTGTCACACAGAGTGGCTTGCCTGCTGAGTGTTACACAGAGTGGCCTGCCTGCTGAGTGTCACACACAGTGACCTGCCTGCTGAGTGTCACACACAGTGACCTGCCTGCTGAGTGTCACACACAGTGACCTGCCTGCTGAGTGTCACACACAGTGGCCTGACTGCTGAGTGTCACACACAGTGGCCTGCCTGCTGAGTGTCACACACAGTGGCCTGCCTGCTGAGTGTCACACAGAGTAGCCTGCCTGTTGAGTGTCACACACGGTGACCTGCCTGCTGAGTGTCACACACAATGGCCTGACTGCTGAGTGTCACACACGGTGACCTGCCTGCTGAGTGTCACACACAGTGGCCTGCCTGCTGAGTGTCAAACACAGTGACCTGTCTGCTGAGTGTCACACACAGTGACCTGCCTACTGAGTGTCACACACAGTGGCCTGCCTGCTGAGTGTCACACACAGTGGCTTGCCTGCTGAGTGTCACACAGAGTGGCCTGCCTGCTGAGTGTCACACACGGTGACCTGCCTGCTCAGTGCCACACACAGTGACCTGCCTGCTGAGTGTCACACAGAGTGGCCTGCCTGCTGAGTGTCACACACAGTGACCTGCCTGCTGAGTGTCACACACAATGACCTGCCTGCTGAGTGTCACACACAATGACCTGCCTGCTGAGTGTCACACACAGTTACCTGCCTGCTGAGTGTCACACACAGTAATTTGCCTGCTGAGTGTCACACACAGTGGCCTGCCTGCTGAGTGTCACACACAGCGACCTGCCTGCTGAGTGTCACACACAGTGGCCTGCCTGCTGAGTGTCACACACAGTGACCTGCCTGCTGAGTGTCACACACAGTGACCTGCCTGCTGAGTGCCACACACAGTGGCCTGCCTGCTGAGTGTCACACACAGTGACATACATTATCCCACACTGACAGAGTCAACAGGGATGGTGGTGGCGGAGTTACGATATACATCAGGGGAAAAATTAAACTTCTGCATTTAGAGTAAAATATTATATATATATATATATATATATATATATATATATATATATATATATATATATATATATATATATATATATATATATATATATATATATATATATATATATATATATATATATATATATATATATATATATATATATATATATATATAGAATAGATGATAACGTTGTCAACAAGACGCAGTGTTACGACAGACGTAAAGAGATAATCTGTGGTGTGGGTTAGACATATTCTAGACTGTGGCTACGGTAAATTTCTGTGGGATGTTGCTGAGACATCTATATATATGTGATAATGTAACTGTGATGGAAGGCTTTAAGGTGCATATTAGTTCCCCTGTCTTATAATAATGTTATTTTTTCCCTATAATCTACCTTGTCTATAATTACTATTGCATTTGTTTGCTTTCGTAAGGTGAAGTCTTAAGATCTTTTCTTAATTCATGGCATAACTTAACAAATCTTTGAGGACAATTGTGTTGCAGAGGTTTGAACTCTGCAACACAATTAGGAAACAGGGAAACTCACGTGTCTCTTAACCTTAGCCAAATTGACTGGAACAATCTTAGAGGAAATCTGGAGTCTAGTAACTCTGTATAAATAGTCCAGGAGTATTATTCCAGAGTAAGTATTGTGAGGGCAGCGAGAAACCCGATTCTAACAAGCAAGAATAATTTGATAAGTTACCTAGTGGTTAAGGAAGATCTTGGAGGGAGCAGTAACAAATCCCATAGTTTCAATGTATCCTGGAGTTACCTATTTACTGAAAATAATATTTAGATTCCTATTTTCATGCTGCAAACGATATGGGGCTCAGAGATTGCCTAATTACCATAGATCTGGGTTAACCATGCTAGTGATTATCTACAGCAAGACTAGACAGATGCTGGAGAAAGATGTCATTGTAACATTTCCCAGGTCATTCTACAGACTGTGAAAGCAGAATATATTACCAACAGAACAACTAGAACAAACATAAATAAACATCAATAGCTGGATATACTGAAACATCTCCTGGGTATAGACATTGACAGGTGAATCAATGGGAGGTGACAGTCGCCTCATACAACAATTTAATAATAATAATAATAATCTTTATATCTACCAGTACATGTACAAGGTATACAGACCATAGCTGACATCAGTGATATACTACTGTATAGAAAGTCGCTTGTTATGCTGAGCATATCCTGCAAATTAGGTAAATTTTGTCCCAGGATGCCACCCACACCAGTCCACTAACACCCAGGTACCCATTTTACTGATCAATCAATCAAGTTTATTCTCTATAAGGATTACAATGCGGGGTTAAAGATTTTGAATATTGTGTGGTTTACATGTTTTAAAATACTAAATACAGAGGGGGCCACTAGGACACCTAGCATGGCTAGGCATTAAAGAGGGGGCCACTAGGACACCTAGCATGGCTAGGCATTACAGAGGGGGCCACTAGGACACCTAGCATGGCTAGGCATTACAGAGGGGGCCACTAGGACACCTAACATGGCTAGGCATTTCGGGCAGACTTAGATTAATTCTAAACTTTAAATTATTACAGATAATGATATTAAGGCTAAGAGACTACATTATAGTTTGTGAACATAGACAGCCGGTGTAAGGAAACACTCCCAGTGTTTCTACCCTTGTCGGGAATCGAACCCGGACACTCACCGTGTGAAGTGAGAGAGGTCAAAAAAAGGACTAAAGAAAATTGAAAGAGATTAAGGTTGTGAGGGAGTCAAAGAACAGCCAGTAAAGGTTTCTTTTCAGAAGACGTAAACAGGATTAAAGGGAAAAGATACTCACTCACATGTAACTCAGAATCTCTCACAGAGAACTCTTTCATTTTTCACTCGTTGTGTTTCTGGTTTTACACAAGATATAAATAATATCCCAGGCTCCTCTAGTCTCGTGTTGTTAACCAGGTGTGTGTTGCGACTGTGTTTCACTCTTGTTAACCAGGTGTGTGTTGCTGCTGTGTTTCACTTTTGTTAACCAGGTGTGTGTTGCGACTGTGTTTCACTCTTGTTAACCAGGTGTGTGTTGCGACTGTGTTTCACTCTTGTTAACCAGGTGTGTGTTGCTGCTGTGTTTCACTCTTGTTAACCAGGTGTGTGTTGCTGCTGTGTTTCACTCTTGTTAACCAGGTGTGTGTTGCTGCTGTGTTTCACTCTTGTTAACCAGGTGTGTGTTGCTGCTGTGTTTCACTCTTGTTAACCAGGTGTGTGTTGCTGCTGTGTTTCACTCTTGTTAACCAGGTGTGTGTTGCGACTGTGTTTCACTCTTGTTAACCAGGTGTGTGTTGCTGCTGTGTTTCACTCTTGTTAACCAGGTGTGTGTTGCTGCTGTGTTTCACTCTTGTTAACCAGGTGTGTGTTGCTGCTGTGTTTCACTCTTGTTAACCAGGTGTGTGTTGCTGCTGTGTTTCACTCTTGTTAACCAGGTGTGTGTTGCGACTGTGTTTCACTCTTGTTAACCAGGTGTGTGTTGCGACTGTGTTTCACTCTTGTTAACCAGGTGTGTGTTGCGACTGTGTTTCACTCTTGTTAACCAGGTGTGTGTTGCTGCTGTGTTTCACTCTTGTTAACCAGGTGTGTGTTGCTGCTGTGTTTCACTCTTGTTAACCAGGTGTGTGTTGCTGCTGTGTTTCACTCTTGTTAACCAGGTGTGTGTTGCTGCTGTGTTTCACTCTTGTTAACCAGGTGTGTGTTGCGACTGTGTTTCACTCTTGTTAACCAGGTGTGTGTTGCTGCTGTGTTTCACTCTTGTTAACCAGGTGTGTGTTGCTGCTGTGTTTCACTCTTGTTAACCAGGTGTGTGTTGCTGCTGTGTTTCACTCTTGTTAACCAGGTGTGTGTTGCTGCTGTGTTTCACTCTTGTTAACCAGGTGTGTGTTGCGACTGTGATTCACTCTTGTTAACCAGGTGTGTGTTGCGACTGTGTTTCACTCTTGTTAACCAGGTGTGTGTTGCGACTGTGTTTCACTCTTGTTAACCAGGTGTGTGTTGCGACTGTGTTTCACTCTTGTTAACCAGGTGTGTGTTGCGACTGTGTTTCACTCTTGTTAACCAGGTGTGTGTTGCTGCTGTGTTTCACTCTTGTTAACCAGGTGTGTGTTGCTGCTGTGTTTCACTCTTGTTAACCAGGTGTGTGTTGCTGCTGTGTTTCACTCTTGTTAACCAGGTGTGTGTTGCTGCTGTGTTTCACTCTTGTTAACCAGGTGTGTGTTGCTGCTGTGTTTCACTCTTGTTAACCAGGTGTGTGTTGCGACTGTGTTTCACTCTTGTTAACCAGGTGTGTGTTGCGACTGTGTTTCACTCTTGTTAACCAGGTGTGTGTTGCGACTGTGTTTCACTCTTGTTAACCAGGTGTGTGTTGCTGCTGTGTTTCACTCTTGTTAACCAGGTGTGTGTTGCTGCTGTGTTTCACTCTTGTTAACCAGGTGTGTGTTGCTGCTGTGTTTCACTCTTGTTAACCAGGTGTGTGTTGCTGCTGTGTTTCACTCTTGTTAACCAGGTGTGTGTTGCGACTGTGTTTCACTCTTGTTAACCAGGTGTGTGTTGCTGCTGTGTTTCACTCTTGTTAACCAGGTGTGTGTTGCTGCTGTGTTTCACTCTTGTTAACCAGGTGTGTGTTGCTGCTGTGTTTCACTCTTGTTAACCAGGTGTGTGTTGCTGCTGTGTTTCACTCTTGTTAACCAGGTGTGTGTTGCGACTGTGATTCACTCTTGTTAACCAGGTGTGTGTTGCGACTGTGTTTCACTCTTGTTAACCAGGTGTGTGTTGCGACTGTGTTTCACTCTTGTTAACCAGGTGTGTGTTGCGACTGTGTTTCACTCTTGTTAACCAGGTGTGTGTTGCGACTGTGTTTCACTCTTGTTAACCAGGTGTGTGTTGCTGCTGTGTTTCACTCTTGTTAACCAGGTGTGTGTTGCTGCTGTGTTTCACTCTTGTTAACCAGGTGTGTGTTGCGACTGTGTTTCACTCTTGTTAACCAGGTGTGTGTTGCTGCTGTGTTTCACTCTTGTTAACCAGGTGTGTGTTGCTGCTGTGTTTCACTCTTGTTAACCAGGTGTGTGTTGCGACTGTGTTTCACTCGTGTTAACCAGGTGTGTGTTGCTACTGTGTTTCACTCTTGATAACCAGGTGTGTGCTGCTGCTGTGTTTCACTCTTGTTAACCAGGTGTGTGTTGCGACTGTGTTTCACTCTTGTTAACCAGGTGTGTGTTGCTGCTGTGTTTCACTCTTGTTAACCAGGTGTGTGTTGCTGCTGTGTTTCACTCTTGTTAACCAGGTGTGTGTTGCGACTGTGTTTCACTCTTGTTAACCAGGTGTGTGTTGCGACTGTGTTTCACTCTTGTTAACCAGGTGTGTGTTGCTGCTGTGTTTCACTCTTGTTAACCAGGTGTGTGTTGCTGCTGTGTTTCACTCTTGTTAACAAGGTGTGTGTTGCTGCTGTGTTTCACTCTTGTTAACCAGGTGTGTGTTGCGACTGTGTTTCACTCTTGTTAACCAGGTGTGTGTTGCTGCTGTGTTTCACTCTTGTTAACCAGGTGTGTGTTGCGACTGTGTTTCACTCTTGTTAACCAGGTGTGTGTTGCTGCTGTGTTTCACTCTTGTTAACCAGGTGTGTGTTGCTGCTGTGTTTCACTCTTGTTAACCAGGTGTGTGTTGCTGCTGTGTTTCACTCTTGTTAACCAGGTGTGTGTTGCGACTGTGTTTCACTCTTGTTAACCAGGTGTGTGTTGCTGCTAGGTTTCACTCTTGTTAACCAGGTGTGTGTTGCGACTGTGTTTCACTCTTGTTAACCAGGTGTGTGTTGCTGCTGTGTTTCACTCTTGTTAACCAGGTGTGTGTTGCTGCTGTGTTTCACTCTTGTTAACCAGGTGTGTGTTGCTGCTGTGTTTCACTCTTGTTAACCAGGTGTGTGTTGCGACTGTGTTTCACTCTTGTTAACCAGGTGTGTGTTGCTGCTGTGTTTCACTCTTGTTAACCAGGTGTGTGTTGCTGCTGTGTTTCACTCTTGTTAACCAGGTGTGTGTTGCTGCTGTGTTTCACTCTTGTTAACCAGGTGTGTGTTGCTGCTGTGTTTCACTCTTGTTAACCAGGTGTATGTTGCTGCTGTGTTTCACTCTTGTTAACCAGGTGTATGTTGCTGCTGTGTTTCACTCTTGTTAACCAGGTGTGTGTTGCTGCTGTGTTTCACTCTTGTTAACCAGGTGTGTGTTGCGACTGTGTTTCACTCTTGTTAACCAGGTGTGTGTTGCTGCTGTGTTTCACTCTTGTTAACCAGGTGTGTGTTGCGATTGTTTCACTCTTGTTAACCAGGTGTGTGTTGCGACTGTGTTTCACTCTTGTTAACAAGGTGTGTGTTGCTGCTGTGTTTCACTCTTGTTAACCAGGTGTGTGTTGCTGCTGTGTTTCACTCTTGTTAACCAGGTGTGTGTTGCTGCTGTGTTTCACTCTTGTTAACCAGGTGTGTGTTGCGACTGTGTTTCACTCTTGTTAACCAGGTGTGTGTTGCTGCTAGGTTTCACTCTTGTTAACCAGGTGTGTGTTGCGACTGTTTCACTCTTGTTAACCAGGTGTGTGTTGCTGCTGTGTTTCACTCTTGTTAACCAGGTGTGTGTTGCTGCTGTGTTTCACTCTTGTTAACCAGGTGTGTGTTGCTGCTGTGTTTCACTCTTGTTAACCAGGTGTGTGTTGCGACTGTGTTTCACTCTTGTTAACCAGGTGTGTGTTGCTGCTGTGTTTCACTCTTGTTAACCAGGTGTGTGTTGCTGCTGTGTTTCACTCTTGTTAACCAGGTGTGTGTTGCTGCTGTGTTTCACTCTTGTTAACCAGGTGTGTGTTGCTGCTGTGTTTCACTCTTGTTAACCAGGTGTGTGTTGCTGCTGTGTTTCACTCTTGTTAACCAGGTGTATGTTGCTGCTGTGTTTCACTCTTGTTAACCAGGTGTATGTTGCTGCTGTGTTTCACTCTTGTTAACCAGGTGTGTGTTGCTGCTGTGTTTCACTCTTGTTAACCAGGTGTGTGTTGCTGCTGTGTTTCACTCTTTTTAACCAGGTGTGTGTTGCTGCTGTGTTTCACTCTTGTTAACCAGGTGTATGTTGCTGCTGTGTTTCACTCTTGTTAACCAGGTGTATGTTGCTGCTGTGTTTCACTCTTGTTAACCAGGTGTGTGTTGCTGCTGTGTTTCACTCTTGTTAACCAGGTGTGTGTTGCTGCTGTGTTTCACTCTTGTTAACCAGGTGTGTGTTGCTGCTGTGTTTCACTCTTGTTAACCAGGTGTGTGTTGCGACTGTTTCACTCTTGTTAACCAGGTGTGTGTTGCGACTGTGTTTCACTCTTGTTAACAAGGTGTGTGTTGCTGCTGTGTTTCACTCTTGTTAACCAGGTGTGTGTTGCTGCTGTGTTTCACTCTTGTTAACCAGGTGTGTGTTGCTGCTGTGTTTCACTCTTGTTAACCAGGTGTGTGTTGCGACTGTGTTTCACTCTTGTTAACCAGGTGTGTGTTGCTGCTAGGTTTCACTCTTGTTAACCAGGTGTGTGTTGCGACTGTGTTTCACTCTTGTTAACCAGGTGTGTGTTGCTGCTGTGTTTCACTCTTGTTAACCAGGTGTGTGTTGCTGCTGTGTTTCACTCTTGTTAACCAGGTGTGTGTTGCTGCTGTGTTTCACTCTTGTTAACCAGGTGTGTGTTGCGACTGTGTTTCACTCTTGTTAACCAGGTGTGTGTTGCTGCTGTGTTTCACTCTTGTTAACCAGGTGTGTGTTGCTGCTGTGTTTCACTCTTGTTAACCAGGTGTGTGTTGCTGCTGTGTTTCACTCTTGTTAACCAGGTGTGTGTTGCTGCTGTGTTTCACTCTTGTTAACCAGGTGTGTGTTGCTGCTGTGTTTCACTCTTGTTAACCAGGTGTATGTTGCTGCTGTGTTTCACTCTTGTTAACCAGGTGTATGTTGCTGCTGTGTTTCACTCTTGTTAACCAGGTGTGTGTTGCTGCTGTGTTTCACTCTTGTTAACCAGGTGTGTGTTGCTGCTGTGTTTCACTCTTGTTAACCAGGTGTGTGTTGCTGCTGTGTTTCACTCTTGTTAACCAGGTGTGTGTTGCGACTGTTTCACTCTTGTTAACCAGGTGTGTGTTGCTGCTAGGTTTCACTCTTGTTAACCAGGTGTGTGTTGCTGCTGTGTTTCACTCTTGTTAACCAGGTGTGTGTTGCTGCTGTGTTTCACTCTTGTTAACCAGGTGTGTGTTGCGACTGTTTCACTCTTGTTAGCCAGGTGTGTGTTGCTGCTGTGTTTCACTCTTGTTAACCAGGTGTATGTTGCTACTATGTTTCACTCTTGTTACTCAGGTGTGTGTACCTACGATGTTTCACTCTTGTTAACCAGGTGTGTGTTGCTACTGTGTTTCACTCTTGTTAACTAGGTGTGTTTTGCTATGTTTTACTCTCGTTACTCAGGTGTGTGTTGCTACTATGTTTCACTCTTGTTACTCAGGTGTGTGTACCTACGATGTTTCACTCTTGTTAACTTTCTCGTTCACTGGATGTTTAACATTGATCCTGATCAATTATTTCATAATTTCCTTCAGTTACTGAAGTTGGAGGTGCAAGAGTTAGTCATCTTTATCCCTAAACGTTTCTCCCACACAGTAGGATTCTTCAGTCGAGCACAGAAGCTAGTAAAACCAGTAGAGGTGTGAAAACGATGTACTCAGTCCATCAACCTTTGAAAGACGTAGTTTTGAGGTGGTCAGTAGCTCAACCCGGAAAAGAGTTTTGCTCCACAATCAGGGTTGTGTTACGTACTGTTTGACAGGTCAAGTACGGAGCCTGGGTTATCCTCTCTCATAAATAACCCGCACATAGGAGAGAGGAGCTTACGACGACGTTTCGGTCCGACTATGACCATTTACAAAGTCACACTAACAAAATGGAGGGAGGGAGGGAGTATAAATAGGCCAGGAAGTGGAGGTAGAAGGTAGTAGTGGTGGAGGTGGTAATGGTGGTGGTGGAGCCAGTCTTCTCCCTCTTCCCCTTTCCTCTTTTCTCTTCCTCTTTTGGGTTGTCTTTCTTCTACCTTGGGTATTTGTTCCTTCATTATTTATCGCCCCCCCTCTCTGTGTTCTTGCTCTTACCCTCTGTGGGCCCCTAGCTCCCTTGTGGCCCCCCTAACTCCCTTGTGGGCCCTTTGTTCCTTTGCAGTGCCCCTTTCTTAGTATTCGACTGGCTCCACCATCCCCATTACTACCTCCATCTCTACCTACCACATCTCATTTTCGTTAGTGTGACTTTGTAAATTGACCAAGTTGGACCGAAACGTCGTGGAAAGCTCCTCTCTCCTATGTGCGGGTTATTTATGTATTGTTTCAGTCACGGTATTGTGCCTTTTTGTGTTGTTATTTATCCTCTCTCTCTCTCTCTCTCTCTCTCTCTCTCTCTCTCTCTCTCTCTCTCTCTCTCTCTCTCTCTCTCTCTCTCTCTCTCTCTCTCTCTCTCCCTCTCTCTTTCCTCACTGCTCGTTCTCGGTTTCTCTATATGTATGTTTATTTAGGTACAGGTACACATAAGTACAACTGCTATACATAGTGTAAATTATCTACCAGGATAACATAAAAAGGTCAGACAAAGTAACTTATTCCATGAGGTCCTAGTGATTCCATGAGGTCCTTGTGATTCCATGAGGTCCTTGTGATTCCATGAGGTCCTTGTGATTCCATGAGGTCCTTGTGATTCCATGAGGTCCTTGTGATTCCATGAGGTCCTTGTGATTCCATGAGGTCCTTGTGATTCCATGAGGTCCTTGTGATTCCATGAGGTCCTAGTGATTCCATGAGGTCCTAGTGATTCCATGAGGTCCTTGTGATTCCATGAGGTCCTTGTGATTCCATGAGGTCCTTGTGATTCCATGAGGTCCTTGTGATTCCATGAGGTCCTTGTGATTCAATTGGGGTCCTTGTGGTTCCAGTGGGGACCTTGTGGTTCCAGTGGGTCCTTGTGGTTCCACTGGGGTCCTTGTGGTTCCAGTGGGTCCTTGTGGTTCCAGTGGGGCCTTTGTGATTCCAGTGGGGTCCTTGTGGTTCCACTGGGATCCTTGTGGTTCCATGAGGTCTTTGTGATTCAATTGGGGTCCTTGCGGTTCCACTGGGGTCCATGTGGCTACACTGGGGTGGTAGTGGTTCCAATGAAGTCGTTATGCTTCCACTGGGGGTCGTTGTGGTTCCACTGGGGTCGTTGTGGTTCCACTGGGGTCCTTGTGGTTCCACTGGGGTTCTTTTGGTTCCATTGGGGTCCTTGTGGTTCCACTGGGGTGCTTGTGGCTCCACTGGGGTTCTTGTGATTCACTGGGGTCCTTGTGGTTCCACTGGGGTCCTTATGGTTCATTGGGGTGCTTGTGGTTCCACTGGAGTCCCTGTGGTTCCACTGGGGTCTTTGTGGTTCCACTGGGGTCCTTGTGGTTCAATGGGGTTCTTGTGGTTCACTGGGGTCCTTGTGGTTTCACTGGGGTCCTTGTGGTTCCACTGGGGCCCTTGTGGTTCCACTGGGTTCCTTGTGGTTCCACTGGGGTCCTTGTGGTTCCACTGGGGTCCTTGTGGTTCACTGGGGTCCTTGTCGTTCCACTGGTGGTCCTTGTGGTTCACTGAGGTCCTTGTGGTTCACTGGGGTCCTTGTGGTTTTACTGGGGTCCTTGTGGTTCCACTGGGGTCCTTGTGGTTCCACTGGGGTCCTGGTGGTTCACTGGGGTCCTTGTGGTTCCACTGGGGTCCTTATGGTTCCACCGGGGCCCTTTTGGTTCCACTGGGGTCCTTGTGGTTCCACTGGGGTCCTTGCGGTTCCACTGGGGTCCTTGTGGTTCCACTGGGGTCCTTGTGGTTCCACTGGGGTCTTTGTGGTTTCACTGGGTTCCTTGTGGTTCCACTGGGGTCTTTATGGTTCCACTAGGGTCCTTGTGGTTCCACTGGGGTCCTTGTGGTTCCACTGGGGTCCTAGTGGTTCCACTGGGGTCCTTGTGGTTCCACTGGGGACCTTGTGGTTCCACTGGGGTCCTTGTGGCTCACTCGGGTCCTTGTGGTTCCACTGGGGTCCTTGTGGTTCCACTGGGGTCCTTGTGGTTCCACCGGGGTCCTTGTGGTTCCACTGGGGTCCTTGTGGTTCCAGTTGGGTCCTTGTGGTTCCACTGGAGTCCTTGTGGTTCCAGTTGGGTCCTTGTGGTTCCAGTGGGGTCCTTGTGGTTCCACTGGGGTCCTTGTGGTTCCACTGGGGTTCTTGTGGTTCCTGGGGTCCTTGTAGTTCCACTGGGGTCCTTGTGGCTCCACTGGGGTCCTTGTGGTTCCACTGGGGTCTTTGTGGTTTCACTGGGGTCCTTGTGGTTCCACTGGGGTCCTTGTGGTTCCTCTGTGGTCTTTGTGATTCCACTGGGGTCGTTGTGGTTCCACTGGGGTCCTTGTGGTTCCACTGGGGTTCTTTTGGTTCCATTGGGGTCCTTGTGGTTCCACTGGGGAGCTTGTGGCTCCACTGGGGTTCTTGTGATTCACTGGGGTCCTTGTGGTTCCACTGGGGTCCTTATGGTTCATTGGGGTGCTTGTGGTTTCACTGGGGTCCCTGTGGTTTCACTGGGGTCTTTGTGGTTCCACTGGGGTCCTTGTGGTTCACTGGGGTTCTTGTGGTTCACTGGGGTCCTTGTGGTTTCACTGGGGTCCTTGTGGTTCCACTGGGGCCCTTGTGGTTCCACTGGGTTCCTTGTGGTTCCACTGGGGTCCTTGTGGTTCCACTGGGGTCCTTGTGGTTCACTGGGGTCCTTGTCGTTCCACTGGTGGTCCTTGTGGTTCACTGAGGTCCTTGTGGTTCACTGGGGTCCTTGTGGATTTACTGGGGTCCTTGTGGTTCCACTGGGGTCCTTGTGGTTCCACTGGGGTCCTGGTGGTTCACTGGGGTCCTTGTGGTTCCACTGGGGTCCTTGTGGCTCCACCAGGGTCCTTTTGGTTCCACTGGGGTCCTTGCGGTTCCACTGGGGTCCTTGCGGTTCCACTGGGGTCCTTGTGGTTCCACTGGGGTCCTTGTGGTTCCACTGGGGTCTTTGTGGTTTCACTGGGTTCCTTGTGGTTCCACTGGGGTTTTTATGGTTCCACTGGGGTCCTTGTGGTTCCACTGGGGTCCTTGTGGTTCCACTGGGGTCCTTGTGGTTCCACTGGGGTCCTTGTGGTTCCACTGGGGTCCTTGTGGTTCCACTGGGGTCCTTGTGGTTCCACTGGGGTCCTTGTGGATCACTCGGGTCCATGTGGTTCCACTGGGGTCCTTGTGGTTCCACTGGGGTCCTTGTGGTTCCACCGGGGTCCTTGTGGTTCCACTGGGGTCCTTGTGGTTCCAGTTGGGTCCTTGTGGTTCCACTGGAGTCCTTGTGGTTCCAGTTGGGTCCTTGTGGTTCCAGTGGGGTCCTTGTGGTTCCACTGGGGTCCTTGTGGTTCCACTGGGGTTCTTGTGGTTCCTGGGGTCCTTGTAGTTCCACTGGGGTCCTTGTGGTTCCACTGGGGTCCTTGTGGTTCCACTGGGGTATTTGTGGTTTCACTGAGGTCCTTGTGGTTCCACTGGGGTCCTTGTGGTTCCTCTGTGGTCTTTGTGATTCCACTGGGGTCGTTGTCTTTCCACTGGGGTCCTTGTGGTTCCACTGGGGTTCTTTTGGTTCCATTGGGGTCCTTGTGGTTCCACTGGGGTGCTTGTGGCTCCACTGGGGTTCTTGTGATTCACTGGGGTCCTTGTGGTTCCACTGGGGTCCTTATGGTTCATTGGGGTGCTTGTGGTTCCACTGGGGTCCCTGTGGTTCCACTGGGGTCTTTGTGGTTCCACTTGGGTCCTTGTGGTTCACTGGGGTTCTTGTGGTTCACTGGGGTCCTTGTGGTTTCACTGGGGTCCTTGTGGTTCCACTGGGGCCCTTGTGGTTCCACTGGGTTCCTTGTGGTTGCACTGGGGTCCTTGTGGTTCCACTGGGGTCCTTGTGGTTCACTGGGGTCTTTGTCGTTCCACTGGTGGTCCTTGTGGTTCACTGAAGTCCTTGTGGTTCACTGGGGTCCTTGTGGTTTTACTGGGGTCCTTGTGGTTCCACTGGGGTCCTTGTGGTTCCACTGGGGTCCTTGTGGTTCCACTGGGGTCCTGGTGGTTCTCTGGGGTCCTTGTGGTTCCACTGGGGTCCTTGTGGTTCTACTGGGGTCCTTGTAGTTCCACTGGTGTCCTTGTGGTTCCACTGGGGTCCTTGTGGTTCCATTGGGGTCGTTGTGGTTCCACTGGGGACCTTATGGTTCCACTGGGGTCCTTGTGGTTCCATTGGGGTCCTTGTTGTTCCACTGGGGTGTCTTGTGGTTCTATTGGGGTCCTTGTGGTTCCACTGGGGTCCTTGTGGTTCCACTGGGGACCTTGTGGTTCCATTGGGGTCCTTGTGGTTCCACTGGGGACCTTGTGGTTCCATTGGGGTCCTTGTGGTTCCACTGGGGTCCTTGTGGTTCCATTGGGGTCCTTGTGGTTCCATTGGGGTCCTTGTGGTTCCACTGGGGTCCTTGTGGTTCCACTGGGGACCTTGTGGTTCCATTGGGGTCCTTGTGGTTCCACTGGGGACCTTGTGGTTCCAATGGGGTCCTTGTGGTTCCACCTTGTGGTTCCACTGGGGTCCTTGTGGTTCCACTGGGGACCTTGTGGTTCCATTGGGGTCCTTGTGGTTCCACTGGGGACCTTGTGGTTCCATTGGGGTCCTTGTGGTTCCACTGGGGTCCTTGTGGTTCCACTGGGGTCCTTGTGGTTCCACTGGGGTCCTTGTGGTTCCACTGGGGTCCTTGTGGTTCCACTGGGGTCCTTGTGGTTCCACTGGGGACCTTGTGGTTCCATTGGGGTCCTTGTGGTTCCACTGGGGACCTTGTGGTTCCATTGGGGTTTTTGTGGTTCCACTGGGGACCTTGTGGTTCCATTGGGGTCCTTGTGGTTCCACTGGGGTCCTTGTGGTTCCACTGGGGTCCTTGTGGTTCCACTGCGGTCCTTGTGGTTCCACTGGGGTCCTTGTGGTTCCACTGGGGTCCTTGTGGTTCCACTGGGGTCCTTGTGGTTCCACTGGAGTCCTTTTGGTTCCACTGGGGTCCTTGTGGTTCCACTGGGGTCCTTGTGGTTCCACTGGGGTCCTTGTGGTTCCACTGGAGTCCTTGTGGTTCCACTGGGGTCCTTGTGGTTCTACTGGGGTCCTTGTAGTTCCACTGGTGTCCTTGTGGTTCCACTGGGGTCCTTGTGGTTCCATTGGGGTCCTTGTGGTTCCACTGGGGACCTTATGGTTCCACTGGGGTCCTTGTGGTTCCATTGGGGTCCTTGTTGTTCCACTGGGGTGTCTTGTGGTTCTATTGGGGTCCTTGTGGTTCCACTGGGGTCCTTGTGGTTCCACTGGGGACCTTGTGGTTCCATTGGGGTCCTTGTGGTTCCACTGGGGACCTTGTGGTTCCATTGGGGTCCTTGTGGTTCCACTGGGGTCCTTGTGGTTCCATTGGGGTCGTTGTGGTTCCATTGGGGTCCTTGTGGTTCCACTGGGGTCCTTGTGGTTCCACTGGGGACCTTGTGGTTCCATTGGGGTCCTTGTGGTTCCACTGGGGACCTTGTGGTTCCATTGGGGTCCTTGTGGTTCCACTGGGGACCTTGTGGTTCCATTGGGGTCCTTGTGGTTCCACTGGGGTCCTTGTGGTTCCACTGGGGACCTTGTGGTTCCATTGGGGTCCTTGTGGTTCCACTGGGGACCTTGTGGTTCCATTGGGGTCCTTGTGGTTCCACTGGGGACCTTGTGGTTCCATTGGGGTCCTTGTGGTTCCACTGGGGTCCTTGTGGTTCCACTGGGGTCCTTGTGGTTCCACTGGGGTCCTTGTGGTTCCACTGGGGTCCTTGTGGTTCCACTGGGGTCCTTGTGGTTCCACTGGGGACCTTGTGGTTCCATTGGGGTCCTTGTGGTTCCACTGGGGACCTTGTGGTTCCATTGGGGTTTTTGTGGTTCCACTGGGGACCTTGTGGTTCCATTGGGGTCCTTGTGGTTCCACTGGGGTCCTTGTGGTTCCACTGGGGTCCTTGTGGTTCCACTGCGGTCCTTGTGGTTCCACTGGGGTCCTTGTGGTTCCACTGGGGTCCTTGTGGTTCCACTGGGGTCCTTGTGGTTCCACTGGAGTCCTTTTGGTTCCACTGGGGTCCTTGTGGTTCCACTGGGGTCCTTGTGGTTCCACTGGGGTCCTTGTGGTTCCACTGGAGTCCTTGTGGTTCCACTGGGGTCCTTGTGGTTCCACTGGAGTCCTTGTGGTTCCACTGGGGTCCTTGTGGTTCCACTGGGGTCCTTGTGGTTCCACTGGAGTCCTTGTGGTTCCACTGGGGTCCTTGTGGTTCCACTGGGGTCCTTGTGGTTCCACTGGAGTCCTTGTGGTTCCACTGGGGTCCTTGTGGTTCCACTGGGTTCCTTGTGGTTCCACTGGGGTCCTTGTGGTTCCACTGGGGTCCTTGTGGTTTCACTGGGGTCCTTGTGGTTCCACTGGGGTCCTTGTGGTTCCACTGGGGTTCTTGTGGTTCCACTGGGGTTCTTATGGTTCCACTGGGGTTCTTGTGGTTCCACTGGGGTTCTTGTGGTTCCACTGGGGACCTTGTGGTTCCACTGGGGTCCTTGTGGTTCCACTGGGGACCTTGTGGTTCCACTGGGGTCCTTGTGGTTCCACTGGGGTTCTTGTGGTTCCACTGGGGTTCTTGTGGTTCCACTGGGGTCCTTGTGGTTCCACTGGGGTCCTTGTGGTTCCACTGGGATCCTTGTGGTTCCACTGGGGTCCTTGTGGTTCCACTGGGGTCCTTGTGGTTCCACTGGGTTCCTTGTGGTTCCACTGGGTTCCTTGTGGTTCCACTGGGGTCCTTGTGGTTCCACTGGGGTCCTTGTGGTTCCACTGGGGTCCTTGTGGTTCCACTGGGGTCCTTGTGGTTCCACTGGGGTCCTTGTGGTTCCACTGGGGTCCTTGTGGTTCCACTGGGGTCCTTGTGGTTCCACTGGGGTACTTGTGGTTCCACTGGGGTCCTTGTGGTTCCACTTGTGGTTCCACTGGGGTCCTTGTGGTTCCACTTGTGGTTCCACTGGGGTCCTTGTGGTTCCACTGGGGTCCTTGTGGTTCCACTGGGGTCCTTGTGGTTCCACTGGGGTCCTTGTGGTTCCACTGGGGTCCTTGTGGTTCCACTGGGGTCCTTGTGGTTCCACTGGGGTCCTTGTGGTTCCACTGGGGTCCTTGTGGTTCCACTGGGGTCCTTGTGGTTCCACTGGGGTGGTTTCACTTGTGGTTCCACTGGGGTCCTTGTGGTTCCACTGGGGTCCTTGTGGTTCCACTGGGGTCCTTGTGGTTCCACTGGGGTCCTTGTGGTTCCACTGGGATCCTTGTGGTTCCACTGGGGTCCTTGTGGTTCCACTGGGGTCCTTGTGGTTCCTTGTGGTTCCACTGGGGTCCTTGTGGTTCCACTGGGGTCCTTGTGGTTCCACTGGGGTCCTTGTGGTTCCACTGGGGTCCTTGTGGTTCCACTGGGGTCCTTGTGGTTCCACTGGGGTCCTTGTGGTTCCACTGGGGTCCTTGTGGTTCCACTGGGGTCCTTGTGGTTCCACTGGGGTCCTTGTGGTTCCACTGGGGTCCTTGTGGTTCCACTGGGGTCCTTGTGGTTCCACTGGGGTCCTTGTGGTTCCACTGGGGTCCTTGTGGTTCCACTGGGGTCCTTGTGGTTCCACTGGGGTCCTTGTGGTTCCACTGGGGTCCTTGTGGTTCCACTGGGGTCCTTGTGGTTCCACTGGGGTCCTTGTGGTTCCACTGGGGTCCTTGTGGTTCCACTGGGGTCCTTGTGGTTCCACTGGGGTCCTTGTGGTTCCACTGGGGTCCTTGTGGTTCCACTGGGGTCCTTGTGGTTCCACTGGGGTCCTTGTGGTTCCACTGGGGTCCTTGTGGTTCCACTGGGGTCCTTGTGGTTCCACTGGGGTCCTTGTGGTTCCACTGGGGTCCTTGTGGTTCCACTGGGGTCCTTGTGGTTCCACTGGGGTCCTTGTGGTTCCACTGGGGTCCTTGTGGTTCCACTGGGGTCCTTGTGGTTCCACTGGGGTCCTTGTGGTTCCACTGGGGTCCTTGTGGTTCCACTGGGGTCCTTGTGGTTCCACTGGGGTCCTTGTGGTTCCACTGGGGTCCTTGTGGTTCCACTGGGGTCCTTGTGGTTCCACTGGGGTCCTTGTGGTTCCACTGGGGTCCTTGTGGTTCCACTGGGGTCCTTGTGGTTCCACTGGGGTCCTTGTGGTTCCACTGGGGTCCTTGTGGTTCCACTGGGGTCCTTGTGGTTCCACTGGGGTCCTTGTGGTTCCACTGGGGTCCTTGTGGTTCCACTGGGGTCCTTGTGGTTCCACTGGGGTCCTTGTGGTTCCACTGGGGTCCTTGTGGTTCCACTGGGGTCCTTGTGGTTCCACTGGGGTCCTTGTGGTTCCACTGGGGTCCTTGTGGTTCCACTGGGGTTCTTGTGGTTCCTCTGTCCTTGTGGTTCCACTGGGGTCCTTGTGGTTCCACTGGGGTCCTTGTGGTTCCACTGGGGTCCTTGTGGTTCCACTGGGGTGGTTCCACTTGTGGTTCCACTGGGGTCCTTGTGGTTCCACTGGGGTCCTTGTGGTTCCACTGGGGTCCTTGTGGTTCCACTGGGGTCCTTGTGGTTCCACTGGGGTTCTTGTGGTTCCACTGGGGTTGTTGTGGTTCCACTGGGGTCCTTGTGGTTCCTCTGGGGTCCTTGTGGTTCCACTGGGGTCCTTGTGGTTCCACTGGGGTTCTTGTGGTTCCACTGGGGTTCTTGTGGTTCCACTGGGGTCCTTGTGGTTCCACTGGGGTCCTTGTGGTTCCACTGGGGTTCTTGTGGTTCCACTGGGGTTCTTGTGGTTCCACTGGGGTCCTTGTGGTTCCACTGGGGTCCTTGTGGTTCCACTGGGGTCCTTGTGGTTCCACTGGGGTTCTTGTGGTTCCACTGGGGTTCTTGTGGTTCCACTGGGGTCCTTGTGGTTCCACTGGGGTCCTTGTGGTTCCACTGGGGTCCTTGTGGTTCCACTGGGGTTCTTGTGGTTCCACTGGTATTCCTTGTGGTTCCACTGTGGTCCTTGTGGTTCCACTGGGGTCCTTGTGGTTCCACCTGGGTCCTTGTGGTTCCACTGGGGTCCTTGTGGTTCCACTGGGGTCCTTGTGGTTCCACTGGGGTCCTTGTGGTTCCACTGGGGTCCTTGTGGTTCCACTGGGGTCCTTGTGGTTCCACTGGGGTCCTTGTGGTTCCACTGGGGTCCTTGTGGTTCCACTGGGGACCTTGTGGTTCCACTGGGGTCCTTGTGGTTCCACTGGGGTCCTTGTGGTTCCACTGGGGTCCTTGTGGTTCCACTGGGGTCCTTGTGGTTCCACTGGGGTCCTTGTGGTTCCACTGGGGTCCTTGTGGTTCCACTGGGGTCCTTGTGGTTCCACTGGGGACCTTGTGGTTCCACTGGGGACCTTGTGGTTCCACTGGGGTCCTTGTGGTTCCACTGGGGACCTTGTGGTTCCACTGGGGACCTTGTGGTTCCACTGGGGTCCTTGTGGTTCCACTGGGGTCCTTGTGGTTCCACTGGGGTCCTTGTGGTTCCACTGGGGTCCTTGTGGTTCCACTGGGGTCCTTGTGGTTCCACTGGGGTCCTTGTGGTTCCACTGGGGTCCTTGTGGTTCCACTGGGGTCCTTGTGGTTCCACTGGGGTCCTTGTGGTTCCACTGGGGTCCTTGTGGTTCCACTGGGGTCCTTGTGGTTCCACTGGGGTCCTTGTGGTTCCACTTGGGTCCTTGTGGTTCCACTGGGGTCCTTGTGGTTCCACTGGGGTCCTTGTGGTTCCACTGGGGTTCTTGTGGTTCCACTGGGGTCCTCGTGGTTCCACTGGGGTCCTTGTGGTTCCACTGGGGTCCTTGTGGTTCCACTGGGGTCCTTGTGGTTCCACTGGGGTCCTTGTGGTTCCACTGGGGTTCTTGTGGTTCCACTGGGGTTCTTGTGGTTCCACTGGGGTCCTTGTGGTTCCACTGGGGTCCTTGTGGTTCCACTGGGGTCCTTGTGGTTCCACTGGGGTCTTGAAGCATCTTTAGTTTTCTTTTTAAATTGGCTGTTATTTTGTTTTTTGACATCCTGTTTCTCTCTCTCTTCTCTGTCTCTCTCCTCTCTGTCTCTCTCCTCTCTGTCTCTCTCCTCTCTGTCTGTCTCCTCTCTGTCTCTCTCCTCTCTGTCTGTCTCCTCTCTGTCTGTCTCCTCTCTGTCTCTCTCCTCTCTGTCTGTCTCCTCTCTGTCTGTCTCCTCTCTGTCTGTCTCCTCTCTGTCTGTCTCCTCTCTGTCTGTCTCCTCTCTGTCTGTCTCCTCTCTGTCTGTCTCCTCTCTGTCTCTCTCCTCTCTGTCTCCTCTCTGTCTGTCTCCTCTCTGTCTGTCTCCTCTCTGTCTCCTCTCTGTCTGTCTGCTCTCTGTCTGTCTCCTCTCTGTCTGTCTCCTCTCTGTCTGTCTCATCTCTGTCTGTCTCCTCTCTGTCTGTCTCCTCTCTGTCTGTCTCCTCTCTGTCTGTCTCCTCTCTTTCTCTCTCCTCTCTGTCTCTCTCCTCTCTGTCTCTCTCCTCTCTGTCTCTCTCCTCTCTGTCTCTCTCCTCTCTGTCTCTCTCCTCTCTGTCTCTCTCCTCTCTGTCTCTCCCCTCTCTGTTTCTCTCCTCTCTGTCTCTCTCCTCTCTGTCTCTCTCCTCTCTGTCTCTCTCCTCTCTGTCTCTCTCCTCTCTGTCTCTCTCCTCTCTGTCTCTCTCCTCTCTGTCTCTCTCCTCTCTGTCTCTCTCCTCTCTGTCTCTAGATCTCAAATTAATTGGTTTCTGTGTACTTTCTTTGTATTATGTTTCAGTTGCGTGTCTGTGTGTTCTGTGTGTTGGTTCTGAGGCGTGGCTGCCACAGCCGCCATGTTGACGGTCAATGTTGTGTTGTTATGGTTGGCAGTGTTGGTCAGCACTATGGTGGTTCGTGAGATGACTTCTTGATTAACCTCATGACAACTCTGTGTTGATGAATTATACAGCAACAGTAACTCTCTCTGTCTGGCTTTCTGTTTCTTTTTGTCTGTCTGTCTCTGTCTGTCGGTCTGTTTGTCTGTCTCTGTCTCGGTCTGTCTGCCTGTCGGTATGTTTGTCTGTCTGTTTGTCTGTCTGTCTGTCTATCTCTGTCTGTCTGCCTGTCTCTCTCTCTCTCACACACACACGAGGTGGTGAATACAGTGATGTACAACCCGCCAATGAATAGCAGGAGGCCAATACAAGAGCAACAGAGCAATGGTGGACACACCGACTGAGGTGGCCAGAAGGGCCCACGTGGGCAGAGCAAAGTTACTAGTTGTGAGTGACTTCAGTCACAAGGAAATTGATTGAGAAAACATGGAGCCACATGGGGAACCAGAAACATGGGGGGCTAGGATGATGGAGATGGTACTAGAAAACCTCATGTATGAACATGTTAGGGACACTACCAGAGAAAGATAGGGAGGATGAACCAGCAAGACTAGACCTCATATTCACCTTGAGTAGTTCAGACAGTGAGAACATCACTTATGAAAGATCTCTCGGAGCTAATGATCATGTGGGTCTGAGCTTCGAATACATTTGTGGCATGCTAAGAGCATATTACATTTTATTTGACGTATATAACACACCCATATAGGCTGCCTCCCGACCAGTGAACCAGGTGCTAAGGCTTTAACGATCAAAGTGGCCCCCCATCGTTATACCAGTACCTTGGTTCAACCAAACAATCACAAGGAAGCTTGCCAAAGCTGTGAGGCTATGTGTTACACTCGTGGAAACAACTTTGGCAGGCTTACCTTCACTGCAAATGCAAACATAAGACACGGTGATCCGTATCTTATGCTTGCATTTGCCTAATTGTACATAGCGTAAATACTGTACATAGCCTATAATACACTGTAAATATGAGCTTGTTTTGGTGAAGGATATATAATTCAGTTATTCTCTGCTGTTTTGCTTGTTTCCAAGTGGTAATCACATTACGACCAGGTGTGCAGGCCATATCTACACCTCTGTACATAACATTGTAGAGCTAAAAGTAAAGAGGGAAGCAGCACGAGTAGGATATGAGAAATCAAACTATAAAACAGGGGACTACACAGGTATGAGGAATTTCCTGCATGAGGTATAGTGGGATAAACAGTGAATGAAATGATGGAATACGTGACCACAAAATGCAAAAAGGCGGAGGAGAGGTTTGTACCGATGGGCAACACAATCAATGGGAAGACCAGAATGAGTCCTTGGTTCACCCAAAGGTGCAGAGAGGCTAAAACTAAGTGCGCTAGAGAATGGAAAAGTATAGAAGACAAATGACTCATGATAAAAGGAGATTAGCCGAAGAGCCAGAAATTAATGTGCATGGATAAGGAGGGAGGCCCAGAGGCAATACCAGAATGACATAGCATCGAAAGTCAAATCTGACCCAAAGATGTTGTACAGCCACATCAGGAGGAAATCAACAGTCAAGGACCAGGTAATCAGACTGAGGAAGGAAGGAGAGATCACAAGAAACTACAAAAAAGGATGTGAAGAGCTAAACACAAGATTAAAGGAAGTGTTTTCAGTGGAGACAGACTGGACTACAGTAAACCAAAATGGTAGGATACACCAACAAGTGCTGGACACATTACACACAACCGAAGAGGAGATGAAGAGGCTAATAAGTGAACTAGAGACCTCAAAGGCGGTGGGACCGGACAACATCTCTCCGTGGGTCTTGAGAGAGGGAGCAGAGGCACTGTGTGTACCACTAACAACAATCTTCAGCACATCTATTGAAACAGGGCAACTACTTGAGGTGTAGAAGACAGTAAATGTAGTTCCAATCTTTGAGAACGGAGACAGGCAGATAACATTAAACTGCAGACCACTGTCACTGACATGTATACTGTGCACAATCATGGAGAAGTTTATCAGGAACAGACTGGCGGAACACCTAGAACGGAATGAGCTTATACACGATAATCAGCACGATTTCAGGGAGGGAAAATCCTGTGTCACAAACCTAGTGGAGTTTTACGACAAGGTGGCAGAAATAAGGCAGAAGAAAGAGGGGTGGGTAAACTGTATTTTCTTGGATTGTAAGGTTTTTCGACCCTGTTCCACACATGAGATTAGTGCAAAAACTAGAGAAACAGGCATGAGTAACAGGAAAGGCACTGCAATTGATCTAAGAATACCTGACAGGAAGGACACAACGAGTGATGGTACGTGAGAAGGTGTGAGAGTGAGCGACTGTCATGGGCAGGGTTCCACAAGGGACGGTGCTGTTTTTGGTATATGTGAATGACATGATGGAATGGATAGATTCAGAGGTGTCCCTGTTTACTGACGATGTGAAGCTAATGCGGAGAATTCAAGTGGATGAGAATCAGGTAGGATTTGGACAGGCTGCCAGCCTGGTTTAACAACCGGCTCCTGGAGTTTAACCCCACCAAGTGCAAAGTCATGAAGATTGGGGAGGTCACAGAAGACCACAGGCAGGGTACTGGCTAAGGATGAGGGGCAGCAATAACTACAAACCTCACTCAAGGAAAAGGATCCAGTGGTGAGTACAATACCGAGCACATGTGGGGCGCACATCAACCAGATAACTGCTGCAGCATATGGGCGCCTGGCAAACCTGAGAAAGGGGTTTCGACATCTCAATGAGGACTCAATGAGGAATTGTTTAAGACTCTGTACACTGTGTACATCAGGTTCATATTGGAGCATGCAGCACCAGTATGGAACCCACATCTGGTCAAACACGTCAAGAAATTAAAGAAAGTGCCAAAGTTTGCAGCAAGACTAGTCCCGGAGCTAAGGGTTGTTTTACGAGGAGAGGTTAATGGAAATCGACCTGACGACACTGGAGGACAGGAGAGATTGGGATGACATGATTTCGACATACAAAATACAAAGAGGAATTGACAGTGTGGATAGGGACAGAATGTTCCAGAGATGGGACACAGCAACAGGGGGTCACAACTGGAAGTTGAAGACTCAGATGAATCACAGGGATGTTAAGAAATATTTCTTGGGTCAGAGTTGTCAGGAAGTCGAATAGTCTGGAGAGTGATGTAGTGGAGGCAAGATCCATCCATAGCTTTAAGAAGAGGTACGATAAAGCTCATGGAATTTTATCGTGCTTCTCCACTGGAGTTTACCTGGAGTTTACCTGGAGAGAGTTCCGGGGGTCAACGCCCCCGCGGCCCGGTCTGTGACCAGGCCTCCTGGTGGATCAGAGCCTGATCAACCAGGCTGTTACTGCTGGCTGCACGCAAACCAACGTACGAGCCACAGCCCGGCTGATCAGGAACCGACTTTAGGTGCTTGTCCAGTGCCAGCTTGAAGACTGCCAGGGGTCTGTTGGTAATCCCCCTTATGTATGCTGGGAGGCAGTTGAACAGTCTCGGGCCCCTGACACTTATTGTATGGTCTCTTAACGTGCTAGTGACACCCCTGCTTTTCATTGGGGGGATGGTGCATCGTCTGCCAAGTCTTTTGCTTTCGTAGTGAGTGATTTTCGTGTGCAAGTTCGGTACTAGTCCCTCTAGGATTTTCCAGGTGTATATAATCATGTATCTCTCCCGCCTGCGTTCCAGGGAATACAGGTTCAGGAACCTCAAGCGCTCCCAGTAATTGAGGTGTTTTATCTCCGTTATGCGCGCCGTGAAGGTTCTCTGTACATTTTCTAGGTCGGCAATTTCACCTGCCTTGAAAGGTGCTGTTAGTGTGCAGCAATATTCCAGCCTAGATAGAACAAGTGACCTGAAGAGTGTCATCATGGGCTTGGCATCCCTCGTTTTGAAGGTTCTCATTATCCATCCTGTCATTTTTCTAGCAGATGCGATCGATACAATGTTATGGTCCTTGAAGGTGAGATCATCCGACATGATCACTCCCAGGTCTTTGACGTTGGTGTTTCGTTCTATTTTGTGGCCAGAATTTGTTTTGTACTCTGATGAAGATTTAATTTCCTTGTGTTTACTGGTGGCGACCAGTAAAGAGGCAGGGGCCAGGAGTTGTGACTCAACCCCTGCAACCACAAATAGGAAACAAATAGGTAGGTACACACATTCACACACAGACACACACAGACACACACACACACACACACACACACACACACACACACACACACACACACACACACACACACACACACACACACACACACACACACACACACACACACACACACACACACACACACACACACACACACACACTCCACGGGAAGGAACTAAAACACATCAGAGGATGCAATGGGAGTCACAGTGGGAGGTGGAAAGGGAAAGATCCGTGTTTGTCTATGGGCTAGACGAAGCTAATGGGGAAACTTATGATGAAAGAAAGCAGGAGGAGAAAAAAGCGATTGAAGATATCATGAAAGTGATAGGCGAGGGGGACATGACCCAGGTGGCAAATTTTCGGAGAATCGGGTGGTTCACAAAGAAAAGGAATTGGCCTCTCAAAGTAATTTTCAAGGCAGAATCAACCCGAACCATGATCCTGCAGGAGAAAGCACGGCTGAGAGGCAAGCAGGAGTTCCGGAGTGTGTACCTCGATCGAGACAGAACACAGGACGAAAGGAAGACAATGAAAGAGAGAGTTCAAAAACGAAAGGAGAAATGGGAGGAAATGAAAAAGGAGAGCAGAATAACCCAGGATCAAATGGAAGGACAAGCGCACCCCCCAGAAACACCTGCAGAAGGACTCCAGCCACGACACCCCAAGGCAACTGAACAATCCAAACCAACCATCACACACCGATCCCTCTGTTTCCACCCCCCGCACCACAGTTACAGTATTAGAACAGAAGTTGAAGGTTTGGTACACAAATGCAGATGGATTAACGAATAAACATGAGGAATGGCAAGAAAGAATCAATGAGAAGTCCCCAGACATCATAGCAGTTACAGAAACAAAACTCATGGAGACAATAACAGATGCAATCTTCCCACCAGGATACCAGATCATGAGGAAAGATAGAAGGGGCAGGGGGGGAGGTGGGGTTGCTCTGCTCGTAAAAAACAGATGGAAATTCGAGAAAATGGAAGGAATAGATGAGACGGGAGAAAGAGACTACATAGCAGGTACACTTCAGTCTGGGGAACACAAAGTGGTCATTGCAGTGATGTATAATCCACCACAGAACTGCAGGAGGCCAAGAGAGGAATATGAAGAGAGCAACAGAGCAATGGTGGACACACTTGCTGAGGTGGCAAGAAGAGCTCACTCCAGCAGAGCAAAGTTGCTGGTTATGGGGGATTTCAACCACAGGGAGATTGACTGGGAAAACCTGGAGCCACATGGGGGTCCCGAAACATGGAGAGCCAGGATGTTGGACGTGGTGCTGGAAAACCTCATGCACCAACATGTTAAGGACACTACCAGAGTGAGAGGGGAGGATGAACCAGCAAGATTGGACCTTGTGTTCACCCTGGGCAGCTCAGATATTGAGGACATCAAGTATGAGAGTCCCCTAGGAGCTAGCGACCACGTGGTTCTGTGCTTTGAATACATAGTAGAGCTGCAAGTGGAGAGATTAACAGGAGTTGAATGGGAAAAGCCTGACTATAAAAGAGGGGACTACATAGGGTTGAAGAACTTCCTGCGGGAGGTCCAGTGGGACAGAGAACTGGCAGGAAAGCCAGTAAATGAAATGATGGAATATGTAACAACAAAATGCAAGGAGGCAGTGGAAAGGTTTATTCCCAAGGGCAACAGTAACAACGGGAAGAAAAGAACGAGCCCCTGGTTTACCCGACGGTGTAAGGAGGCAAAAATAAAGTGCAATAGAGAATGGAAAAAGTACAGAAGGCAGAGAACACACGAAAATAGGGAGATCAGTCGCAGAGCCAGGAATGAGTACGCACAGGTAAGGAGGGAGGCCCAGCGACAGTATGAAAATGACATAGCATCGAGAATCAAGACTGACCCGAAACTGTTGTATAGCCACATCAGGAGGAAGACAACAGTCAAAGACCAGGTGATCAGATTAAGGACAGAAGGTGGAGAACTCACAAGAAATGATCAGGAGGTATGTGAGGAGCTGAACAGGAGATTTAAGGAAGTTTTTACAGTAGAGACAGAAAGGGCTGTGGGAAGACAGCACAGAAGGGAACATCAAGAGGGAATATACCAACAAGTGTTGGATGACATACGAACAACTGAGGAGGAGGTGAAGAAGCTCTTAAGTGACCTTGACACCTCAAAGGCGATGGGACCGGACAACATCTCCCCATGGGTCCTTAGAGAAGGAGCAGAGATGCTGTGCGTGCCTCTAACCACAATCTTCAACACATCCCTTGAAACTGGGCAACTACCTGAGAAATGGAAGACAGCTAATGTAGTCCCCATATTTAAGAAAGGAAACAGAAACGAGGCACTAAACTACAGACCTGTGTCTCTGACATGTATAGTGTGCAAAGTCATGGAGAAGATTATCAGGAGGAGAGTGGTCGAACACCTGGAAAGGAACAAGATTATAAATGAAAACCAGCATGGGTTCATGGAAGGCAAATCTTGTATCACAAACCTCCTGGAGTTTTATGACAAGGTAACAGAATGTAAAGTAAAAGGACACAAGTGCAACTAATGTGACATTTATTGTGGCAACGTTTCGCTCTCCAGGAGCTTTATCAAGCCATTACGTAATGGCTTGATAAAGCTCCTGGAGAGCGAAACGTTGCCACAATAAATGTCACATTAGTTGCACTTGTGTCCTTTTACTTTACATATTGTCGGTAATTCTACCAACTTTATTACAAGGTAACAGAAGTAAGACACGAGAGAGAGGGGTGGGTAGATTGCGTTTTCCTAGACTGCAGGAAGGCCTTTGACACAGTTCCCCACAAGAGATTAGTGCAGAAGCTGGAGGATCAGGCGCACGTAAAAGGGAGGGCACTGCAATGGATAAGGGAATACCTGACAGGGAGGCAGCAACGAGTCATGGTACGTGAAGAGGTATCACAGTGGGCGCCTGTTACGAGCGGGGTCCCACAGGGGTCAGTTCTAGGACCAGTGCTATTTTTGATATATGTGAACGGCATGATGGAAGGAATAGACTCTGAAGTGTTCCTGTTCGCAGATGACGTGAAGTTGATGAGAAGAATTAAATCGGACGAGGATGAGGCAGGACTGCAAAGAGACCTGGACAGGCTGGACATGTGGTCCAGCAACTGGCTTCTCGAATTCAATCCAGCCAAATGCAAAGTCATGAAGATTGGGGAGGGGCAAAGAAGACCGCAGAAAGAGTATAGGCTAGGTGGACAAAGACTACAGACCTCACTCAGGGAGAAAGACCTTGGGGTGACCATAACACCGAGCACATCACCGGAGGCACACATTAACCAAATAACCGCTGCAGCATACGGGCACCTGGCAAACCTGAGAATAGCGTTCCGATACCTTAATAAGGAATCGTTCAAGACACTGTACACTGTGTATGTTAGGCCCATACTGGAGTATGCAGCACCAGTCTGGAACCCACACCTGGTCAAGCACCTCAAGAAGTTAGAGAAAGTACAAAGGTTTGCAATAAGGCTAGTCCCAGAGCTCAAGGGAATGTCGTACGAGGAAAGGTTAAGGGAAATCGGACTGACGACACTGGAGGACAGAAGGGTCAGGGGAGACATGATAACGACATACAAGATACTGCGGGGAATAGACGAGGTGGACAGAGATAGGATGTTCCAGAGAGGGGACACAGGGACAAGGGGTCACAACTGGAAGCTGAAGACTCAGACGAGTCACAGGGACGTTAGGAAGTATTTCGTCAGTCATAGAGTTGTCAGCAAGTGGAATAGCCTAGCAAGTGAAGTAGTGGAGGCAGGAACCATACATAGTTTTAAGAAGAGGTATGACAAAGCTCAGGAAGCAGAGAGAGAGAGGATCCAGTAGCGATCAGTGAAGAGGCGGGGCCAGGAGCTGAGTCTCGACCCCTGCAACCACAATTAGGTGAGTACAATTAGGTGAGTACACACACACACAAAGAAGAACAAAGATGGTCAACATGTCGACCTTGGGATCTTTGTTATTGACCAACCAGTGTTGTGTATTCACCCAGCTCTGTGTCCGGGGGGTTGAATCCTGGCTCCCAGACTGCCTAGTAGTCTCTCCAGAGGTTGATCCCTAACTTTTGGCCTTCGCCCTCCGATTCACTAAGTTGGTTGAGAACAACCATCCTGTCATATGTGAAACGGCAGCCAGTTAAACGTGTTGCACTCTGGTCAGGTTTTCAGAGTGACAAACTACCGACAGGAAAGGAATATTTGGTACATTTTTCTTAAAAATTCAGAGAGTGATTGGCAGGTAACATACAGGAACTTCCAGTCAGTGTATGAAGGCTGTCTGACTTCTCTCATTCCTGAGTATTACACCCATTATATAAATACATGGCATACAAGGTTTGTACAGAATGTATACAAGGGAGAGATTAATACATCAGCCTACAAAGTACACATGGAGGTCAGGGTTCGTATTAGAGAGGTCAAGTTGTAAGATCTTGTCTCCATCTTGTTACTGTAAAGGAGTTTCTCTTCCATTATTATTACAAACACAGGTATAGTCTAGTGGCCTGCACAACTGGTTGTAGCACGATAACCAGTGTAGTCTAATGGCCTGCACACCTGCTCGTAGCACGATAACCAGTGTAGTCTAGTGGCCTGCACACCTGCTTGTAGCACGATAACCAGTGTAATCTAGTGGCCTGCCCACCTGCTTGTAGCACGATAACCAGTATAGTCTAGTGGCCTGCACACCTGATTGTAGCACGATAACCAGTGTTGTGTAGAGACCTGCACACCTAGTTGTAGCACGATAACCATTGTAGTCTTGTGGCCTGCACACCTGGTTGTAGCACGATAACCAGTGTTGTGTAGTGTCCTGCACACCTGGTTATAGCACGATAACCAAGGTAGGAAAGAGGAAAAGGCAGAAAGAGTAAATGCTTATACAGTGGACCCTCAACCAACGGCATTAATCCGTTCCAGAGGGCTTGCCGTTGGTCGAAATTGCCGTTGGTCGAGTTAATTTTCCCCATAAGAAATAATGGAAATATAATTAATCCGTTCCTGACACCCCAAAGTCTGAAAAAAAATTAAATGAAATATACATTTCCTTATATGGAAAGGGATGGGACATGCAAATTAAACAACAAATAAATGCCACTTACCTTTATTGTGGAGTTGTTGATGAGTGATGTGCCAGCAGCTGGGAAATTCAGAATTGTCTATTGCTTGGAAGGAGAATCCCCTTCCAGAAGGATTTCATTTCCATCGTAATTCTCATCCTTTTTAACACAGGCTTGGCACTAGAAGCTTTCTTGGGACCCATGGTGGCTTATTTAGCAGTTACAAGCACTAGAAATAGTAGAATTATCCAAAATATATGGGAGGCACATGTGGAAACTGATCGCAACAGCTTGTAAACAATGGCACACTGTCTCTTGGAGTGGCTGGGCCCGCTCAGGCTGCGCTCCGGGCACATCGACATGTTCCGGACAAACGTCGTTGGTTAAGTTTTTCACCATTGGTTAAGGCATTTTTTTACGGCAAAAAGCGCCGTTAGACGAAATTTCAGTTACTTAATGCTGCTGTTAGTTGAGGGTCGACCGTATTTCCTTCACCAAACAGCAATCAGTGTATGTACAATATATACAGACGATATGTACAGTAAGGCAAGAAAGAGA
>NC_091305.1:39626330-39651330 GCF_038502225.1 Cherax quadricarinatus
GAAGGATCAGGGGAGACGTGATAACTACATACAAGATACTGCGGGGAATAGACAAGGTGGACAGAGATAGGATGTTCCAGAGAGGGGACACAGGGACAAGGGGTCACAACTGGAAGCTGAAGACTCAGACGAGTCACAGGGACGTTAGGAAGTATTTCTTCAGTCATAGAGTTGTCAGCAAGTGGAATAGCCTAGCAAGTGAAGTAGTGGAGGCAGGAACCATACATAGTTTTAAGAAGAGGTATGACAAAGCTCAGGAAGCAGAGAGAGAGAGGATCCAGTAGCGATCAGTGAAGAGGCGGGGCCAGGAGCTGAGTCTCGACCCCTGCAACCACAATTAGGTGAGTACAATTAGGTGAGTACACGCACACACACACAGGAGCTTGGATTCGACCCCTGCAATCTCAACTAGGTGAGTGCACACACACACACACACACACATACACACACACACACACACACACTCGCACACACAAACACACACACACACACACATATACACACACACACACACACACACACACACACACACACACACACACACACACACACACACACACACACACACACACAAACCTCACTCAAGGAGAAAGATCTTGGGGTGAGTATAACACCGAGCATGTCTCCGGAAGCACACATCAATCAGATAACTGCTGCAGCATATGGGCGCCTGGCAAACCTGAGAACAGCATTCCGATACCTTAGTAAGGAATCATTCAAGACACTGTACACCGTGTATGTCAGGCCCATACTGGAGTATGCAGCACCTGTTTGGAACCCGCACTTGATAAAGCACGTCAAGAAACTAGAGAAAGTACAAAGGTTTGCGACAAGGTTAGTTTCAGAGCTAAGGGGAATGTCCTATGAAGAAAGATTAAGGGAAATCGGCCTGACGACACTGGAGGACTGGAGGGTCAGGGGAGACATGATAACGACATATAAAGTACTGCGTGGAATAGACAAGGTGGACAAAGACAGGATGTTCCAGGGAGGGGACACAGAAACAAGAGGCCACAATTGGAAGTTGAAGACACAAATGAGTCAGAGAGATAGTAGGAAGTATTTCTTCAGTCATAGAGTTGTAAGGCAGTGGAATAGCCTAGAAAATGACGTAGTGGATGCAGGAACCATACACAGTTTTAAGACGAGGTTTGATAAAGCTCATGGAGCGGGGAGAGAGAGGGCCCAGTAGCAACCGGTGAAGAGGCGGGGCCAGGAGCTAAGACTCGACCCCTGCAACCACAAATAGGTGAGTACACACACACACACACACACACACATGCACATATGTGGTAATGCTTTATTTACAGCTAGCAAAGTCAGGGTATTTCTCCAGAATGGTCTGTAATATACCACTGTGGATAAAATACTTAGCCATTTCTTGAACACTTCTGAGTGAGTTGTTTCTAAATTCATTAATCTGATCACACTCCAGTACATAATGACGCAG
This sequence comes from Cherax quadricarinatus, assembly GCF_038502225.1. Taxonomy (NCBI): domain Eukaryota; kingdom Metazoa; phylum Arthropoda; class Malacostraca; order Decapoda; family Parastacidae; genus Cherax; species Cherax quadricarinatus. The sequence goes on from NC_091305.1 coordinate 39,627,781, forward strand.
GGTGTGACAATAGTCCATCTGGCAAAGTTTACATTTCGTTTGGTCTACATCTGGTGGTGGTGATTTAACCTGCCATAGATACTTGTAACCCAGCCGGAGCCGGGCGGTAGTGACATCCAAGAGTCTGCTTATTTTGTTGGATGCACCATAGACATGTGGCTCCTCCTGCATGATAGAATGATGATAGATGGACTCACTGGTGTCAATCTCCCTGAGTCTTAAGTCCATAAAATTCAGTTGAAGTTCTTTTCGTATTATTGTTCTCAAACTACTACCTGACAAGCCAAGATTGTAATCTACCCCCTCTTTGAAAGCATACAGCTTAGCCAATTTATCAGTTCTTTCATGCATCTGAAGACCAATGTGAGATGGAATCCACAGCATGTGCACTCTGACTCCACTGTCCACAATCCTACCATACCTGTGTCTGGCTTCTGACACAAGCATGCCACAATTTATGCTTAATGATTTGAGAGCATTTATGGATGACAGAGAATCAGTTACAATTAAACTGTCAATCTTTGATACATACATTAGTGGGATGAATTGTAAAGGACCTGCCTAGTATGGGCCAACAGGCCGCCTGCAGTGTTCCTCCTTTCTTATGTACTTATGATGGTGAATGATGCAACTGATGGTGAATTCAATTCAAAGTTTATTCTCTATAAGGATGATGCAACTAAGAATGATGCAACTAATAGTGAATGATGCAACTGATGGTGCATGATGCAACTGATGGTGAATGTTGAAGCTGATAGTGAATGATGCAACTGATAGCTATAAGGATTGAGAGTTAAGTCTCTTTCGTTTCAACTCTTGTCGGCGTTAGAAGATATTAGGCTTTTTCACTTTAGTTTAAACACATGGTGTTACATAAATAAGTTACCTTAATATCGTATTTATCGCTTATAACCACTGTATTTGTAAATATTAATAAGAGGTTATTTTAGGATATGCATATAAAGACGAAGTCAATACCACAATTCGAACGAAAAGTGACACGCGTATAATGTTTACTATAATTTTTTCCTAATTAATTTAGGTGATGCTTAGAAACATAATAATTGAATATGAAAATATAATGGAGTAGTTTTTGTGTAACTAAAAATGTTATTAATGTGTTAATGGTTTAGAGGGAGTGTTAATATAAAGTGGAGTGTGTGTGTGAGAGTTGTTAGTGAGGCGTCTTACACTGTCTTACAACACATCATGGATCACTGCACCACTCTGGGTCAGTCATACTCACTCTTACTGTAGTAATAACAGAGTTACACCCTGTGTGACAGCTGTATAAGTGACAACGTGCGGGAAGACGACACGTTGTCTTCCTGCACGTTGTCACATACAGCTGTCACTACACATGCTGTATAGCCCTTGTGGCTTAGCGCTTCCTTTTGATTATAATAATAATAACAATGTCACTACACCTGTATGTGGTTGTAGGGGTCGAGTTTCAGCTCCTGGCCCCTACTTTCCACTATGTGCTTCTGGGTTGACTCTTGGCTGTGTGAGTCCTGTCACTCAGGGTCCTTCACTTCTTAATCTGTGGCTAAAGAAGTATTTCCTAACATCCATATAACTCGTCTGTGGTTATAACTTCGTGTACCTGAGTCCACCTTCTGACTCTCACCGTCCACCTTGTTAATTACTCTCAGTATTTTGTACGTCGTAATCTTGTCACCTCTGGTCTTTCACTCCTCTAACATGGTCAGGTTTAGTTCCTCTAACATGGTCAGGTTTAGTTTCTCTTAACATGGTCAGGTTTAGTTCCTCTAACATGGTCAGGTTTAGTTTCTCTTAACATGGTCAGGTTTAGTTCCTCTAACATGGTCAGGTTTAGTTCCTCTTAACATGGTCAGGTTTAGTTCCTCTAACATGGTCAGGTTTAGTTCCTCTAACATGGTCAGGTTTAGTTTCTCTTAACATGGTTAGGTTTAGTTCCTCTAACATGGTCAGGTTTAGTTCCTCTAACATGGTCAGGTTTAGTTCCTCTAACATGGTCAGGTTTAGTTCCTCTAACATGGTCAGGTTTAGTTCCTCTTAACATGGTCAGGTTTATTTCCTCTTAACATGGTCAGGTTTAGTTCCCCTTAACATGGTCAGGTTTAGTTCCTCTTAACATGGTCAGGTTTAGTTCCTTTTAACATGGTCAGGTTTAGTTCCTCAACATGGTCAGGTTTAGTTCCTTTTAACATGGTCAGATTTAGTTCCTCAACATGGTCAGGTTTAGTTCCTCTAACATGGTCAGGTTTAGTTCCTCTTAACATGGTCAGGTTTAGTTCCTCTTAACATGGTCAGGTTTAGTTCCTCTTAACATGGTCAGGTTTAGTTCCTCTTAACATGGTCAGGTTTAGTTCCTCTTAACATGGTCAGGTTTAGTTCCTCTTAACATGGTCAGGTTTAGTTCCTCTTAACATGGTCAGGTTTAGTTCCTCTTAACATGGTCAGGTTTAGTTCCTCTTAACATGGTCAGGTTTAGTTCCTCTTAACATGGTCAGGTTTAGTTCCTCTTAACATGGTCAGGTTTAGTTCCTCTTAACATGGTCAGGTTTAGTTCCTCTAACATGGTCAGGTTTAGTTCCTCTTAACATGGTCAGGTTTAGTTCGTCTTAACATGGTCAGGTTTAGTTCCTCTTAACATGGTCAGGTTTAGTTCCTCTAACATGGTCAGGTTTAGTTCCTCATAACATGGTCAGGTTTAGTTCCTCATAACATGGTCAGGTTTAGTTCCTCATAACATGGTCAGGTTTAGTTCCTCTTAACATGGTCAGGTTTAGTTACTGGGAGCGCTTGAGGTTTCTAAACCTGTATTCCCTGGAATGCAGGAGGGAGAGATACATGATTATATACACCTGGAAAATCCTAGAGGGACTAGTACCGAACTTGCACACGAAAATCACTCACTACGAAAGCAGAAGACTTGGCAGACGATGCACCATCCCCCCAATGAAAAGCAGGGGTGTCACTAGCACGTTAAGAGACCATACAATAAGTGTCAGGGGCCCGAGACTGTTCAACTGCCTCCCAGCACACATAATGGGGATTACCAACAGACCCCTGGCAGTCTTCAAGCTGGCACTGGACAAGCACCTAAAGTCAGTTCCTGATCAGCCGGGCTGTGGCTCGTACGTTGGTTTGCGTGCAGCCAGCAGCAACAGCCTGGTTGATCAGGCGCTGATCCACCAGGAGGCCTGGTCACAGACCGGGCCGCAGGGGCGTTGACCCCCGAAACTCTCTCCAGGTAAACTCCAGGTCTAACATGGTCAGGTTTAGTTCCTCTTAACATGGTCAGGTTTAGTTCCTCTTAACATGGTCAGGTTTAGTTCCTCTTAACATGGTCAGGTTTAGTTCCTCTAACATGGTCAGGTTTAGTTCCTCTAACATGGTCAGGTTTAGTTCCTCTAGCCTCTCCTTATGGGTCATACCTCTCCGTTGTGGCATTATGTAGTTTCATTACAGATCTTTGCACTTTTTCCACCTTAATTACATGCTGATAGAAGTGCTTAGGTACGTTAGTGGTCGTCTTTGTGCTTAACATTATTTTATTACATGTAAACTACACATTTTATGCCTGGTTGACCAGGCAAGCACCAGATGAGCCTGGCCCATGGCTGGGCTCAGAGAGTAGATAAATTCTCTAAACTCTTCAAAGGTATATCAAAGGAGTGAGTTCCATGTTGGTGCTGCAGACTCCAAGGTTTTCCTGATATATATCGTGTATAAGGTCATCAGTGACTCCTTGTACAGATTCCTGTACCAAAATACACTTACTTAACCCCTTCAGGGTCCAAGGCCAAAATTTGAAGTGGTGCTCCGGTGTCCAAGAAATTTTGAAAAAAAAAAAAAAAAAAATTATTTTTTCTTACAGAATTAAAGAGCATATTTTTGTGAAGGTAATAAGACAAAAAAAAAAATCTGATCAGTACTTACCGAGATACAGTGCCAAGAAGTTTGTCAAAAATGATGTGGTGGCGGCAACATCGACGAATTCCACATACGTGCATTACAATATTTAGCGGTTTTTATAGTTTTTTCTTTTCTTTTCCAATTTTTTTCTATTCCTACTAACATTTGGGGCCTGAGAGACCAATACTGTATATAATGTATATATATAAACTCACTGTATTGAACACAATAACCGCACTAAAGTTATTATCATATTATTGTTTACCACTGTTGTTATTACAATAAACATGCACAAATATTGTATAATACTAATGTTCTATCATATATTTACATATTTACAATCACTGGACATGGTTTTAAAACTGCTGGAGCTTGTGGAACTCCTTGAAACAAGGCACCATGCACAGAGGCACCTTACATTCCTCACACATAAACTGAGTGTCTTTGCGTCTTTGTTGCCGTCGTTTTGTTTGTGCACAGACAATGCATCTCTTCTGAGCAAATTTCTTCTGAGTTGAAGGAAGCTGTATTATGAAATGATCACCTTCTCTCCTCAAACGCTTGGGTATATCCTGAGGAATTCGAGGACCTTGTTGTATAGCAGGTGTTCTTACCTGGTACTTCATTATGAGTTGTCTGACAACAGACAAACAAAATTCACCATATGGTGGTCTGTTGCCAGTCTTTATTTGGTACATATTATATGCATTGAGCATTGAAATGTCCATGAGATGGAAGAAAAGTTTCATGTACCACTTGTAACTCTTACAAACACAGTCAACAAAACCAGTCTGCATGTCACATTTGTCAACCAAGCACATGTTTTGTGTATAATCAATCACTGTCACTGGTTTTCGAATACGTTCATTAGTCACTCGATCAACTTTGCCACTGTCTTGCATTTCATTACGGTGAATGGTTGTCAACAATGTGACATCTCGTTTGTCATGCCACCGTAATGCCATGATGTCATTGGCAGTAAACACCTGCACGTCATCACCACGAGCACCTGCGTTGAGCCTGGGCATATGTTTACGATTAGAACGCACTGTGCCACACACATCTGTCTTGTTCACTCGCATGAAATCACTGAGTAATGGGCTTGTGTACCAGTTGTCGGTATATAATGTATGCCCCTTACCAAGATAAGGTGCCATCATGTTTCTCACTACGTCACCTGAGATACCCAATAACATCTTGGTATCTTTCAATGTTTTACTTCCCGTGTATACAACAATATCCAACCCCAGGCCACTGTCAGTCACAGAGTACAAACAGTTTTATACCAAAGCGTTTCCTCTTGCTCGGTATATACTGCTTGAATGACAGTCTACCTTTGAACAAAATCAAAGACTCGTTAATTACAAGATTCTTGAATGGATAAAAGTATATGCTGAACTTTTGTTTGAGATACATGAAAACATTTCTTATCTTGTATAACCTGTCACTTCTGTCAGGCCTGGTTTTGTCAGAGAAGTGCAACATACGTAAGAGTAAGATAAACCTGTTCACTGGTATGATTTCACTGAAGACCGGGGTAGAAATTAGCTGATCTGTGGACCAGTATGCTTTTATATTATGCTTATAGACATGAGGCATAAGCATTATTGTTGCAAAAAGCAAATACATTTCTGCCACAGTCGTCTCTTTCCACCTGTGTAGTCTTGACTGTGGTGATATGATCGTATTTGCCATGGTGTACTCAAAATACTTATTACTTTCCCTGACAATAGTTTCCATAAATGGCTGGTCAAAGAATAATTCAAAGAATTCCAGTTCATTGGCCGTGGTTCCAAGGGGACAAGTAGGTAGAATTCCACTTTGAGAGTCATCAAAGTGGTGAGGCTTGGGAACAAAATTGGGATTTTGCTGCCAATCCCACATACGGTTTGCTGGTGGATACTGGACATCATAGGCTGGTTGTGCGGGTGGTTGTGGTTGTGGTGGGCTGGTGAGTCACGCATGGCGGTCCCACTACCATCACCACTAACACCATCCACTGATGCCTGTGGTCTATCCATGCCAAGTGTAGCCACATCATCCTCACTATCACTACCTAAAACTGGTGTAGGGCCACGGGATGTACTCCGTGATGTACTCCGTCCCCTGGGCACTGCATAGGGTACACTACCCGAGCGCATGCGGCGGCGAACATACCGACGCTTCACTGGTGAATATGATTCCTCACTATCACTACTCGAATGATCGTCGAGCGCAATAAAATCACAATCCACGTCACTATCATCATCATTACTGAAGTCAGAGGCCTGGCCATGCGAAAATATTAGTTTTCTCTTGCGTTGAGGCACAACCGACACCAGAGGTAGAAGGTTGAGGATCATCAGGGTTTTCTGCACTATTGTTGATATCCTGGTCATTCTTTTCGGTCACTAACTGATCAAAGCCGTAGAATTCGTCTTCATTTCCACTTCCATCAGTGTCAGAACTATCAGATAGGAAGAGGAGAGTCCCAATTTTCCGGGGAGTGAGAGCTGACTTGCGACGAGGCATGGTGAACAAAGGTAACTGAGCCGGCGTTCCCACAATGCTATGCGGGCGCCTAGATTTTTTGTTATGGCACACACCCACCACGCAGACCCGTTCTCTCACATGTAGGCCTATGAGCGCTTTCGCGCTAAATTTGACGGCGCTAGAATTTTGGTGTAGATCTACGGTTTGGACACTCAACGTGAAGCCGTAGATCTACGGGACGGACCCTGAAAGGATTAATCTGAAATTTGCCGGTCTTGCATTTGCTAAAGCTGTTATGCTCTTGATGTGGGCTTCAGGCGATATGCTTGGAGCTGTGCTCACCCTGAGGTCCTCTTTCAGGGAGGTTTGCAATCTTTTTTCCCTGAGCCTCTGCACTATTTCTGGTCATCTTTGCCATTCCCTGATTTTCATAACTATACCTTTGCTAGTTTAAGTTCTAACAGCCACTTGTCATAACAGTCCTGCAGCCGTCCAGATCCATTTGTGATCTTTCCTGGTCTGCTCATGTTTATATTCTCAGGTTTCACATCATCTGTGAACAGGGACACCTTTGTCTCTTCTCTCGTGTTGTTCACATAAGAAATAGTACTGGTCCAAGTACTGCCCCTTGTGGAACTCCACTCATCAAACTCGCCCATTCCCACAAATCCTCCTAGGTAATAAATCTTTGCTTCCTTTCTGTTAAGTCTTATTTACTCCAGTGTAACATTTTCCCTGTCATTCCAGCCTGCTCCTCCATCTTTTGTCCAAGTCTCTTATGGGGGTACTGTCAAATACCTTCTTACAGTCCAAAAATATACAGTCCACCCATTCTCTCTCTCTCCTCTCTAACCTTCATTACCTATTAAACTTGTAAGATGTAATTTGCCTCCTCCAAAATCATGCTGGCTTTTACTTATGAATCTACTGCATTCCATGTGCTCTGCTGTTCTTTCTAATAACCTTCATAACCTTACATACAGTAGTATATGTGTTAACGACACTGGCTTGTCTGCCCCTTTTTTTAAAATATCAGGATCACATTCACTGTTTTTCCCTACCTCTAGCAGCTGCCTTGTTTCAGTCGACTTATTGAAGATTGCTGCTAGTGGTTCATTCAGTACTTACACTTCCTCTCAGAACCCATGCAGCGATGTTGTTTGGTCACCTCGTCTTCAAAGTATCTAGCTCGCTCGGCAGTTTCATCATCTGTTGTGTGAAGTATGTCCAGTACTTGTTGGTACACACTACCTCTGATTCAGTATCAGTGTTCCTTCCTAATCCCATTAAGAATAAGAATACTTTCCTAAATCTTTTATTCAGCTCGTCCAGACTGTCTGGTCATTCCAGAACTCCCCTCCATCCTGCCTCAGCCTTATTACCTGGTGTTTCACCATTGCTATATTGCTGATATGGTTGTTTAGCAGTTTTGGCTCATATTTGACTTTTGATGCTATGTTGTTCTCACATTTTTATTGAGCCTCTTCTCACCCATTCATATTGATTTCTTGTACTTTTGCTTGCTTCCCTGTACTCAGATGTTCTTTTTCTGTATTTTTGTATGTGTTCCTGCATGGTGTTGCTGTTACACAGCTTTCACTGTCCTCGTGCATGGTGTTACTGTACTAGCTGTCACTGTTACACAGTTGTCAGTCTTCATACATAGAACAGTGACTCATAAGCCACTGCTTGTATTATTTTTTAGATTTTGTGTGAGGTGCATCTTATGAGTGAGATGCGAGTAATGAACCCCAGTGGAAGTGAAGACCTTAAGAAAGATTCTGTGGTACTGGTGAAGGGCTCTTGATCAAAAGAATTTCACCTGTCCTCCAGTCACTGTGAATGTTATAGTTGTAATGCTTTGTACTAAATATAATAACAATAATGATGGAAATAAAGGTAAATATTGAGTTTAGAAGCTTGACCTCATTTCATGAGAATTTATACTTTAGTAATAATTAATTACTTGGATTGTATCTGTCTTCTCATGTGTAAAGAACAACAGGAAATAATTTTATATACAGTGGAACCTCGGTACTTGAACTGCTCCCTACTCGAACAGTTTGGTATTCTTATGCTTTATTCGGTAAAAAAAATTGCTCGGTAGTCGACCGTTTGCTCGGCACTCGGCCAAACAAATAATCTGCCAGAAATTCGCTGTAAACTATTTCGCGTTTCTTCGCATTTTTTGGTGTTTTTCATATTATTTGTATAAATAAATCACCATGGGGCCTAAGAAGATTAGTGATAACAGCCAACAAAAAAGAAAACTGGTTGGGAAAAATTCGTTCGGTACTCGAACAGATCGGCACTTGAACAGCCTTCTGGAACGAATTAAGTTCAAGTACCAAGGTTCCACTGTAATTATACATATATCATGCAAACAAAAATGAGATCAATGAAGGTACTGCAAATTATATTACAAATTTTGCTTTCTCTTATGTAGTAGGCTGAATATTTGTTATCAGATTGTATGCTTATAACAGTTTTGTTCTTAATATAACCGTACTGGAGGGGTTCAAGGAGGCCAGAGTTACTCCTATCTTCAAGAAAAATAGTAGGTCTGATGTAAGCAACTATAGGCCTGTTAGTATACTCAGTATAATATCTAAAATTCTAGAGAGGGCGGTGTATTCTCAAGTAGTTAAGTACCTTAATGACAACAACATTCTCCATAACTATCAATCGGGCTTTAGAAGATCCTACTCAACCGACACCTCCCTTATTAATCTGATGGATTACCTGAGAACTGAAATGTCAAAGGGGAACCTCATAGGTATGGTAACCTTAGACCTGCAAAAGGCCTTCGATACTGTCAACCACAATATATTATGTAATAAACTTCAAGCTATCGGTATAGGTTCTGTAGACTGGTTTAAGTCCTACCTTAGCAACAGGAGACAAATAGTCAAAATCAACAAAACAGAATCAGAACCCCTGCCGATAACATGTGGAGTTCCCCAAGGTAGTATTCTGGGTCCCTTATTATTCTTATGTTATGTCAATGATATGCCTATCAGTGTCAAGTGCAAACTCCTACTGTATGCAGATGACAGTGCTCTGTTAGTGTCAGGTAAAGACCCACAAGATATTGCTAATGTTTTAACACTGGAACTGGAGTCCTGCAGCAAATGGTTAGTAGACAACAAACTATCATTACACCTAGGGAAAACTGAAGCCATTCTCTTTGGCACGAAACATAAACTGAGAAGGGTAAATAACTTTAATGTTCAATGTAATGGGGAGCCCATCACTTTGGTTTCATCAGTAAAATATTTGGGAATCCCCTTTGACCCATGCATGTCAGGAGAATTGATAGGGAACAGTGTAGTAAAGAAAGCGAATGCCAGACTGAAGTTCCTGTATAGACAAGCACAGTGTCTACCTACTGAGGCTCGCAGGACCCTATGTCTAGCCCTTATACAATGCCATATGGATTACGCTTGCTCTTCTTGATACTCTGCCTTGACAAAAAAACTGAAAGATAGACTGCAAATCACCGAGAACAAAATCGTAAGATTCATCCTGGGGCTGGGACCAAGAGAACATGTAGGCCAGGATAAATTACAGCAGTTGGATATGCTGAATGTTGAAGACAGAGTAAAACAACTGAAGCTAAATCATGTTTATAAAATTGCTCACAAACAGTGTCCAGAATATCTTGCTGTCAATTTTGTCAAGGTTGGGAACCAAAGCAATCATAGTACTAGGGGGAGAGAGCACAACTTTGTAGTACCCACAGTCATTGGCCAGGCTTCAAACACCTTTTATTGTACAGCAATAAAGGAATGGAACAGACTACCCGCACATGTCAAAGCCAGTCATAGCATGAACCAGTTCAAGAAGAGTGCCAAAAGGTGTCTGATGAATGTAGCTACAGAAAGGGAGGGGAATGATTTTCTATTTTTTATCTAACATACGTGCAAATTTTACCTTATTCCTAGTAATGACCCTCGTATTGTAGATAGTCTTAATGACCCTCGTGTAGTAGATAGTCTTTTTAGTATGATAATAAGATGTTATCTTCATTATAGAATAATAAGAAAATATTATAACCTTTATTTTTTTTTTTTTTTTTTTCCAACAAGTCGGTCGTCTCCCACTGAGGCAGGGTGACCCAAAAAAGAAAGAAAAATCCCCAAAAAGAAAACACTTTCACCACACTCACACATTATCACTGCTTTTGCAGAGGTGCTCAGAATACAACAGTTTAGAAGCATATACGTATAAAGATACACAACATATCCCTCCAAACTGCCAATATCCCAAACCACTCCTTTAAAGTGCAGGCATTGTACTTCCCATAACCTTTATATTATAATAATAAGGTAAAAGGACCCCAATGGAAATAAGTCACTCTGTCTGACTTTTTTGGGTTATCCTAGGTTCTCTACACATATGCTGCTATGTATGATAATTCTATGTAACTGTATTTGTGTATACCTGAATAAACTTACTTACTTACTTACTTACTTATAACCATTATAGTAATTTAAAAGTCCATAAAACATTTTTATATATAACCCAACAGCTTATCATACAATATCTTAATGCCTCTAACTACCAGAACTACCAAAAAAAAAAAACACCTGGGAAGTCAGTAATTTATTCAATTTTGCACTGTACATTATTTAAAAAAAATCTAATTTAAAAACAGAGTTCAAAACAAACAATGTAGGTATTCTAGCCTCTTAAGCAGTGTTTGAATGTCAAATGGCACTGAAAAAAGGTAATGATCACATCACCTGTGTAGGTTCCACTTACAGGATGGTGTCCTAGTGTCCTACCTGACATATATTCATTAATCATTTCCCCAGGCCTCTCCATACAACACTTGTCTTTCATTTTGAATTTGTCACACAAAAATAAAAAAACATTTTTCCCTGTTTCTCAGTTAATAAACCATAACCAAGAATGCCTGGTTATAGTTTAGGTCATCCCAGGGAGGTAGGCAGGCCTCTTATCCTTCCTTGAAGAATCGTCAAAAATTTGCCACATGTAACACTTCGAAGCCCATTTTGGGCAATGTCTGATCTGAAACCAACCAAAATCTTCTTTTCTCACTAGTATGTCTTTTGGTCTATCAAGTAGCACCAGAAAATGGCCAATAAAACAGTAAAAAACCACCCTCAAAGGCCTCAGTCTCTATTTTAACTCACTCAGGGTCTGTGCCATGGGTATGGCACAGACCCCATTCTCTTGTATGGGCCAAAATTTACCACTCTCTTACTTGAGGATGCTATGATTTACGTGTAGATCTACGTAAGGCCCCAGTCATGTAGATCTACTGTACACGAGATAGTGAAAGGGTTAAGAGATAGTCATAACAAAGACAGTAGTCTCATACTTTTCAGCAGATAATTAGGTCTTACTCATGTACTCTTGCTTTCTTTTTCTGTCTTTTTTTCTTTCCTTCATATATTGCATCTCAATAATAATAGCAATAATAAAAACCAAGTTTTGTTTTGCCTCTTCAGGAGAAATTTACACATCTGATAAATTTGGATGTGATGAAAGTGGTGATGGCACATCTAGTAAGCCTTACAAAACTGCTCTTCAGGCCATGCGGAAGGCTGGCAAAGAACCATTCCCTACAATATATGTTGATGGCAAGGAAGACCAGGTAAGGAGTACTGTCAGTGCTACTTTAAATGTGTAACAGTTTGGGGCATTTTATCTTGTTTAAGTGGCCAATGTTGAGTAAGAACTTGTCAGTTCTCTCACTTCACAGTATGGCTAAAGCACTGCCTTTGTAATATACTTTTGAAATACTGTTTGGAGATTTGCTGATAGGTTACAACACTAGCAGTGTAATGGGGTTATAAAAGTTTGAGTTCCTGCAGACCACTGTTTGTTTCAATGGTCTCCTCTTCTAGGGTGAGGGAGGTAAATTGTGTAGCAGCCCCGAAGCTTCCCTAACTGTGTGTCTGCAAGCATTAGACCAGCACTTAAGCCAATCAAGCTACATTGTGGGTCACGTGCCCACGCAAGCTGACACACTGGTACTTGAACGTATGGGCAAAGCATCACCTAAGAATGGTCCGCTTACGTCTTCCTATCCACACTTTACGAGGTGGTGGAGACATATTCAGAGTTTTGACTCTGATTTGAAGGATTTGCCACAGACAGATCTTTGTATTCTTAAACAGTTCAGCCTTCCTGATGCCAGACTATCTCAAGGGAATGTAAGGAGGTTTCTTGTAAAATGTAAATTTGATTATAAATTTAAAAGTGGGAGTCATACTTGGAATTTCACCTCTTTTATTTTGCATGATTGGTAGATTGCAGTGTGTTGTCCATCTATATTATATTGGTAGTCATTAATAAGCAACTCTTGTCAAAATTGTGATAATGTAGTCCTTGTTGCATGAATATTCCTTAACTATTATTTTAATTTTTCTTGTTAGTGAACCTCTCTTTTGTATTCATTTTACCACGTTATGTGTATAGTAATTGCTCTAACTATTCAACGTCAGTGATAATTTAAGATTATTTACTACTCCATTGAGGGTTTATTTACTGACCACTCTTGCTGAAAATTTCCTAGAGGTATCAGGTCTATAGATTTATCGTAAATATACTTAATCCCCTTTTTCTCTCTCCCTATAGATACAATAGAAAGTGTGTTAAGTGAATTTTAAGTTAAGCAAATTTGAGTTTTACCTAAACATCCATGTTATAACTGAAGATGAAGACTGGATTATAATGTATGCTAATTTCGTATATTTTATTGCTGAAATTACAGTGGACCCCCGCATAACGATCACCTCCGAATGCGACCAATTATGTAAGTGTATTTATGTAAGTGCGTTTGTACGTGTATGTTTGGGGGTCTGAAATGGACTAATCTACTTCACAATATTCCTTATGGGAACAAATTCGGTCAGTACTGGTACCTGAACATACTTCTGGAGTGAAAAAATATCGTTAACCGGGGGTCCACTGTACTGGTGAATTGTATGAAATTGCATAGTGAAGTATATTGCACTAATATCAGGTGCTCATCTGTACACACTGAGTGCTGTGTGTCTTGTTTACACAGTGAGAGGTTATTTCACTATTTTAGGAGCTTTCTTTGTTAACAACATTAACAATAAACATCAACAATAACAAAAACATCGCTAATAGGATTAGGATAGGATAGGGCATTAGGTGAGGGCATTATGGATTATATCAAGACATGAAAAGGTTAGCTTGTAAACTGCTCGGGTGCATTAGCTGAAAACATCTGGCATTAGTTCACAACTTTCCACTGGAAACTTGTTAGGTAAGAGACACATGCAACTGTTAGATACCTTTATTTCAAAACATTTCACCTACACAGAGGGCTTCTTCAGTCGAGTACAGAAAAGTTGGTAGAATGGGTAATGGACTGATTCCATCGTCTTCACAGCTCTTCTGCTTGTTAATTTCTCCTCCATCACTATTTTTTTGATCTGTATTCGCTACTGACTCAGAAGTCGTACTGTGTAGGTGATCTAAATGCTCACTCTGATCGTACATTTGGGCCTAATAAAGATACATCTAACTGATTGCACATGTGTATTTATCCTAACAACCTGTCGTATGTATAGTTTATTTGCGACCATTTTTAATATTCACACTGGAAACTGACTTGTTAATTTTTCGAACTAAACAAACGACCTCCCATAGCTGGTGGGTCTAATATACATTCACAAATATTTTTTTATTTTTTTTGCATAACAGTAAATCCTATTTTTTGGTGTGATTCATTATGTGAATAAAAAATCAAAATGGAATTTATTTGTAAAGTCTCAAAACATAACTAATCAGAAGAAATGTTAGTTTAGTGCCAGGAATGCCTACATTGTTCATTCTGGACCCTATTTTGAAATTGGAATATTTTGAACTTTGTGTTAAATTGGCCAAATTAACAATTTCCGATCACTTTATTTTGTAGTTGAAACAGTTGACTTGGCGATTTCTTGTGCTCAATCGATAGAATAGAAGTAATACTAGTGAAATAGCTAAGAATTTGGTTGATTGGAATAATGTAATTGGCCTAAAATGGGAGTCAAAGTCGGCAAAATCGCCGATTCGTAAATATCGCTGACACATCAAAATTCGCGAGAGCATAATTTCGTCAATTTTCCACCAAATTTCGTACTTTTTGTTTTATTACCTTCACAAAAAGATTCTCTACGATTTCATAAGAAAAAATAACAGATTTGGGCCTTGGACCCTGAAAGGGTTAAAAAAAAATCTTGACGAAACCACAAAAATTTTTTACAATACTATTTTCTTCGTGAGATCTCCAAATTCATTGAAGTTGGGTTTATAGATGTAGTATTATTGCATTAATGGGGAGTGCTAAACCCATAGGGGTCATACAGTGTCTGGGTAATGGGAGGTGATGAAATTTGATTCAAGGAAGAGTAGTTACAAATCCTAGGATCAAGAGTCCTTCAGGATCAAGGCAAAGGTACCTTGAACTCCTGCAAGTATAACAAAATTTTCTTCCAGATTGGGATTAATTTTTTTTGTTAATTTTGGCATTCATACAGAGGAGAGAAATTTGGCATGGAAAAATCTAGCAAGTATATTCTGATCCATATCCTTTGGTTAGTTTTCAATTGAGGGGTCAGCCACCAAACAGAAAACTAAAATAAACCAGAAAAAAAGGGGGGGGGGGACCTTGCAAGAAACCTGCAAATAAAAAAAATTTGTGGAAGATTTTTCACTAAAAGTGAATAAATGAAGCTTTAAAATTTTGAGGTTTGACTGCTACTTTGCTTGTAACAGAATTTTAAGTATAAGAGCTGGTTTTGCATCCTTGCTGGAGGTGGCAGCCCCTTCAAACTTACCCTCATCCTTGCTGGAGGTCACAGCCCCTTCAAACTTACCTGCCCTCACCTGCATGTAATCAAAGCGTTGCATAGTACTCTACCTGCAAAAAAAAAAAAAAATAAAGAATGCTTTTGTGGGCTAGAATCCTGGATTTTTTCTTAGTGTGTACCCTATCGCATGCTTTTATCTGTCTGGCCATTGTTGTCATTATCTTTATTTTCCTCTTAATCACGAGAATCATTTATGTACTCTACCTTCCATTGGTTTTGAAAGTTGAAATTGCCTTTTATCATTTCAACCAGAATCTTGTTGCTTCTATCTTCAAAAATCTGTATAAATAACAGGGCAGTTTATCAGTTCTCTGAAAAGCCCATTTCATGCTCCTTTGATGCCCCTTCATCCCTTACATATGCTGGCAGTAAACTCACTCAGTGGTTTTGGATGCTTGATCTTAATGAGTTCTCTAGTTATACTGTACTAGTGTAAACCTTGATTCCTAGTGAGACTCTTCCATACGTTGTGCCTTATCTTTTGTTATTTAGGATGAGGATTATTGCTGATTACTAATACACCTTGCAGGTCCTCTCAGAGCACCTGAGTCATGTTTATGATATATACATCTTTTAATTAATTTTTGTTATCCTCCTTCTTTGGTTCTTGTAATGTCATATCTGATTTTTTTTTTACAAGCGGATTAGAATCTTGTTTTGGAACATTTAAAACTTTTTGAAACCATTTTTTAAAGTTTCATTTTATTGATTTTCTTCTTCACGTTGTTCCAGAAATATGAAATTATTGCTAAGAGTCAGTTGAAGAAACTCACTAAACTCTGGAAAGATGTAAGTGTATGACTTTAAGTCTTTTATAATAAAACCCTTATTTTGAATAAGTAATTTACATCAAGAATAGTAGATTTTTTCATATTTAGCACTAAATAGAGAAATGTAAAGTACAATACAATACTATAGAAAATATTTTGTATACAAGATTGGCATTAAATTTTGAAGTAGAGAAAACATTATTTTAAGTGATATGCATACAGTGAAACAAATTAGTCATGTTAAAGATATTTGTATCTAATGAATCAATTTAAAAAGGATCTGTAGTTGTGACTTAAATACCACATATATTTTCTAGGAGTGTAAAAAACTTGAAGCTCGTCTTAAAAAAGAAAAGGAGGACGAGGAGAAGCGGACGAAGGCTCTTGAAGAGGCCAGAAAAGTGACTATATCAGAAGATCCAAGTTTACCTCCTGCTCTCTGTATCAAGATTAGAGATGGTAAACAGTATCGTAATAAGAGAGTTAAAGTTAATGGATGGGTTCATAGACTCAGAAGACAGGGTTAGTCTTTCTGCCTTTCTCTCTAGCATTCATGCCTTGCTAACACTTGTAACATAATGTACCACTTTTTCTGCTTAACAAACTTAAAGTTGTCACTTGTTTGCACTGACACCAGTATGCAGGTAGAAAAAAAGTTCTTCTTTGTTCAGAATTTTCAGTGTTATTGTTTTTTTTCTTGAAAGCCAAGTGGCATATAATTTGTTCTAAACTTAAGTACTGTAATTACAATAGTGACAGCAGTGCAAATTTTTCATTGCTCAAACTTTTGAAAGTTTTAATATTTCACTTTACTGTAAATGGATATTTTTTTAGGTTGAGTAATATATATTACTGTTTCCAGGTAAAAATATGATGTTTATTGTCCTTCGTGATGGATCGGGATTCCTACAGACAGTTCTGACAGACAAGTTGTGTCAAACATATGAAGCTATAATTCTCAACACTGAGAGTTCTGTCTCATTGTATGGTACACTTCAAGAAGTTCCAGAGGGAAAGGAGGTAAGGATCTTGCCATTTTTTTTTATCTTCCCTGTGTACCTGTTTAAATGATGTTCATAAGATTTGTATGTCAGTGTGGTAAGGGCTTTTGGATCTATGGAATTAGTTACTCTTTCCATCGACGAAGCCTAATTACTTCCCATTCCTCAAGCACTGTATGGGCTGTAACACTTCTAACTGAATTTTTTTTTATTACACTGGTCTCCCACCAAGGTAGGTTACCTGAAAAACAAGCACTTTCACCAGATACTGCACTTCAGATGCCCCTCCAAACTGCAGATATCCCTACCCTTCCTTCAGAGTGCAGGCACTGTAGTTTATAGTAAGATGGGTTATTGGTGGTTGAACAACAGAAGACAATGAATACAAGACAAAGAATACTAAAAGAAAGGGGAAAGAAGTGACAGTTATCAATGATTTGGTGATTATTTTTACTATGCTGGCTGTCTCCCACCAAAGTATGGCAATTGGAAAAAAATGGAAATGCATTCACCATCATTTGTTGAATAGCCATCTTGCCAGAAGACAGCAGACATCACAATTCAAATGAACTGCTGAACTGCAACATCCCCACTGCTCTTTTAGCCTTAAATGTGTGTGTGTGTGTGTGTGTGTGTGTATATATATATATATATATATATATATATATATATATATATATATATATTTATATATATATATATATATATATATATATATATATATTTATATATTTATATATATATTTATATATATATATATATATATATATTTATATATATATTTATATATATATATATATATATATATATTTATATATTTATATATATATATATATTTATATATATATTTATATATATATTTATATATTTATATATATATTTATATATTTATATATATATTTATATATTTATATATATATTTATATATTTATATATATATTTATATATTTATATATATATATTTATATATTTATATATATATATATATATATATTTATATTTATATATATATTTATATATAACAGGGATAACAGGGATATCTTGCTACTCCTACTTACACTTTGGTCACACTTCACAGACACGCACATGCATATATATATATATACATACATCTAGGTTTTTCTCCTTATTCTAAATAGCTCTTGTTCTTTTTTATTTCTTCTATTGTCCATGGGGAAGTGGAAAAGAATCTTTCCTCCGTAAGCCATGCTTGTCGTATGAGGCGACTAAAATGCCGGGAGCAATGGGCTAGTAACCCCTTCTCCTGTATACATTTACTAAAAAAGAGAAGAAGAAAAACTTTATAAAACTGGGTTGTTTAAATGTGCGTGGATGTAGTGCGGATGACAAGAAACAGATGATTGCTGATGTTATGAATGAAAAGAAGTTGGATGTCCTGGCTCTAAGCGAAACAAAGCTGAAGGGGGTAGGAGAGTTTCAGTGGGGGGAAATAAATGGGATTAAATCTGGAGTATCTGAGAGAGTTAGAGCAAAGGAAGGGGTAGCAGTAATGTTAAATGATCAGTTATGGAAGGAGAAAAGAGAATATGAATGTGTAAATTCGAGAATTATGTGGATTAAAGTAAAGGTTGGATGCGAGAAGTGGGTCATAATAAGCGTGTATGCACCTGGAGAAGAGAGGAATGCAGAGGAGAGAGAGAGATTTTGGGAGATGTTAAGTGAATGTATAGGAGCCTTTGAACCAAGTGAGAGAGTAATTGTGGTAGGGGACCTGAATGCTAAAGTAGGAGAAACTTTTAGACAGGGTGTGGTAGGTAAGTTTGGGGTGCCAGATGTAAATGATAATGGGAGCCCTTTGATTGAACTTTGTATAGAAAGGGGTTTAGTTATTATTATTTTTATTTTTTTTATTATCACACTGGCCGATTCCCACCAAGGCAGGGTGGCCCGAAAAAGAAAAACTTTCACCATCATTCACTCCATCACTGTCTTGCCAGAAGGGTGCTTTACACTACAGTTTTTAAACTGCAACATTAACACCCCTCCTTCAGAGTGCAGGCACTGTACTTCCCATCTCCAGGACTCAAGTCCGGCCTGCCGGTTTCCCTGAATCCCTTCATAAATGTTACTTTGCTCACACTCCAACAGCACGTCAAGTATTAAAAACCATTTGTCTCCATTCACTCCTATCAAACACGCTCACGCATGCCTGCTGGAAGTCCAAGCCCCTCGCACACAAAACCTCCTTTACCCCCTCCCTCCAACCCTTCCTAGGCCGACCCCTACCCCGCCTTCCTTCCACTACAGACTGATACACTCTTGAAGTCATTCTGTATCGCTCCATTCTCTCTACATGCCCGAACCACCTCAACAACCCTTCCTCCGCCCTCTGGACAACAGTTTTGGTAATCCCGCACCTCCTCCTAACTTCCAAACTACGAATTCTCTGCATTATATTCACACCACACATTGCCCTCAGACACGACATCTCCACTGCCTCCAGCCTTCTCCTCGCTGCAACATTCATCACCCACGCTTCACACCCATATAAGAGCGTTGGTAAAACTATACTCTCATACATTCCCCTCTTTGCCTCCAAGGACAAAGTTCTTTGTCTCCACAGACTCCTAAGTGCACCACTCACTCTTTTTCCCTCATCAATTCTATGATTCACCTCATCTTTCATAGACCCATCCGCTGACACGTCCACTCCCAAATATCTGAATACGTTCACCTCCTCCATACTCTCTCCCTCCAATCTGATATTCAATTTTTCATCACCTAATCTTTTTGTTATCCTCATAACCTTACTCTTTCCTGTATTCACCTTTAATTTTCTTCTTTTGCACACCCTACCAAATTCATCCACCAATCTCTGCAACTTCTCTTCAGAATCTCCCAAGAGCACAGTGTCATCAGCAAAGAGCAGCTGTGACAACTCCCACTTTGTGTGTGATTCTTTATCTTTTAACTCCACGCCTCTTGCCAAGACCCTCGCATTTACTTCTCTTACAACCCCATCTATAAATATATTAAACAACCACGGTGACATCACACATCCTTGTCTAAGGCCTACTTTTACTGGGAAAAAATTTCCCTCTTTCCTACATACTCTAACTTGAGCCTCACTAGCCTCGTAAAAACTCTTCACTGCTTTCAGTAACCTACCTCCTACACCATACACTTGCAACATCTGCCACATTGCCCCCCTATCCACCCTGTCATACGCCTTTTCCAAATCCATAAATGCCACAAAGACCTCTTTAGCCTTATCTAAATACTGTTCACTTATATGTTTCACTGTAAACACCTGGTCCACACACCCCCTACCTTTCCTAAAGCCTCCTTGTTCATCTGCTATCCTATTCTCCGTCTTACTCTTAATTCTTTCAATTATAACTCTACCATACACTTTACCAGGTACACTCAACAGACTTATCCCCCTATAATTTTTGCACTCTCTTTTATCCCCTTTGCCTTTATACAAAGGAACTATGCATACTCTCTGCCAATCCCTAGGTACCTTACCCTCTTCCATACATTTATTAAATAATTGCACCAACCACTCCAAAACTATATCCCCACCTGCTTTTAACATTTCTATCTTTATCCCATCAATCCCGGCTGCCTTACCCCCTTTCATTTTACCTACTGCCTCACGTACTTCCCCCACACTCACAACTGGCTCTTCCTCACTCCTACAAGATGTTATTCCTCCTTGCCCTATACACGAAATCACAGCTTCCCTATCTTCATCAACATTTAACAATTCCTCAAAATATTCCCTCCATCTTCCCAATACCTCTAACTCTCCATTTAATAACTCTCCTCTCCTATTTTTAACTGACAAATCCATTTGTTCTCTAGGCTTTCTTAACTTGTTTATCTCACTCCAAAACTTTTTCTTATTTTCAACAAAATTTGTTGATAACATCTCACCCACTCTCTCATTTGCTCTCTTTTTACATTGCTTCACCACTCTCTTAACTTCTCTCTTTTTCTCCATATACTCTTCCCTCCTTGCATCACTTCTACTTTGTAAAAACTTCTCATATGCTAACTTTTTCTCCCTTACTACTCTCTTTACATCATCATTCCACCAATCGCTCCTCTTCCCTCCTGCACCCACTTTCCTGTAACCACAAACTTCTGCTGAACACTCTAACACTACATTTTTAAACCTACCCCATACCTCTTCGACCCCATTGCCTATGCTCTCATTAGCCCATCTATCCTCCAATAGCTGTTTATATCTTACCCTAACTGCCTCCTCTTTTAGTTTATAAACCTTCACCTCTCTCTTCCCTGATGCTTCTATTCTCCTTGTATCCCATCTACCTTTTACTCTCAGTGTAGCTACAACTAGAAAGTGATCTGATATATCTGTGGCCCCTCTATAAACATGTACATCCTGAAGTCTACTCAACAGTCTTTTATCTACCAATACATAATCCAACAAACTACTGTCATTTCGCCCTACATCATATCATGTATACTTATTTATCCTCTTTTTCTTAAAATATGTATTACCTATAACTAAACCCCTTTCTATACAAAGTTCAATCAAAGGGCTCCCATTATCATTTACACCTGGCACCCCCAATTAACCTACCACACCCTCTCTAAAAGTTTCTCCTACTTTAGCATTCAAGTCCCCTACCACAATTACTCTCTCACTTGGTTCAAAGGCTCCTATACATTCACTTAACATCTCCCAAAATCTCTCTCTCTCCTCTGCATTCCTCTCTTCTCCAGGTGCATACACGCTTATTATGACCCACTTCTCGCATCCAACCTTTACTTTAATCCACATAATTCTTGAATTTACACATTCATATTCTCTTTTCTCCTTCCATAACTGATCATTTAACATTACTGCTACCCCTTCCTTTGCTCTAACTCTCTCAGATACTCCAGATTTAATCCCATTTATTTCCCCCCACTGAAACTCTCCTACCCCCTTCAGCTTTGTTTCGCTTAGGGCCAGGACATCCAACTTCTTTTCATTCATAACATCAGCAATCATCTGTTTCTTGTCATCCGCACTACATCCACGCACATTTAAGCAACCCAGTTTTATAAAGTTTTTCTTCTTCTCTTTTTTAGTAATTGTATACAGGAGAAGGGGTTACTAGCCCATTGCTCCCGGCATTTTAGTCGCCTCATACGACACGCATGGCTTACGGAGGAAAGATTCTTTTCCACTTCCCCATGGACAATAGAAGAAATAAAAAAGAACAAGAGCTATTTAGAAAAAGGAGGAAAACCTAGATGTATGTATATATATATATGCATGTGCGTGTCTGTGAAGTGTGACCAAAGTGTAAGTAGGAGTAGCAAGATATCCCTGTTATCTTAGCGTGTTTATGAGACAGAAAAAGAAAACCAGCAATCCTACCATCATGCAAAACAGTTACAGGTTTTTGTTTCACAGTCATCTGGCAGGACGGTAGTACTTCCCTGGGTGGTTGCTGTCTACCAACCTACATATTTTAAGAAAAAGAGGATAAATAAGTATACACGATATGATGTTGGGCGAAATGACAGTAGTTTGTTGGATTATGTATTGGTAGATAAAAGACGGTTGAGTAGACTTCAGGATGTACATGTTTATCGAGGGGCCACAGATATATCAGATCACTTTCTAGTTGTAGCTACACTGAGAGTAAAAGGTAGATGGGATACAAGGAGAATAGAAGCATCAGGGAAGAGAGAGGTGAAGGTTTATAAACTAAAAGAGGAGGCAGTTAGGGTAAGATATAAACAGCTATTGGAGGATAGATGGGCTAATGAGAGCATAGGCAATGGGGTCGAAGAGGAATGGGGTAGGTTTAAAAATGTAGTGTTAGAGTGTTCAGCAGAAGTTTGTGGTTACAGGAAAGTGGGTGCAGGAGGGAAGAGGAGCGATTGGTGGAATGATGATGTAAAGAGAGTAGTAAGGGAGAAAAAGTTAGCATATGAGAAGTTTTTACAAAGTAGAAGTGATGCAAGGAGGGAAGAGTATATGGAGAAAAAGAGAGAGGTTAAGAGAGTGGTGAAGCAATGTAAAAAGAGAGCAAATGAGAGAGTGGGTGAGCTGTTATCAACAAATTTTGTTGAAAATAAGAAAAAGTTTTGGAGTGAGATTAACAAGTTAAGGAAGCCTAGAGAACAAATGGATTTGTCAGTTAAAAATAGGAGAGGAGAGTTATTAAATGGAGAGTTAGAGGTATTGGGAAGATGGAGGGAATATTTTGAGGAATTGTTAAATGTTGATGAAGATAGGGAAGCTGTGATTTCGTGTATAGGGCAAGGAGGAATAACATCTTGTAGGAGTGAGGAAGAGCCAGTTGTGAGTGTGGGGGAAGTACGTGAGGCAGTAGGTAAAATGAAAGGGGGTAAGGCAGCCGGGATTGATGGGATAAAGATAGAAATGTTAAAAGCAGGTGGGGATATAGTTTTGGAGTGGTTGGTGCAATTATTTAATAAATGTATGGAAGAGGGTAAGGTACCTAGGGATTGGCAGAGAGCATGCATAGTTCCTTTGTATAAAGGCAAAGGGGGATAAAAGAGAGTGCAAAAATTATAGGGGGATAAGTCTGT